>NC_091282.1:942556555-942926921 GCF_032444005.1 Ranitomeya imitator
AACGGCATCTAGCCCAGGAAATCCTTTTGGGTCTAATAGAATTTGGTGCTACTCAGGAGTGTACTTCACCCATGAAGCAAGCTACACCACCTGTTTACCTAACTACTATTTTGTAACGGCATCTAGCCCAGGAAATACTTTTGGGCCTAGTGGAATTTGGTGCTACTCAGCAGCGTACTTCACCCATGAAGCAAGCTACACCGCCTGTTGATCTAATTACTATTTTTTAACTGCATCTAGCCCAGGAAATCATTTTGCACCTAATAGCATTTTGTGCTACTCAGCACAGTACCCCACCCATGAAGCAAGCTACACCGCCTGTTTACCTATATACTATTTTTTAACGGCATCTGGCCCAGGAAATCATTTTGTGCCTAGTAGAATTTGGTGCTACTCAGCAGCGCACCCCACCCATGAAGCAAGCAACACTGCCTGTTTACCTAACTACTATTTTGTAACGGCATCTAGCCCAGGAAATCCTTTTGGGCCTAGTAGAATTTGGTGCTACTCAGCAGCGTTCCCCACCCATGAAGCAAGCTACACCACCTGTTGATCTAATTACTAATTTTTAACTACATCTAGCCCAGGAAATTGTTTTGTGCCCAAAAGCATTTTGTGCTACTCAGCAGTGTACCCCACCCATGAAGCAACCAACACCGCCTGTTGATCTAATTACTAATTTTTAACTGCATCTAGCCCAGGAAATGGTTTTGTACCTAATAGCATTTTGTGCTACTCAGCAGAGTACCCCACCTATGAAGCAAGCTACACTGCCTGTTTACCTAAGTACTATTTTTTAACGGCATCTGGCCCAGGAAATCCTTTTGGGCCTAGTAGAATTTAGTGCTCCTCAGCAGCGTACCCCACCTATGAAGCAAGCTACACCGACTGTTTACCTAAGTACTATTTTTTAACGGCATCTGGCCCAGGAAATCCTTTTGAGCCTAGTAGCAATTTCTGCTACTCAGCAGAGTACCCCACCCATGAAGCAAGCTACTACTCCTTCTTACTTTCTGTATCTAACCCCTCGGCTCTGGGGTGTCCACTCTCCCTCCAGCTCTCTCCTTCTCACAGGTGGACTACCGCGTGTTTTCACACTGTGGCGAATCTTTTGGCCCAGGCATAAGAAGTCGTCGAGGTAATGGATAACATGTGCCGCCTTACAAATGTCCATGATGACACATTCGAGGAAGCAACTAAACGCCTAAAATAGTGAGCAGGATATGGAGCACCCCATGGGCAAACAGCGATCTATGTAGTATGCTCCTTCACAGAAGCAGCCCAATAGGAGGACACTATTCGGAGGAACAGGTAGTAACCGGAACGCCCCCTCAATGTCTGTTTTGGCCATTAGAGTGCCCCTTACCAACTTCTTGACCCTCCTGATTGCCTCATCAAAGGAGGTACAGTACATAGTACTGTACTTGGTTCCGCGTCAATGTTGTCGTTTACTGACCTGCCCCTTGGATATGACAAATGGTGGATTAGTCTGAATGTATTGGGTTCATTTTTTGGCACAACTCCCAACGGGGGTACCATTACGTCTTCAAAGGAAAGTTTTCTGAATGGACCCGCCACCATTCTACCTAAAGATATTTATTTTTTTATTTTTTTTGTCAAGATGTCTGGGTGTTGGTAGAGTGAGTTTAGATTTTTACTCCAGCCTTTGTTGATTTTAGAAGGGCATGACATGCCTATATCTGTGTCTCCTCCTCCTTTTACTCCTCCACCTCTTTTCTTTTCACATGACTATATGTAGTTGTGACTTTTCCATGTGTTTGTTGTGTCTTCTGAGCAGTTTGTCAGCTTTCGGACACCTTTTAAGGTGTTTTCTATGTGTTTTCCATGTGTTTGTATGTGTTTGTGTTTGCCTGCCATTGGTTTCAATGGGGTTCGACGGTGTTCGTCGAACGTTCGACGAACATTTCGTCGAACACGTCCCTGCTCGACGAACCGAACCCGAAAACTAGGGAGGTGGCTCAACACTAGTTATCACCCATTTCAGCCAAACTTTAGCTGATGGACAATGTATGGGAGGTAATTCCTGAGGCAGTGATAACCCACTTTGTACAGGAATTACCTACCATAGATTATGTACATGAATGTTAGTTACAAAATGTTTCCAGAAATTAGAAGTACAATTTTGTTAATAACACTTTTATTGACTGTTATCGACCATAAAGAGAGACACCTCTCTCTAACAATAAAATAGAGGTGCAAAGCTCATAAGTGCGCAAATATACAGGAAAGGATATTGTTTTTATCTCGTATATCTATATTGTGTTGATTTTAAAAAACAGTCAATAATAATGTTATTTTATTTGCATTTTGGAAAGCTGGATATCTTCTTCATGTTTCTTGTCTTAGGCTGGTTTCACATTAGCGTTTTGAGGAGCTGTGGAGGGCTGCGGACTTCCTCCATGAAGCCCCGCCCTCGGCCGCACCTCTGCCGCTAGCTCCGCCTACTTCTGCATGCGGCCTGCGTTGCGTACCTATCTTTAACATTAGGTACGCAGGTCGTGCGGCTGTATGCGCATGTTTCCGCATGCGTCGTTTTGACAATGCAGCGACCAGCGTAGGACGCAGCTGGTAGCAGTTTCTTTTTTTCTCCGCATCGTCAAAACTACGCATGCGGAAGCATCCGCATACAGCCGCACGACCTGCGTACCTAATGTTAAAGATAGGTACACAGGGCGCATGCAGGCCGCATGCATAAGTAGGCGGAGCTAGCGGCAGAAGTGCGGCCGAGGGCGAGGCTTCACGGAGGAAGTCTGCAGCCCTCCGCAGCTCCTCAAAATGCTAGTGTGAAAGTAGCCTAACTCAGCTTGGACCGACTGGCCCGTTCACGCCAACAGTGGGGTGATCTGTAAAAACGTTTTGACTGTTTTGTAAAATATAGGGACATCCACTACATCCATAGAAAAGAAGGTTTTATTTACACTAGTTGGGCAGCAATCAGATTTCCTATAACATTGATGTGCTTTGTTGGGTAAAGATATGGTATGCCAGCCAGCCAATGTTATATATCGCCAGACCATAATGTACTAAATTGCCCTTCCTGTTTACCAAATGGCCTGGTAAAGCTTTTTTTCAATACATAAATGTTTCTTTTTTATTGCACAAATAGAAGAAACAGGGAAACATGCCAGCTTGAGGAACTGGCAGTACTTAAGAGATTTTCTTTGAAGAGAAATTCATGTAGTAACAATAGAAGGAAAGGTAATCTATTCTGTGTGTCTTAGTAACGACGTGACAAAAAGGCAGTCTTTATTTTCCGGTATATATTTGTATTTAATTATCTATTCTGATCTCATGGCCACAAATGTAGTATAGTCAGATGAAAAAGAAGCTAAACAAATCACTGAAAGTAAAGCATTATGCAGAAACTCATTCACATACTTATTATCATCATTCACTTACTGAACGGTTTTCTTAAAAAGTTGTTTACATAAATAGATAATATTTTAAATGAGTAGATGCCAATTAAATGAAATCTCCACAGAGTACTTCAAGTTGCATGAAAAATATCTTTACAAAATAGAACATCATTGAAACAAGAACAGAGTGCTCCGCGCTCACTCAGCAACATCTTTAATGCCGCTCTTATTAACCGTCACATCCATTCTGCTCTCTAAAGGACCAATATGTTACATTCAAGTACAAAGCAAAGTCATTAAGACATACAAGTCATTAAAATACTGATTAAAATGACAAAAAAAAAATGTATATCCAAAAACCAAAGGGAGACTTAAAGTAAAAGGGAAACTGTATATATTGGATGAAACAGTCAAATTCTTAGTCAAAACAAGGATCTCTTGCAAAGTTGGTTAATCTTTCCACTAAAATAATTGATCTTAATCTAGGACAATGAGCAAAGACAAGCTCTGTTCAGATCCCCATCTCCTTTTCATCAAGGTTTTTTATATATTTGACGACAAGGTCATACCAGTCTGTAGCATTATACAGTCCACATCATAAGTAATTGTGTTTTCAACGATTTCTTATGATATGTTCAAAAATGATCAATCATAGCTTGAAATGCTCGATGATGAATGGAAGTCATGAGACTAACGTAAACAAAGCCTTATGTGTATACAATTATAGAATACCTAAGCACTGCCATTAGGTAGACTGTAGATATGCAGATGCTTCTCACAAAATTAGAATGTCATCAAAAAGTTAATTTATTTCAGTTCTTCAATATAAAAAGTGAAACTTATATATTATATAGAGTCATTACAAACAGGATAACCCCAGACTTGAAAGGATTGTTAAAAGGCCATTCAAAAATTTGGGGGAGATCCACAATGAGTGGACTGTTGCTGTCATCATTGTTTCAAGAGCCACCACACACAGATGTATCCAGGACATGGGCTACAAGTGTCGCATTCCTTGTGTCAAGCCATTCATGACCAATAGACAGCGCAGAAGCGTCTTACATGGGCCAAGGAGAAAAATAACTGGACTGTTGCTCAGTGGTCCAAGGTGCTGTTTTCAGATGAAAGTACATTTTATATTTCATTTGGAAATCAAGGTCCCAGAGTCTGGAGGAAGAGTGGAGAGGCCACAATCCAAGCTGCTTGAGGTTTTGTGTGAAGTTTCCACAATCAATGATTGTTTTGGGAGCCATGTCATCTGCTGGTATAGGACCACTGTGATTTATCAAGACCAAAGTCAACGCAGCCGTCTACCAGGAAATTTTTGAGCACTTCCCTTTGCCGACAAGCTTTTTTGGAGATGAAAATTTAATTCTCCAGTAGCACTTGGCACCTGTCCACACTGCCAAAAGTACCAATACCTGGTTTAAAAACATCAGTATCACTGTGTATGATTGGCCAGCAAACTCCCCTGACCTTAAGCCCATAGAATCTATGGGGTATTGTCAAAAGGAAGAGGAGAGACACCAGACCCAACAATGCAGAGGAGCTGAAGGCTGCTATCAAAGCAACCGGGGCTTCCGTAACACCTCAACAGTGCCACAGGCTGGTCACCTCCATGCCACACCTCAGTGTGAGGGCATTTACTGAACATACACTTCAGTAGGCCAACATTTCGGATTTTAAAATCATTTTTCAAGCGGGTGTTATAAAGTATTCTAATTTACTGAGATAATGACTTTGGGGTTTTCATTGGCTGTAAGCCATAATCATAAACATTAACAGAAATAAACACTTGAAATAGATCACTCTGTTTGTAATGACTATAATATTTGAGTTTCACTTTTCATAAATAAATTAACTTTTTTGATGGTATTCTAATTTTGTGAAAAGCACCTGTATTTACAGAAGCCAGGAAATCCCAATGAAACTACCTAAATTCTAATACCCTCAATTTTTTTCATCACAAAAATTAAAAAAGCCCTCCCATGATTTTTTTTTTTCCAACCATGTATACAGTGGCATGTAATAGTTTGGGCACCGCTGGTCAAAATTACTGTTATTGTCAACAGTTAAGCAAGCTGAAGATTAAATCATCTCTAAAAGGCATAAATTTAAAGATTATACATTTCCTTTGTATTTTAGGCAATACAATGAATTGTCAATTGTTTTTTTCATTTTAACCCCTTTACCCCAAGGGTGGTTTGCACGTTAATGACCAGGCTAATTATTACAATTCTGACCACTGTCCCTTTATGAGGTTATAACTCTGGAACGCTTCAACATATCCTGGTGATTCTGACATGGTTTTCTCGTGACATATTGTACTTCATGATAGTGGTAAAACTTCTTTGATATTACCTGCGTTTATTTGTGAAAAAAATGGAAATTTGGTGAAAATTTTGAAAATTTCGCAATTTTCCAAATTTGAATTTTTATGCAATTAAATTACACAGATACAGTATGTCACACAAAATACTTAATAAGTAACATTTCCCACATGTCTACTTTACATCAGCACAATTTTGGAACCAAAATTTTTTTTTGTTAGGGAGTTATAAGGGTTAAAAGTTGACGAGCAATTTCTCATTTTTGCAACACCATTGTTTTTTAGGGACCACATCTCATTTGAAGTCAGTTTGAGGGGCCTATATGATAGAAAATACCCAAGTGTGACACCATTCTAAAAACTGCACCCCTCAAGGTGCTCAAAACCACATTCAAGAAGTTTATTAACCCTTCAGGTGTTTCACAGGAATTTTTGGAATGTTTAAATAAAAATGAACATTTAACCTTTTTTTTCCACAAAAAATTTACTTCAGCTCCAATTTGTTTATTTTACCAAGGGTAACAGGAGAAAATGGACCCCAAAAGTTATTGTACAATTTGTCCTGAGTATGCCGATAACCAATATGTGGGGGTAAACCACTGTTTGGGCGCATGACAGAGCTCGGAAGCGAAGGAGCGCTATTTGACTTTTCAATGCAAAATTGACAGGAATTGAGATGGGATGCCATGTTGCGTTTGGAGAGCCACTGATGTGCCTAAACATTGAAACCCCCACACAAGTGACACCATTTTGGAAAGTAGACCCCCTAAGCAACTTATCTAGAGGTGTGGTGAGCACTTTGACCCACCAAGTGCTTCACAGAAGTTTATAATGCAGAACTGTAAAAATAAAAAATCATATTTTTTCACAAAAATTATTTTTTACCCCCAATTTTTTATTTTCCCAAGGGTAAAAGAAGAAATTGGACCCCAAAAGTTGTTGTACAATTTGTCCTGAGTGCACTGATACCCCATATGTGGGGATAAACCACTGTTTGGGCGCATGGGAGAGCTCGGAAGGGAAGGAGAGCCATTTGACTTTTCAATGCAAAATTGACAGGAATTGAGATGGGACGCCATGTTGCATTTGTAGAGCCACTGATGTGCCTAAACATTGAAACCCCCCACAAGTGACACCATTTTAGAAAGTAGACCCCCTAAGGAACTTATCTAGAGGTGTGGTGAGCACTTTGACCCAACAAGGGCCTCACAGAAGTTTATAATGCAGAGCCGTAAAAATAAAGCAAAAAATTTTTCACACAAAAATTATTTTTTAGCCCCCAGTTTTGTATTTTCCCAAAGGTAACAGGAGAAATTGGACCCCAAATGTTGTTGTCCAATTTGTCCTGAGTATGTTGATACCCCATATGTGGGGGGGACCACCGTTTGGGTGCATGGGAGGGCTCGGAAGGGAAGGAGCGCCATTTGGAATGCAGACTTAGATGGAATGGTCTGCAGGCGTCACATTGCATTTGCAGAGCCCCTAATGTACCTAAACAGTAGAAACCCCCCACAATTGACCTTATATTGGAAACTAGACCCCCCAAGGAATTTATCTAGATGTGTTGTGAGAACTTTGAACCCCCAAGTGTTTCACTACAGTTTATAACGCAGAGCTGTGAAAATAAAAAAATCTTTTGTTTCCCACAAAAATTATTTTTTAGTCCCCAGTTTTGTATTTTCCCAAGGGTAACAGGAAAAATTGGACCACAAAAGTTGTTGTCCAATTTGTCCTGAGTATGCTGATATCCCATATGTTGGGGTAAACCAGGCGTGTACTATGGAGGACAGAGAATAAACTTCAATCCAATATTGCAGCCAGCATGCAGCCAGCGGGTAAGAAAAGGGTGAATCAAACACCCAAAAACCCTGCCCCTATGGCTGAAAATTGTTCCCTCCAAATTCAGGTGACAGTCCCTTTAATTAAGGTCTCAAACCTTGGTCAAAGTTACCTGAGCACATCAATCTTCAAAGGTGCCCAAACTTTTGCATCGGCCCATTTTCCCTTTTTCATTTTTCTAAAATAAAAAAATTACTACCGTATTTTCTGTCATATAAAATGACTTTTTAACCCCTGAAAATCGTCTCAAAAGTCGGGGGTCGTTTTATATGCCGGGTACGGCGTGTGCAGGCAGCGGTCCTGGATGGTTCCCAGGGTCTGGAGGAGAGGAGAATCTCCTTCAGGCCCTGGGATCCATATTCAAAAAAAAATAAATAAAAAAAATAAAAAATATGGATATACTTACCCTCCGAAGGCCCTCGGCTCTCAGCGGTGCAAGCGGCGGCCTCTGTTCCCAAGGATGCATTGCGCGAAGGCCGGAAATGACGTCGCGGCCGGGGGGCTGTCGGAGGGTAAGTATATCCATATTTTTTATTTTTATTCTTGTTTTTTACCAGAATATGGATCCCAGGGTCTGGAAGAGAGTCTCCTCTCCTCCAGACCCTGGGAACCATGCGGAACGCACACGCCATATAAGACAACTGGGCGTGTAAGATGACTCCTGTCTTATACGGCGAGTATATCCCAAATTCCATATTTTATGTGGAAAAGTTGGGGGTGGTCTTATACATCAGAAAATACGGTATATATTTTTTTGCCAAAAATACAAAAGAAATGTGTCATATTTAGACCTAGAGATCATTTCATCTTCAACTTGCTTAACTGTTCACAATAACAGTAATTTTGACCAGGAATATTCCAACTTCTATATGCCTATTGTGAGTCCGTGAGGAGAATTATATGCGAGAGACGGTATGTTTCCCCCAGGATGCGCATAGAAGCATATTGAGAGAGCTGGAGTGCATTAAATTGCAGTCACAGACAAAGCTGTGGCTGCATTGCAGAATAAATTTAAGTTTGGTCTTGGGCAAGCTATTTGCCAAAGGCAGATTTAAGAAATCCTGGCATGGCCTTTTATTTTTGGGGTGAACTACAGGATGGTAGTGGGGCGGTTCACTATCTCAGCCGAGTCTTAAGCTACTTTCACACTAGCGTTGGTACGGGGCCATCGCCGTGCATCGGCCCAACGTACCGATGCAAACTGTGAAAAAAATGAACAACGGGGGCAGCGGATGCAGTTTTACAATGCAACCGCTGCCCCGTTGTAAGGTCCGGGGAGGAGGGGGCGGAGTTCCGGCCGTACATGAGCAGTGGGAAATGGCGGACTCGACGCACAAAAAAAGTTACATGTAACTTTTTTGTGCCGACGGTGCGCCAAAACACGACGCATCCGGCGTACGACGTATGCGACGCGTGGCGATACGTCGCAATGCGTCGCTAATGAAAGTCTATGGAGAAAAAACGCATCCTGCGGGCAACTTTGCAGGATGCGTTTTTACTCCAAAACGACGCATTGTGACGTACGTCAAAAAACGCTAGTGTGAAAGTAGCCTTACTTATAAGTGGTTCATGGCCAGAGATCTAATTTAAAATCGCTGCTGCAAGGGTTGGGTGTGTCAGTTTGCTAGCTGCAATATCTGGCTTTTGTGTGGAGTCAGCACTGAGCCAAAGGAAGCGAATGCCTGGTGCCCCCTCAGTGTGACATGGTGGTGCAATCACCCACTACAACTGGTCTCAGGTACGGACTGCTTTGTCACCCCAGCTGTGATTCAGGGGATATTATTTGCTTTTCGTTTGTGAGTTATTGGACATTAAAGACATTTTTTTTTAACTTTACTGGGTCACTGCCTCATTACTGCATGGTGTGAACACCGCTGTACTACACTATGTATATATGTATAAGGCCGGGGTCACACTAGCGTATTGCATCTGATGCGAGATCATCGGATGCGATATGCTAATGACACTCGGCTCCTGCTCGCAGCAGAGCAGGAGCCGAGTGTCATGCATCTGTGCTCCAATTCTCTCGCACAGGGAGGATCGGAGCACAGCTGCGGAGGAGGCGGAGAAATGAATTTCTCCATCTCCTCCATTGCTGGGGTCCGCTTATAGCGCACATCACTCGGATGATATCCGAGTGGTGTGCGCTGTCTCACTCACACCCATAGGCTTATATGGTTGCAAGTGAGCCGAGAGTTTTCCTCGGTCCTTGACAATCGCAGCATGCTGCGATTGTCTCGGACCGAGGAAAACGGCTGACACAAAGTCGGCTGGTGGGAGCGGTCCCATATGGTAACATTGGTCCGAGTGCAATGCGATTTTTTTATCGTATTGCACTCGGCCGTATTACGGTCTAGTGTGACCCCGGCCTAACCTGTATAACCTGTAGTGTCAGTGTGTTAATATACTTACTGCACTGCTGAATACCTGAGAAGGTCAGAGTAGGTGAGAGGGAGAGGAAGAAAGCAACCCTATTTCCAGAATCTCTATTCCAGTCCATGCAGAAGGACATCGTTCATATAGTTGCTGCCAACAAGCAGTGAAGCTTCATACAGTCAGGAGCGATAAGGCTGAACAAGGGCTCTCCTTCTTAGGCTATGTGCACACGTCTGGAAAGTATGCAGAAATTTCCTGAGAAAATCCTGAGGTTTTCCGCAGGAATACTGCGCACATTTTTGTCGTGTCTTCATCCATCGCATATTTTGCCCATTTTTTGTGCAGATTTTGTGCATTTTTATCCAGAGGTTCCCAATGCAATAATATAGTGGAAAATCCGCTTAAAATTTGCAAAATTAATGAACATGCTGCGTTTTTTTCCGCAGGCGTTTTTTTTGCGGAAAAAACGCAACATGTGCATAAAAATTGCGAAAACCATTAATAATGATGGTGTGCTTAATGTATGCCTTTTTTAAGCGTTTTTGCCATGGAAAGCCGCTGAAAAAACGCGCAAAAAATCTGTGAATAATCCAGGACGTGTGCACATAGCCTAACTCGTTATTCTATGCGCTTCCAGCCATATTTTCCACACCAATAACTTTGCCCTACTCCCTGCAATTTAGAATGGTAACACCTAAAACTGTGAATAACGCTATACACCTAGTGTGTTAACATGGAGAGCCAATCGGTGACGGTCCCTTCATCAGTAAAGGATTACTTGGACTGCAGTTTCCTTTCCTCCAATAGCAAGTAAAGTGAACTGCTCCAATCGCCCCTGAGATGCCCTAAACTTGCTTTCTTCACAAGCAGACAAAACCTCCTCTCATAATCAAAACACTGAGTCTATCCTATAGGCCGGAATCACACATGCGAGAAACACGTCCGAGTCTCGCATGTGAAAAGCAAGCTCTGGCGCCAGCACTTAGGAGCGGAGCGTGCGGCTCCATGTGTTCCTATGTGGCCGCACGCTCCACTCCGAAGTGGCGGCGCCAGAGCTTGCTTTTCACATGCGAGACACAGACGTGTTTCTCGCATGTGTGACTCCGGCCATACTGTGAACAGCAGCCACTTTGCCTTAACAGCATGGGATCATGGCAGATTCCATTAGTGAGGCAAAACATTTCCTTGCCTGTTTTTAAGTAATGTTTTACTTCACAGAAAGAATCAGCTGTGATCCTTTTTGTCCTGTCTGTATACTTTTTTGATTCCTCCCCTGCCCAGAAGATCTGCTATGATCAGACCATCTTCCTGCACTGTCAGACACAGCCATTACACAGTACAGGAGCACATTTATAAGATTATCTAAGCACAGGAACATTTTTGTAAACACATAAAATTGTGGGACTTATTATTTAAAGATCTATTGATTAAAATATTGATTAGAATTAAAATTTTTCAATCCCCTTTAAGAGAGATTGCAAGCTGTTATCTCCTTCAGTCAGAGGCTGGCTGGCAAATTTTAGCCTGGGGGCAAGCACACAGCAGTGGCCCATGAGTAGTGGCCCATCCTTAAAGGGGTCGTCAGATCTTATGCTACATGTCTACATCTACAGTCACTATGTGTGACTCCTAATATTGTGCGCACTGTGCGCTGGGAAGATTCTCTGGTGCTGGCACTGGGAACAGGTGGTCTTGTGACCACAAGCATGCAATATATATATAAATATATATATATATACACTCCCAACCACATTCCGACTAGATTGTTCCTGGCCTTATTCAATACAGTTGCAGTAGGCCATTCAAGTCTAGTCGGCGTGTGACCGCATGTATGTAAATCACAAACTTGCAGTCACACACCCACTGAATGACCACAGCACTGTGAGCAATATGAGGATTCACAAGTCTGCAGTCACATAGAATGACACACACACACACACAGCCCCACTGTATATTGACACATACGCACCACCATTCCCGCTGTCTGCCGCCCCTTCAGTACCTCCATAATGGCACCATAAAAAACCTCCATAACTACACCATAGAGTACCTCCTTAACACCACCATATGGTCCCTCCATAACAGCACCATACATTACCTCCATAACACCACCATACGGTCCCTCCATAAAAGCACCATACATTACCTCCATAACACCACAATACAGTCCCTCCATAACACCAACATACGATCCCTCCATAAGAGCACCATACATTACCTCCATAACAGCACCATACATTACCTCCATAACAGCACCATACATTACCTCCATAACACCATAATAGTCCTTCCATAACAGTACCATACGGTCCCTCCATAACACCACCATACATTACCTCCATAACACCACAATACAGTCCCTCGATAACACCACAATACAGTCCCTCCATAGCACCACAATACAGTCCCTCCAGAACACCACCATACGGTCCATCCATAACACCACCATACAATAATTCCATTACAGCACCATACATTACCTCCATAACACGACCATAAAGTACCTCCATAACACCGGGTCACAGTTCTCAGTCCAGTGCAGGATTGTGCTCTGTGGTCGGTCGGTCGCTATGTCCAAGGCCGGACTGAGACAAAAAGGCAGCCCTGCCACGCAAATCCCACCACCACACATACTATAACACGTCCCACCCCCGATCAGTGGATTTTTATTTACTTACTCCAACAGTTTGTTTTTCTTTTTACAGCGCTGGAGTGGTGCTTCAAATGTAAGCCCCCTAACCTCAGTGATATGCTCACCCTCTGGCATCTTCCCCGCTTATCAGCATCGCTCTGGTCCCACAGCACCATTTTGTAAGCACAGCTTCTGACAGCTGGAAGTCAGAAGTTACATTACAAGCTGTCAATACAAGGTTATGAGAGCCAGAACGAGGCCAGGAGGATGGTCTCATAGACTTGTACTGAAAAGTGACCGCCGCGCCACTCCATGAAACACTAGAGCTGCAAGCAGGTCACTTTTCACAGGAGACGAACCGGAGCAATGCTGGAGAGCAATGAAGGCAGAGGAAAGTGAGTATGAGACAGGGGCAGCAGACTTACATTTAAAGTACCACTCCAGCCGTGCAATAAAGAAAAATGCTGGAGTGGTGCTTTAAAGGAGTTATTTGAAGAGCTGCATGTGAATGGCGCCGCAGTGCGCAGAATCGACCACAGCTCTAGTTACGTGAAGCTCTTCAGAGCTCCGGTTCTCGAGATTATGGGGTCCCAGAGATTGGCAAGTTATCCCATATACCGAGGGAGGGGGTTACTTGGGGTAACCCATTTAAACAGGTTTTCCAAGATTTGTTTTTGTTTGGCCATAGAAATATAAAAAATAAACCAATAATGACAATCCAGACGTGCAATACAACCTCTCCAACAACGTGACAGGAGAAGTGTGTATATATATAGTGTATATACAGAATAAGACCGTTCACACGTTCAGTATTTTACATCAGTATGTGTAAACCACAAGCACAGCCTGCGTGGTAGCAGCTATAGGGTATACATAAAAGGTGATCCAATAGCTGCTACTACGCATGCGCCGGCGGTGCCATCGTGGAGGAGGATATTTTTTTCTCTACAAAGTTGGCGGCGCAGTAGCAGCTTTCGGATCACCTCTACATGCACTGATAGCTGCTACTGCGCAGGATAAGATTTAACAAATTAATTATATACACTGTACATATGCAATCAGGCTGGCATCTGCCTGCAGAAGGTGCTTTATTTTTCGATTGATAGATAGATAGATAGATAGATAGATAGATAGATAGATAGATAGATAGATAGATAGATAGATAGATAGATATTCATTATATGAACTAGGGGGCAGGTCCGTGTGGGATCAGTGACCTGTCAACAGTCTGCATTATGAATACCTAATCACCACATGAAGACCCCACACAGGCCATCCCGGGGCAGGAGCCTATCATTAACTAAAAACTGAAAATAAAGATCAGACAACAACCACAAGACGGATTTCATCACCAGGTATCATTGTAATCAGTATAATGGCACCAAGCTGACACTGTCTGTAGGTTACTATGCACAATCCTGCTGACAAGGGCACTTTAATTATGCCGTTTATGTCACAAGGGATATGCAGGGGCCGACAACTATCTGCCAAACTGGTTCCAGCGGGGCCGACCACTATTCACCATGCGGAATACGCCGGGGCCGACCACTATTTGTCATGCAGAATACTCCGGGGCCGATGAATATCCACCACACAGGGTACCCTGGGACTGATATATATACACATTACGAATTTGATATTTGAAAGTGAAATTATGGGCTGTCCACATGCTGGCACACATGCACATTCACAAACATGCACGCTCAAAGACAGGAAAAACACACGCACACATGCACACTCACACACTTGAGAAAACACATATACACATGAGAAAACCACACAAACCCACAGCCAGGAAATTACACACATAGACAGGAAATTACACACACCCCCAGGAAAACACACACACACACCCCCAGGAAAACACACACAGTGGCATAACTACAAAATTATGGGCCCCGGTGCAAACTTTCAATTGGGCCCCCCCTACCATACCAAAATATTTTCCACCCAAATTCACATTTTCCCTATTCATTTTTCACACTATAGCTTTATTGCAAAGTTGTATAGTGTGGCCTCAGTAGCGTAACTATCCGGTGCCCCATCCTGGTATATATTTGTCCCCTGTACTGCCGTTGTTATGTAATGTTTAAAAGAAAGTAAACCATTATACTCATCAGGGGCTTACATAGAAGTCATGGGGATCCATATAAGAAGTATAATGCACCCCCATAGTCCTCCTTGTAATATAATGCACCCCCATAGTCCTCCTTATAATATAATGCACCCCCATAGTCCTCTATATAATAAAATGCACAGTTCATAGTCATCCATATAGCATAATACACTCCCCATAGTCCTCCATATACACTCCTCATAGTGCTCCATATAGTATAATACACTCCTCAGTCCTCCATAAAGTATAATACACTCTTCAGTCCTCCATATAGTATTATACACTCCTCATAGTCCTCCATATATTAAAATACACTGCTCAGTCCAACATATGGTATAATACACTCCTCATAGTGCTCCATATAGTATAATGCACCGCCATCGTCATTCATGTCGTACAATTCACTTCCCATAGTATAATGCACCTCATAGTTCTTCATATACAGTGGGGCAAAAAAGTATTTAGTCAGTCAGCAATAGTGCAAGTTCCACCACTTAAAAAGATGAGAGGCGTCTGTAATTTACATCATAGGTAGACCTCAACTATGGGAGACAAACTGAGAAAAAAAAATCCAGAAAATCACATTGTCTGTTTTTTTAACATTTTTTTTTTGCATATTATGGTGGAAAATAAGTATTTGGTCAGAAACAAACAATCAAGATTTCTGGCTCTCACAGACCTGTAACTTCTTCTTTTAGGTCTCCTCTTTCCTCCACTCATTACCTGTAGTAATGGCACCTGTTTAAACTTGTTATCAGTATAAAAAGACACCTGTGCACACCCTCAAACAGTCTGACTCCAAACTCCACTATGGTGAAGACCAAAGAGCTGTCAAAGGACACCAGAAACAAAATTGTAGCCCTGCACCAGGCTGGGAAGACCGAATCTGCAATAGCCAACCAGCTTGGAGTGAAGAAATCAACAGTGAGAGCAATAATTAGAAAATGGAAGACATACAAGACCACTGATAATCTCCCTCGATCTGGGGCTCCACGCAAAATCCCACCCCGTGGGGTCAGAATGATCACAAGAACGGTGAGCAAAAATCCCAGAACCATGCAGGAGGACCTAGTGAATGAACTGCAGAGAGCTGGGACCAATGTAACAAGGCCTACCATAAGTAACACACTACGCCACCATGGACTCAGATCCTGCAGTGCCAGACGTGTCCCACTGCTTAAGCCAGTACATGTCCGGGCCCGTCTGAAGTTTGCTAAAGAGCATTTGGATGATCCAGAGGAGTTTTGGGAGAATGTCCTATGGTCTGATGAAACCAAACTGGAACTGTTTGGTAGAAACACAACTTGTCGTGTTTGGAGGAAAAAGAATACTGAGTTGCATCCATCAAACACCATACCTACTGTAAAGCATGGTGGTGGAAACATCATGCTTTGGGGTTGTTTCTCTGCAAAGGGGCCAGGACGACTGATCCGGGTACATGAAAGAATGAATGGGGCCATGTATCGTGAGATTTTGAGTGCAAACCTCCTTCCATCAGCAAGGGCATTGAAGATGAAACGTGGCTGGGTCTTTCAACATGACAATGATCCAAAGCACACCGCCAGGGCAACGAAGGAGTGGCTTCGTAAGAAGCATTTCAAGGTCCTGGAGTGGCCTAGCCAGTCTCCAGATCTCAACCCTATAGAAAACCTTTGGAGGGAGTTGAAAGTCCGTGTTGCCAAGCGAAAAGCCAAAACATCACTGCTCTAGAGGAGATCTGCATGGAGGAATGGGCCAACATACCAACAACAGTGTGTGGCAACCTTGTGAAGACTTACAGAAAATGTTTGACCTCTGTCATTGCCAACAAAGGATATATTACAAAGTATTGAGATGAAATTTTGTTTCTGACCAAATACTTATTTTCCACCATAATATGCAAATAAAATGTTAAAAAAACAGACTGTGATTTTCTGGATTTTTTTTTCTCAGTTTGTCTCCCATAGTTGAGGTCTACCTATGATGTAAATTACAGACGCCTCTCATCTTTTTAAGTGGTGGAACTTGCACTATTGCTGACTGACTAAATACTTTTTTGCCCCACTGTAGTGTAATGTATTCCCCATAGTCCTCGACACAGTATAATGCAGCCCACATATAGTATAATGCAGCCACTCTACAAAGTATAATGCAGCCACCCCACAGAGCATAATGCAGCCCCGCCATACAATATAATGTAACCCCCATAGAATATAATGCAGCTCCCCTCATAGTATAATGCAGCCCCTCCATACAGGGGTAGTGAGAAAGACACAGTCAAATGGTGACTAGAGGGCAGGGGAAAGGACACAAGGGGGCTAGGGGAGACAGGCACAATGGTGACAGGGGCTAGGGAGCAAGGAAGACAGGCACAAGGGGACTTGTGGGCAAGGCAGACTGACAAAAGGGGACAAGGGAGACTGACACAAGGGGATACACGGGGACAAGGGACACAAGTACAAGGGGACAAGGGAGACAGGCACAAGGGGATACAGGGACTAGTGGGCAAGGGAGACTGACACAAGGGGACACACAGAGACAAGAGATCCAAGCACAAGGGGACAGGGGCGACAGGCACAAGGGAACTCATTGGGACTAGGGGGAAGGGGAGAAGGGCACAAGGGGACACAGGAACTAGAAAGCAAGGCACAAGAGGACACAAGGGGACTCCGAGGACATAGTGGACGCACGGGGAGGCGGGGCTGCAAGGTGACAGGGGAAGACGGGGGGAGACTTGGGAGCAGGGAAGAAGGGGGCACAGGGATTATGAGGACAGGGTAGATGGGGAACACACGGTGAGAAAGGGGACGGGGGAGATTTGAAAGCAGGGCAGATGGGTACAGGGGGACAAGAGGCAGGGAATGCATGGGGGTGCAGGAGGACTCAGGGCATGTGAGATGGGGAGCATTCAGGGGACCAGGGGAGGAGGGACAAGGAATGTACGGGGGCCTGGAAGAGCACAATGACCTGAACCTGGGGACCTATGAGGACATGGGGCACGGGAGAGCAGGAAGGAAACAGGGCTGGTGTCACAGGGGGTAAGGGACGCTGGGGTCCGAGGACGGCGATACATGAGCAGCATACACACCTCACTGCGGCCGCTTCCCTACACCTACATGTTCATCCCCAGATCCTCCACATGGCTGAGCTGCTGCAGCATTCCCCTCCTGGGCGGTTCAGTCTATGCACCCCCCACCAGCCCCAGAGCTGCCTGTACCCGGTCCCAGTAGCTGCCACTGGCTCCGCCAATATGGTGGCCGCCATCACCTGTGCAGATGCTGCACTGCCTGGGCTCCGCACACAGCGGGTGCACGATGAAGTGACGTCATCGTGCAACCGCGGTGTCAGAGGCAGTGGGGAATGATGGGAGAGGAAGCGACAGCTGACGCTCTCTCCTCCATCATTTTTTTGAATGGTACCTGCGTCATAGACGCTGGTATAGTTCATTGCGGCGGCGGGGGGAGTCGGGTGCCTCTGATGTGCCGGGCCCCTGACCTGCCAGGCCCGGTCACAGCGGTGACTGCTGCAACAGTGGTAGTTACGCAGATGCACACACCCAGGAAAACACAAACACACACAGGAAAACACATACACACACACCCACACATAGGAAAATACACAGGAAACCGCACATACCCTGAAAAAAACACATACTCTGACCGGCCATATTTAATTTGTCAAATGCTCCCCTCCCCCCTCCCACTTAGCACAGCAAACCTTGAGATGGGCAGCTGGAATGTGCTGGATAGTGGGCACACAGGGCAGCCAGCTCTCCTCTTCTCCTGCCCTCCTGTGCTGCTGCTCTGCACACTGATGCTCCTCCCCCTCCAGGTCCTGGTTGATCAGACATCGGAGACAGATCTGCACAGTGCATTCAAATGAGGAGGAGGCTGCGTGCGATCACTATGTAAGTAATGCAGTCTCCTCCTCTTCTTTTGTGCCTGGAGCTGCCCCCTCTCACCACAGTGTGCACATTAGTGAAGCCGGCCATGGCTGCGGCCACAGGTGCACACTGCGTGTCCCGTCCCCATGTTCCTGCTCATCACATGCACTGCCGTTCCTCCAGTGGCCCTGTGCAGCTGCTTAGGCACCGGCCTGGGGGGCATATGCATTCCTGCCACCCGGCCCAGTCCGGCCCTGGCTTTAGTAAAGAAGTGTTACATTTGCAAGTTAAAAAGTGTTTCTTGTTGCTTCAGGGGATTCTATACCATGTCCAAAAGCGCCACCACCCTCTATTGACACTTGTGGACACGAGGGAAGTGTTTAGGGGTCCAGTAACCCACTTCAGCTACTGTGACACTATCAACTGCTGCCAGTGGAACTATGTGTTTCAACTGGCCCCTATACATCATCTGGGGCCCCCCTATGGCTCAGCACATATAGACACGTTTATGGGGAAAAATGTTCAAGGAAAGACTTCTTTAAGAAATAACCAAAATCTGCTCATTTTCATCAAACTTGGCAGATTGTACCATGAGCAAGAGTGATTTGTTTTAATTGAGGTAAGCATACTACTGTGTTTACTTACACAGTACTATTGCTATTTATGTTATACTGCAGTAGATCATGTGGTTTAAAAACGTCTTTGTGAATTAACAACACCTCACATTATATTTGTGAACAAAATAGCATCTTTTAAATAGAACTATGATTAAGAACCACTCGGTTTGAAACGCGTAAGGCCATGAGTTTCCCGGGTTACTTGCCTTTTTCCTAAAATAATGGTTTTATGCCATAATTTTAACCATGTTATGCATGAAAGATTTTTGTTTTAAATAATTATTCATGGATGCATCTGTTGCTGGATACCTTTCCTTCATTGATATTGCTCGTTTGCTGCTAACACGAACTTCTTTCTGTGCACGGCCAATGGATTCTACTGCGGTGAGCTGGATTTTTTCTACAAAGTTTTTAGTTTTTTTCTTCTTTTAAATAGAACATGCTTTAGTAAATAATTGTACAATGCATGGAATAATGATTCTGGAGCATTTTTATAAGATCTCTGCACTGTGCTATTCTGTCATTGTAAATAAATTGACTTGGTCAAAGGGGCATATTTCTACACAGTGTAAGGGCAGAGACACACTGCTGTATTTCTCTTGTGAGAATCGCATCACACTGCCTGGCACCTCTCCTGAATGGAGCATAACAGCATGATGGATAACTGTACAGCTGTCAAGCTCAGGTCAGGAGTGTTAGGTGTCGAGTTCCTGCCGCTGCATAGGGGGAATCTCGAACCATCTCCGCTGCGGTCTCCCATTCTTCTCCAGCCACAGTGGAGTCTGCTCAGCGGAGATGTCGGTCCCAGCGTCTGGCTCAAGCTGATACTGTGCGGCTGGTTACGGCTGCTGCCCCAGGTTCAGAATTTGTAACCAGCATTAATCAGCGGCGAGCAGACGTTCCAGGGACTAAGTCCTGCTTTTTATCTACTGAGCATGCCCGTGGGACGACCTCTCATTGGAGGTTGGAGGTCACATGCTCAGGTCCTGTAGCAGCTCTGATTGGACCACTAGGAAGATCCCGGTAGGCTACATCTATAAAAGGATCGCATGACCTGTAATCGTGTGTGTGGTTGTATGCCTGTTCTGTTGATTGCTCCTTAATCATTCCCATTCCTAGAGTTGTTGAATGTTCGCAAATGTTAGAGCTACCTAGCGCCTGACAGTAATATACTTAACACAAGAGCACGATCCTTACTGCGCCTAACCAGCAGCGACCACCAGTGCGGCGCCGTGCGCAATTAGAGCTCTTTCCTAACCCTTGTAAGGGTGGTTAGTGGCGTCTGACAGTGCGGCGCTGTACGCACTCTGTGCAGTAATCTTTAATTAGTCCTGACAACCGGTCAGTGTAGGGTGGACACTCCCACTTGATCTCAGCATCTGACTCACGGGGTCCTCAGGCACGGACTCAAAAGCCACCGAGGGTCAGAGCGGGATCAATCACCAACATAGTGGGGGTGAATTTCAGGGATCTCACTAGCGTCCATTTGCTGCACCCTGTGACTGCTAACAGGGCACAGCGTTTCCTTAGTTTCCCTGCGACTCTGTGAAGCAACAGAGTTCGCATCAGTTCATACCACGTGATGGAACCCGAGTCTAGTCCGGCATAGTACCACCATATAGTGCCGCCATTACCTAGCAGCAGGTTCCATCTCTGCACGGTGGACCCCGGGCTGCGAACGCACCTTTTATTATATTTATATTTATTCGGTGCATTCCGCCAGCCCTAACAAGGAGAGCCAACAGCCAGTACGAGTTTTACGATGCGATTCTCGCACGAGAAATATGGCAGTGTGTCTCTGCCCTAATTCCAACAGCACTGATTAGACAATATCAGAGTGTGTAGACACATGCATTTCAACTGGTGACATCCAATTGTCAATTTATTCATTCATTTCTAGTAGGGATAACAAAGGAACAGCTCCAAATCTACCACTGTATAACAATAAGAAAGCAATTGTTTCCAAAAATATTTTTTTCATCTCTGTTTAAATATATGAAATATATACTTCTAACACTTGGAACGGTCGACAAGGCAAACTCAATGGAGCTATCAACACTGAGTGAATAAATTACCACCTACAAGACAACAAAAAGATGTAATTGTTTAAAGTGTGAACTCAATTTCAGACACTAATTTTCTCATTTGCTCCTTTGCAATAGAGATAAAACTATCACTTCATGAAAAAGTCTATTACTAATAAAGCCGCAGTTTACACATCTCTTGCTAAGGAGGAGTACCTGGGCTCAGCCAAAGTGCTTCTATTCTACTCCGATTGAGGAAATGATTCCAAAGATTCCAAGTCTTTAAGTAAATAGAGCTCTATGTTTCTGGTAGCTAGAAGTGGAAAATAGATGCAATTTACCCTAAACGTAATCTGAGTATATCAATCCATAGGTAATATAGTAGTAACATAGTAACATACATAGTAACATAGTTAGTAAGGGCGAAAAAAGACATTTGTCCATCCAGTTCAGCCTATATTCCATCATAATAAATCCCCAGATCTACGTCCTTCTACAGAACCTAATAATTGTATGATACAATATTGTTCTGCTCCAGGAAGACATCCATGCCTCTCTTGAACTTTCCATTTACTTGTATCTAAGGTATCAACCACCTGGAAAATATAGCTGTCATATGGGGAAATATTTTTCTAAAGACTAAATAAGCATCCTATGTGAGTACTATAAGCTTCCTTTTATTGTTTGCTTCCCAAGGAGGAAGGAGAGCGGGTCTTAATGCCTACGCATGTTATTTTCAAGCTGAGTAAGATTAGGGGGAGGATGGATTAGGGCATTTTAATAATAATAATAATAATCTTTATTTATATAGCGCCAACATATTCTGCAGCGCTTTACAGTTTAACAGTTTCAAACACAAACAGTAACAACGTTAACAATACAATAATTAAAGCGAAATAAAACGACCCTGCTCGTGAAAGCTTAGAATCTCCAATGAGGTGGGGGAGATACAAAGTACAGGTGTGTATTTACAATGATGTTTTTACATTGATGGTCCAGCCATCTTCAGGGGGTGGGGGATAGATGGATGGACCATTTTATGTCTTACACACTATGAAATTTGCACTTGGCTAATTGTGAAAAGAAGGACAGCACTCAGAACAATGTTATTGCTTTTGGCAGTGCAGATGAGCAATTTCTTTCACAGACCAAATTTGCATAGATTAGTTTCACTATTGTGTCAGATAAGAATCGTCCATTCAAGTTTACGGGTGCTTAAAAAAAATTGGATTGGAATACGAAGCCATCGTATGGCAACCACTTTTTATGGATACATTGTAATTGTTTAATATACGAAACTGCATGTACTTTTGTAAAAAATTTTATTACTGCTGCTGTAGCAAAAAGTATAACACATGGGTTGCATATAGATGACAAATGAGAAATCTTTGTTTCATCCAGAGTTTTCTGGATGAAACATAACTTGTTTTTCGCTTGTGTTATATTAGCCTTAAGGGTCAAGCAGACAACAGTATTTTCGGTCCAAGTGCGATCCATTAAAACATCGTATTGAACTTGGGCCAATATTATTCTATGGGGCCTCGCACATGTCAAATTTTTTCCTCGGATAGAGTCTGTCTGAGGAAAGAAGAACAACTTGCTCAATTTGCATCCAATGTTTGGATCACACTCGGCCATGCAAGTCAAGTAGTGCAAGGAAAAAAAATCGGACTGCAGTCAGATAAAATTTTGGTGTAGGCCAATTTTCACAGACTGACAGAATGGAGAAGATGCATACATTTTTTTCCATCTTCTCCTCATCCGAGAAAATCAGTCACACTTTGATCAAACTCTGATCCAAGGGTAATTGCCATAATCCCCCCAATTCTCTCAGATGAGAGAAACTACGCTGTGTGACCCTAGCCTTAGACTAAACCAACAGTAATATGCTGAGCAGTTACTCATTTGTAGGTCAAATTAATATCAGCATAGGTAAATGGAATTTTTATGGTTAGTTTGTTGTTATTCGCGTCTTCCCTGTCTCCTGCCTCACAAAAATCAACCTATATTTTTAGGACATCATTTGCTATTAACTATTATATTTGTAGATTTTATGAACTGCAATCATGCACCAAAATAATACATGGCAAAATTCAGTGGCTATTAGATATTTGAAATATTGTGAAACATCAAAAAAAGGAAAATGTCACCTTGAAAAAATTTGCGTCTTTCATAACAAAACGTTTTTAAATACAAAACAAATAGAAAAACTTTGCATAAACAGATCAATCTATAATTAAGTTATTCCTCTTAAAACACTGCATATCAATTAATTGGAGAGAGAACGTATTGGCATCTGGAAAGCACTATGGCTGGAGTAAATGACAGACATCTTGGTTACTTAATCTCTGTTACTTAAATGCAAATAACATTATAGATTACAAGTACATGTCAAGTTGCTACAGGAGTATACATGTATGTTGCTAATATTTTAGTCTTCCTTCAGTAATATCATATCATGCGATGTTAACATACAAATATATACTCCAGGTAACATATGTTCTTGCATATTCCTAATTTGTCCTATCCAGACAATTCAGTAACATGATGGAAGCCAGCTTTGGTATACATACATATCACAATTTACCTGTGAGCAGGATTAGGCCAGATAGAAAGAGAGTATTAGCTCCAATGGTCTTCATGGTTCTCTATGACATACCCCTTGCATTATCCCATAGTCTTTTTACTAACAAGGCAGGGTTTAATTATCATGTGGAAAAGGTGTGTGCCTGCTCTGCCTCTTTCTGCTTATTTTAGGGCTGATAAAGAACTGGAGGAAATGCACTAAGCTCCCGCTGGGAGTTCAGGACATGGGGGATGTATTGTTAAAATTGTTCACAGGAAGTTCTTTTCATCTGGTGTTTAAATGTGTTGTTCTTAAATATGATTTTTTTTTGAACTGCGTGAGAACAAACAATATACAGTAAGTATCCCAGGAAATCTTAACATTGGAGACTAGAAACTTTGTCCTCCAAATATTTATGTTAATAACTGTGCCCAATATTCAAAAATACATGATTGATTTTTATATTATTTTAGTCCCCATGTAGCTGTAAGGAGAAGAACCCAGCTAGGCTTGCTTCCTCTGTAACGGGTCCGGAACCGTTGGGGCTGTCACCTATGTTGCAGGGGGGAAAGTTTAAGGCCCTTGACTGTTCCCGGCAGTTGAGAAAAGGGGGCAAGGTTCAGCTGAGGGAACTGCAGCGTGCGAGTAATCTGACAGTTACGGTCAGTACATGAAGCACGCAAGAGGTCAGAGTAGAGGCTCCTAACGCGGAGAATCGTGAGAGAGCAGGCCTAAGACTTGAAGGCCAGAGGACGATAAACGGAGACTGTGGTCAGAGCCTTGTGCCAATATCGCTGACACCGTTGACAACGCTGACACCGCTGACTGTGAGACAAAGGGCCCGCGCACGGGACATAGCCTCGTGCCCATGCAGACCGGAGAGTCGTATCACCCATTGTGAACTTTATCTTGATAAGGTTCTAAACAGACCCCACATAGGGAAAACCGCAGTGTAGGACAGAGACATTGTATTTCTTCTTCTTCCGGACCCAAAGCCAGCATCAGGACCACAAGGAAACATCAACCACGACAGGACCCAAGACGCCATCTTCTCCAGGACCCAGGATGCCATCCTCTCCAGGACAATGTCGAATTTCCACCGCACCATTGCCTTGGTGCCACTGTTTGCACCCAGTGAATACACCGAGGACTGCGTCAGATTGATAAGTCTATTTCCTCTGAATGTATTGTCTTAGTTACTTGTTTTACTACCATGTTCCAAGTTACAGTAATTTATATTCAGAAAATTTCCCTCTACTTCTCCCTGCAAGGAGTATCCATTGTAGAATTAAATACCTTGTTAACCCTTACTCTGACTACATTCCGTTACTGCATCCTATGTGCCTGCTGTCTCCTTACATAGCAAAAGTTTGTAACTTGACTTACAACTTTACAGTCAGTTCAGGCTCCATGTAACTAAACACAGTTGTGGCTACTCACACATCAGTTATACTCACCTTACCCCTATTCTATTGAAGCACTTGTCCCCTGTGGAAAAATAAAAATAACAAACAAAAATATAACTCACCTGTCTAATGTGAACTTAATTCATACTCTCCCACGACTAACCAGATGATTTGGATAGCGGCCACATCACCGATGTGACTGCTATCCCCATCAGCCGTCACAAGCTGACATTAGCATAATCCTGACCTCACTAACGCTACCGCTGGCAGTGTGAGAAAGTTTATCATTAAATTTTATATATTTAATCCAAAAACTAGGCAGTGTTTATGAAAATACTGTATATCTTGGCATTTATCTGTCCAATATTATCTTGGCGGTGATCCACAGGCCTCCCCATGATGTAAGTAGACACATTATGTTCACTACTTCCTCAAAAATATACAAGTGCTTCTCACAAAATTAGAATATCATTAAAAAGTTAATTTATTTCAGTTCTTCAGTACAAAGAGTAAAACTCATTATATATAGTCATTACAAACACAGTGATCTATTGCAAGTGTTATTTCTGTTAAAGGTGATGATTATGGCTTACAGCCAATGAAGACCCAAAAGTCATTTTCTCAGTAAATTAGAATATTTTATAACACCAGCTTGAAAAATGATTTTAAAATCTGAAATGTTGGCCTATTGAAATGTATGCTCAGTAAATACACTCAATACTTGGTCGGGGATCCTTTTGCATCAATTACTGCATCAATGCGGCGAGGCATGGAGGCGATCAGCCTGTGGCACTGCTGAGGTGTTATGGAAGCCCAGGTTGCTTTGATAGCAGCCTTCAGCTTGTCTGCATTGTTGAGTCTGGTGTCTCTCATCTTCCTCTTGACAATACCCATAGATTCTTTATGGGCTTAAGGTCAGGCAAGTTTGCTGACCAACCAAGCACAGTGATACTGTTGTTTTTAAACTATGTATTGGTACTTTTGGCACTTTTGGCAATGTGGATAAGTACCAAGCCCTGCTGGAGAATAAAATTTCCATCGCCAAAAACTTATCATCAAAGTTAAGCATGAAGTGCTCTAAAATTTCCTGGTAGATGGCTGCGCTGACTTTGGTCTTGATAAAACTCAGTGGACCTACACCAGTAGATGACATGGCTCTCCACACCATCACTGATTGTAGAAACTTCTCACTAGACCTCAAACAGCTTGGATTGTATTCCTCTCTGCTCTTCCTCCAGACTCTAGGACCTTGATTTCCAAATGAATTGAAAAATTTACTTTCATCTGAAAACAACACCTTGAATCACTGAGCAACAGTCCGGTTCTTTTTCTCCTTGGCCCAGGTAAGAAGCGTTTGGCATTGTCTATTGGTCATGAGAGACTTGACACAAGGAATGCGACACTTGTAGTCCATGTCCTGGATACATCTGTGTGTGTGGGTCTTGAAGCAATGACTCCAGTATCAGTCCACTCCTTGTACATCTCCCCAAATTTTTGAATTGCCTTTTCTTAACAATTCTTTCAAGGCTCATGTGATCCTAGTTGCTTGTGCGCATTTTTCTACCACATTTTTTTCTTCAACTCAACTTTCCATTAATATGCTTGGATACAGCATTCTGAACAGCCAGCTTATTTAGCAATGACCTTTTGTAGCTTACACTCATTGTTGAGTATGTCAATGCCTTTTGGATGTCTGTCAAGTCAGCAGTCTTCCCCATGATTGTGGAGCCTACTGAAACAGACTAAGGGACCTTTTAAAATGATTAAGAAGGCTTTTCAGGTTTTTTTTTGTTACTTATTCTAATTTACTTAGATAATGACTTTGGGGTTTCATTGGCTGTAAGCCATAATCATGAACATTAACCAAAATAAACAATTGAAATAAATCACTCTGTGTGTAAAGACTCTATATAATATATGAGTTTCACTTTTTGCATTGAAGAACTGAAATAAATTAACTTTTTGATGATATTCTAATTTTGTGAGAAGCACCTGTATCTCCCATAGCTGTAGCATCTATGCTTCTCACAAAAAAAAATATTCATAACTGGACAACAGAGAGAGGGTGTCTGACTGTAATTGTCTGATGCTGCTTTCAACAGAGGAAGCCTTTACCTCTGAAGGTTTTAGATTTGCATTTCTCCACTTGAATATACGACTAATAAACTTTGCGGCCGGCCCCCAGCAGATCACGCCAGAAGGTTAGAAATAGAATAGAAATTAAAGTGCTAGTTCTTTTCCATTGCCTGAGTTATAATTAATCTAATATGTTCAATGTCAGATTAATACGTCCCCTCTCCAGAGAAAGCTTAATAGATTTTACAACTATATCTAGGACACCGGCCTAAGTCAAAATTGGGAGTGGAACGTACAAAGAAAATCTACAATTAAAAGATTCACATCGGTGTTCTGAGTTTTAGAACTACTCTTGATATTATAGAGAAAAATATCAGCTCATCGTGCTTTTTTGTCTTTTATCTTGACCTCCTGTGTGATCACCAAACACCTCGCATGGACAAGGGTGAAGTAGCCACAATGAATCCAACAGAAAAGCAGGTGTGTCCAGCGAGTGGTGAAGGTAAAAAATAACTTTTAATGAAAGTATATTAAAAATACATCCATATATATGGTATCCAGCACTCAGTACACACTGGCTATAGAACCTAATGACGATCTATGCGTTTCAACCTGGTGGTCTTAGTCATAATAATAATAATCTTTATTATCCTTATTAGTCATGATCTCAATCCATTTTATTGTCTCATCTGTCAATAGGACATTCTCCTAGGGGCTTTGTGGCTTGTCAAGATGTAGTTTGACAAATTCCAGTCTGGCTATTTTATGATTTTTTTTCAACAATGGTGTCCTCCTTGGTCGTCTCCCATGAAGTCCACTTTGGCTCATACAACGATGAATAGTGCGATCTGATACTGATGTTCCTTGAGCTTGAAGTTCACTTTTAGTCTGTTTAGAAGTTTTTCTGGGCTCTTTTCTTACCATTCGTATTATCCGTCTCTTTGATTTGTCATCAATTTTCCTCCTGCGGCCACATCCAGGGAGGTTGGCTACAGTCCCATGGATCTTAAATTTCGGAATAATACATGCAACTGTAGTCACAGGAACATCAAGCTGCTTGGAGATAGTCTTATAACTTTTACCTTTAACATGTTTGTCTATAATTTTCTTTCTAATCTCCTGAGACAACTCTTTCCTTCGTTTCCTCTGGTCCATGTTGAGTGTGATACACACCATGTCACCAAACAGCACAGTGAGTATCTGTAGCCCAATATACAGGCCAACTCACTAATTACAAGATTGTAGACACCTGTGATTCTAGTTTAGTGGACAAACCTTGATTTAACATGTCCCTTTTGTCACATTATTTTCATGGGTACCATCATTTCTTTCCAGGCCTATTTCATGAGTTTTATTTTTTTTAAACTCTATGAAAGCATGGTTGAAAAGCAATGTCTGACCTTCATTTGTTTATTTTCATAGATCTTTTATTTATTATTACTTGTCAGATTCAAGTTACTTCTAAATATATATATGTATATATGTACAGTGTATATATATATATATATATATATATATATATATATATATATATATTACAGACCAAAAGTTTGGGTACACCTTCTGATTTAAAGATTTTTCTGTATTTTCATGACTATGAAAATTGTACATTCACACTGAAGGCATCAAAACTATGAATTAACACATGTGGAATTATATATTTAACAAAAAAGTGTGAAACAACTGAAATTATGTCTTATATTCTAGGTTCTTCAAAGTAGCCATCTTTTGCTTGGATGACTGCTTTGCACACTCTTGGCATTCACAAAAACACAGTCTCTTAGGTTTATTTCACAACACTATAAACCAGGGGTGTCAAACTGCATTCCTCGAGGGCCTCAGACCATGCGTGTTTTCAAGATTTCCTTTGTATTACACAAGGTGCTGGAATCATTCTGTGCAGGTGATTAAATTATCACCTGTGCAATACAAGGAAATCCTGAAAACATGACCTGTTTGCGGCCCTCGAGGAATGCAGTTTGACACCCCTGCTATAAACCACATCCTCAGGAACTTGTTAATTAGCAACAGCCTGAACACCGTCTGTACATATTCAGCTTTACCACAGTCCCTCACTAACCCCAGTCAGCATGACACACGGACCCCTGTTTGTTACCTGTTGGTGACTTTCACAGGTTCCCGGATGCCTCTTATCCTCAGAGGTGTTCCATACAGTGGAGTAAACACAGTGTCTCTCTCTTTTTTTCTCTCTGACCCCGGTCAGTATAACACGGATCCCTTTCCGCTAACTGTTGGTGCCGCACATGTTCTCGGATACCTCTCTTCCTCAGAGATATCCCACAAACGTTCTCACTGACCTCGGTCAGTATAACATGGTTATCATACCGCTCAACACACTGGCATGTGCCAGGTCCAAAGCCCCATCACGTGCTCTTCAGGGATACAACACTCCCATCACATAGGCTCGACAGGACCTTCCAGCACAGACCATTCAGGTCCACACTCAGAGACCATGTGAAAAGACCTCAGTCACATTATATGCTTGTAACCACTCCCCTAGATGGGAGTGTGTGTGTGGCTAGTTTGACCCGCCCATCTCTCAGAACTAGCCCTGTCAGTCTCCCTTGTTAAGCAACACAATTTACTTGTAGGACTACAGGTCCCAGAACATCCTTACTTCAGGCTGACAGTGCAGAGTATCTTCCTCTGCGACACACATACCGACCATTCACAACAATGCAGGACTTGGTCTCATTTTCACCATTATATCTGCGATTGCCATGCACTCCTATGGCCTCAATGCACCTCCATGAGTACTCTGGGAAGACCATACAGTGCCCCCTACCTGTAACAGGGGTCACTACACCACAATATATACAATATATATACTGTAGTGCAACAAGGTTGGTTCAGTGACAGTGACCACAGGAAAAGTTCACAGTAAACGTGTTTAATGTCCACACTCACACAGTGTACAGCACACGGTATACTCTGGATCGAAGCTGGGAATCAAAACAGTCCATGGGAGTCCGGTTGCGGAGGGCGACGGCACTACCATATCACACAGCAAGGTGCCAGGAGTTCACTCTACTGGCTCTGTGTTACCCCACACAGGCTGAGCTCCTGCTGATCTGACTGTTTGCAAGTTGCAAACTCCAAACTGACACACCCAAACCCTATACTGCAGGTTTTTTTTAAAAAATCAACCTGTGGCCATAGGCCACATGGAAAACCCAGTAGGAGGAAACGGACCAACCCCACTACCTTCTTGTAGTCTGCTTAGAAAATAAAAGCCCATAACCGGTTTTATTGAACAATGCTTGGACCAAATAGCTTGACTAGATCCACACTTTCTTTTACTTTGCTTTGTGACTCACAGGCGTCCAGCTGTGAATACAAGGCACTTCAGTGGGTTTAATAGTACTCCATTTGCATCCTGGGGGATATATAATCGACCCTCGCATATGATTCCCTTCACTGCCTCACAATACATACACCTCCATATGAATATAATATATATATATATATATATATATATATATATATATATATATATATATATATATATATAATGGATTATGGAATGACCGTAATCAGAAAAAAATTACCAGGGAATTTTTCCTGCACAGTGAACTTTGTAAACACTAAGCAACAAGGGTGGGATTGATTGAACATGGCTTTGTGAAAGAAAAAAAGTTATAGGTCTTGAAAGATAGAAGAAAAAAATGTAAAGATTAAAATTAAATTTCCAATTATGAGTGGATGTTTAGGCAAAACTGCTAAGACCTCTGTAGGATGGTTTGTAGCTTGCTAGGTCTTGAGACTTTCAATAGCACAGCATGTTCACAGCATGAATTGATGGTGATATTAACCCCTTCATGACCCAGCCTATTTTGACCTTAAAGACCTTGCCGTTTTTTGCAATTCTGACCAGTGTCCCTTTATGAGGTAATTACTCAGGAACGCTTCAACGGATCCTAGCGGTTCTGAGATTGTTTTTTCGTGACATATTGGGCTTCATGTTAGTGGTAAATTTAGGTCAATAAATTCTGCGTTTATTTGTGATAAAAACGGAAATTTGGCGAAAATTTTGAAAATTTCGCAATTTTCACATTTTGAATTTTTATTCTGTTAAACCAGAGAGATATGTGACACAAAATAGTTAATAAATAACATTTCCCACATGTTTACTTTACATCAGCACAATTTTGGAAACAAAATTTTTTTGTTAGGAAGTTATAAGGGTTAAAATTTGACCAGCGATTTGTCATTTTTACAACGAAATTTACAAAACCATTTTTTTTAGGGACCACCTCACATTTGAAGTCAGTTTGAGGGGTCTATATGGCTGAAAATACCCAAAAGTGACACCATTCTAAAAACTGCACCCCTCAAGGTACTCAAAACCACATTCAAGAAGTTTATTAACCCTTCAGGTGCTTCACAGCAGCAGAAGCAACATGGAAGGAAAAAATGAACATTTAACTTTTTAGTCACAAAAATTATCTTTTAGCAACAATTTTTTTATTTTCCCAATGGTAAAAGGAGAAACTGAACCACAAAAGTTGTTGTCCAATTTGTCCTGAGTATGCTGATACCTCATATGTGGGGGTAAACCACTGTTTGGGCGCACGGCAGGGCTTGGAAGGGAAGGAGCGCCATTTGACTTTTTGAATCAAAAATTGGCTCCACTCTTTAGCAGACACCATGTCACGTTTGGAGAGCCCCCGTGTGCCCAAAAATTGGAGCTCCCCCACAAGTGACCCCATTTTGGAAACTAGACGCCCCAAGGAACTTATCTAGATGCATAGTGAGCACTTTGAACCCCCAGGTGCTTCACAAATTAATCCGTAAAAATGAAAAAGTACTTTTTTTTCACAAAAAAATTCTTTTAGCCTCAATTTTTTCATTTTCACATGGGCAACAGGATAAAATGGATCCTAAAATGTGTTGGGCAATTTCTCCTGAGTACACCAATACCTCACATGTGGGGGTAAACCACTGTTTGGGCACATGGTAAGGCTCGGAAGGGAAGGAGCGCCATTTGACTTTTTGAATGAAAAATTATTTCCATCGTTAGCGGACACCATGTCGCGTTTGGAGAGCTCCTGTGTGCCTAAACATTGGCGCTCCCCCACAAGTGACCCCATTTTGGAAACTAGACCCCCCAAGGAACTTATTTAGATGCCTAGTGAGCACTTTAAACCCTCAGGTGCTTCACAAATTGATCTGTAAAAATGAAAAAGTACTTTTTTTTCACAAAAAAATTCTTTTCGCCTCAATTTTTTCATTTTCACATGGGCAGTAGGGTAAAATGGATCATAAAATTTGTTGGGCAATTTCTCCCGAGTACGTCGATACCTCATATGTGGGGGTAAACCACTGTTTGGGCACTCGGCAGGGCTCGGAAGGGAAGTCGCGCCATTTGACTTTTTGAATGGAAAATTAGCTCCAATTGTTAGCGGACACCATGTCGCGTTTGGAGAGCCCCTGTGTGCCTAAACATTGGAGCTCCCCCACAAGTGACCCCATTTTGGAAACTAGACCCCCCAAGGAACTTATCTAGATGCATATTGAGCACTTTAAACCCCCAGGTGCTTCACAGAAGTTTATAACGCAGAGCCATGAAAATAAAAAATAATTTTTCTTTCCTCAAAAATGATTTTTTAGCCTGGAATTTCCTATTTTGCCAAGGATAATAGGAGAAATTGGACCCCAAATATTGTTGTCCTGTTTGTCCTGAGTACGCAGATACCCAATATGTGGGGGTAAACCACTGTTTGGGCGCACGGCAGGGCTCGGAAGGGATGGCACGCCATTTGGCTTTTTAAATGGAAAATTAGCTCCAATCATTAGCGGACACCATGTCACGTTTGGAGAGCCCCTGTGTGCCTAAACATTGGAGATCCCCCAGAAATGACACCATTTTGGAAACTAGACCCCCAAAGGAACTAATCTAGATGTGTGGTGAGGACTTTGAACCCCCAAGTGCTTCACAGAAGTTTATAACGCAGAGCCATGAAAAAAAAAAAAAATTATTTTCTCAAAAATGATCTTTTAGCCTGCAATTTTTTATTTTCCCAAGGGTAACAGGAGAAATTTGACCCCAAAAGTTGTTGTCCAGTTTCTCCTGAGTACGATGATACCCCATATGTGGGGGTAAATCACTGGGCACATGCCGGGGCTCGGAAGTGAAGTAGTGACGTTTTGAAATGCAGACTTTGATGGAATGCTCTGTGGGCGTCACGTTGCGTTTGCAGAGCCCCTGATGTGGCTTAACAGTAGAAACCCCCCACAAGTGACCCCATTTTGGAAACTAGACCCCCAAAGGAACTTATCTAGATGTGTGGTGAGCACTTTGAACCCCCAAGTGCTTCATAGAAGTTTATAATGCAGAGCCGTGAAAATAATAAATACGTTTTCTTTCCTCAAAAATAATTATTTAGCCCAGAATTTTTTATTTTCCCAAGGGTTACAGAAGAAACTGGACCCCAAAAGTTGTTGTCCAGTTTCTCCTGAGTACGCTGATACCCCATATGTGGGGGTAAACCACTGTTTGGGCACATGCCGAGGCTCGGAAGTGAAGTAGTGACGTTTTGAAATGCAGACTTTGATGGAATGCTCTGTGGGCGTCACGTTGCGTTTGCAGAGCCCCTGATGTGGCTTAACAGTAGAAACCCCCCACAAGTGACCGCATTTTGGAAACTAAACCCGAAAGGAACTTATCTAGATGTGTGGTGAGCACTTTGAACCCCCAAGCGCTTCATAGAAGTTTATAATGCAGAGCCGTGAAAATAATAAATACGTTTTCTTTCCTCAAAAATAATTATTTAGCCCAGAATTTTTTAATTTTCCCAAGGGTAACTGGAGAAATTTGACCCCAATATTTGTTGTCCAGTTTCTCTTGAGTACGGTGATACCCCATATGTGGGGGTAAACTACTGTTTGGGCACATGCCGGGGCTTGGAATTGAAGTAGTGACGTTTTGAAATGCAGACTTTGATGGAATGCTCTGCGGGCGTCACGTTGCGTTTGCAGAGCCCCTGATGTGCCTAAACAGTAGAAACCCCCCCAAGTGACCCCATTTTGGAAACTAGACCCCGAAAGGAACTTATCTAGATGTGTGGTGAGCACTTTGAACCCCCAAGTGCTTCATAGAAGTTTATAATGCAGAGCCGTGAAAATAATAAATACGTTTTCTTTCCTCAAAAATAATTATTTAGCCCAGAATTTTTTATTTTCCCAAGGGTTACAGGAGAAATTGGACCCCAAAAGTTGTTGTCCAGTTTCTCCTGAGTACGCTGATACCCCATATGTGGGGGTAAACCACTGTTTGGGCACACGTCGGGGCTCAGAAGGGAAGTAGTGACTTTTGAAATGCAGACTTTGATGGAATGGTCTGCGGGTGTCACGTTGCGTTTGCAGAGCCCCTGGTGTGCCTAAACAGTAGAAACCCCCACAAGTGACCCCATTTTAGAAATTAGACCCCCCAAGGAACTTATCTAGATGTGTGGTGAGCACTTTGAACCCCCAAGTGCTTCACAGACGTTTACAACGCAGAGCCGTGAAAATAAAAAATCATTTTTCTTTCCTCAAAAATTATGTTTTAGCAAGCATTTTTTTTGATTCACAAGGGTAACAGGAGAAATTGGACCCCAGTAATTGTTGCGTAGTTTGTCCTGAGTATGCTGGTACCCCATATGTGGGGGTAAACCACTGTTTGGGCACACGTCAGGGCTCGGAAGTGAGGGAGCACCATTTGACTTTTTGAATACGAGATTGGCTGGAATCAATGGTGGCGCCATGTTGCGTTTGGAGACCCCTGATGTGCCTAAACAGTGGAAACCCCTCAATTCTACCTCCAACACTAACCCCAACACACCCCTAACCCTAATCCCAACTGTAGCCATAACCCTAAACACAACCCTAACCGCAACACACCCCTAACCACAACCCTAACCCCAACACACCCCTAACCATAACCACAACCCTAATTCCAACCCTAACCCTAAGGCTATGTGCCCACGTTGCGGATTCGTGTGAGATATTTTCGCACCATTTTTGAAAAATCCGCGGGTAAAAGGCACTGCGTTTTACCTGCGGATTTTCCGCGGATTTCCAGTGTTTTTTGTGCGGATTTCACCTGCGGATTCCTATTGAGGAACAGGTGTAAAACGCTGCGGAATCCGCACAAAGAATTGACATGCTGCGGAAAATACAACGCAGCGTTTCCGCGCGGTATTTTCCGCACCATGGGCACAGCGGATTTGGTTTTTCATATGTTTACATGGTACTGTAAACCTGATTGAACACTGCTGCGGATCCGCAGCCAAATCCGCACCGTGTACACATAGCCTAATTCTAAAGGTATGTGCACACGCAGCGGAAAACGCTGCGGATCCGCAGCAGTTTCCCATGAGTTTACAGTTCAATGTAAACCTACGGGAAACAAAAATCGCTGTGCCCATGCTGCGGAAAAACTGCACGGAAACGCAGCGGTTTACATTCCGCAGCATGTCACTTCTTTGTGCGGATTCCGCAGCGGTTTTACAACTGCTCAAATAGAAAATCGCAGTTGTAAAACCGCAGTGAAATGCGCAGAAAAACCGCGGTAAATCCGCCATAAATCCGCAGCGGTTTAGCACTGCGGATTTATCAAATCCGCAGCGGAAAAATCCGCAGAGGACCAGAATACGTGTGCACATACCGAAACCCTAACCCTAGCCCTAACCCTAACCCTACCCCTAGCCCTAACCCTAACCCTACCCCTAACCCTACCCCTACTCCTACCCCTACCCCTAGCCCTAACCCTAACCCTACCCCTAACCCTAACCCTAACCCTATTCTAATATTAGTGGAAAAAAAAAAATTTCTTTATTTTTTTATTGTCCCTACCTATGGGGGTGACAAAGGGGGCGGGTCATTTATTATTTTTTTTATTTTGATCACTGAGATATAATCTATCTCAGTGATCAAAATGCACTTTGGAACGAATCTGCCGGCCGGCAGATTCGGCGGGCGCACTGCGCATGCGCCCGCCATTTTGCAAGATGGCGGCGCCCAGGGAGAAGACAGACGGGACCCCGGCTGGATCGGTAAGTATGATGGGGTGGGGGGGACCACGGGGGGGGGATCGGAGCACGGGGGGGGGAATCGGAGTGCGGGAGGGGTGGAACGGAGCACGGGGGGCGTGGAACGGAGCACGGGGGGGCTGGAATGGAGCACGGGGGGGTGGAACGGAGCACCGGGGGGGGTGGATCGGAGTGCAGGGGGGGTGATTGGAGCACCGGGGGGTGATTGGAGCACGGGGGGAGCGGACAAGAGCACGGGGGGGAGCGGAGCACTGGACGGAGGGGAGCCGGAGCAGTGTACCGGCCAGATCGGAGGGCTGGGGGGGCGATCGGAGGGGTGGGGTGGGGGCACACTAGTATTTCCAGCCATGGCCGATGATATTTCAGCATCGGCCATGGCTGGATTGTAATATTTCACCCGTTATAATAGGTGAAATATTACAAATCGCTCTGATTGGCAGTTTCACTTTCAACAGCCAATCAGAGCGATCGTAGCCACGAGGGGGTGAAGCCACCCCCCCTGGGCTAAACTACCACTCCCCCTGTCCCTGCAGATCGGGTGAAATGGGAGTTAACCCTTTCACCGGATCTGCAGGGACGCGATCTTTCCATGACGCCGCATAGGCGTCATGGGTCGGAATGGCACCGACTTTCATGACGCCTACGTGGCGTCATGGGTCGGGAAGGGGTTAAAGGAACATTGACAATCCCAGTGGGCTATCACTGAATACATTAACCATCTAACATCCACATTAAGGTATCAGAAAATTATCCCAACAGTTCCCATTTATTTTAAATATTACAAATACCAATGGACCAGATGGAAATTATTGGTCTAGTAGTAAGAGTGCATTAACTTTCACTGTGCTCCCTAGGTATATACTGTAGTTCTATTCTAATATTAATTATATTTACATATTTTTATTTTTTATTAATTTACTTGAGAACCAATTTATTGGACTAAAAACCTAATCAAAATAATAACATTTTATGCTAAGAATCTTCCCAATAATAACTTGGCTTGCTTTTAGGCTTGACTGATTTATTGGCCTTGTATAAAATACACAATTTATGTCCCATTGTTTTTTCAGCAGCTGGATTATTTGCGTGAATGAAAACCATTTCCTTATAAACCCCTTTCCATCTTTTATTTAGTAAAGTGATTTCTAGGTAGAAGATGGTCTTCCTACAAAACATCCTACAAAACTATATTTACTTTGGGACAAGTGAAATATAAATCAACTAATCTATTTCCTTTTTGAGTCAAAAGAAGAAAAGGGTTTTGGTACCATTCTAGCCAGTTGAAATAAGATTCATTGCTCTCAGTAGGAGAAACAAAAGCATAATATTGTAGTTATGATACCTTTTAATGATCAGCAAAAATAAAATGTTGCTTATTTAGATACTTTGTTATTCCATGCCTGAAGAAGAGTCCTAAGTACTCTCCAAACCTTGCTTTGTAACATCACTTATTATATTTTTTGTTAGCCATTAAAGCAAACTAGTCAGCAGTAAACTACAAGCATTGTCAGGTTGGAAGTGTTAAACTGATTAATATGATACCTGGGGTGATGAAATCCTTCTTGTGGTTCTTGTGTCATCATTGTTAGAAGTTTTAAGCTAATGACATGCCCGTGCAAGGACAGACTTGCCCTCAGGCTGCCCAAACTGTTTGTGAAGTACTCAGCACAGACACAAGGCACCTGGACCTGGCATTTGGCGAGCTTTCAGTGGAGAACTCCAATCTAAAATAGAGGAGCACACTGAATCTTACCCATAGAAGCACAAGTAGGTTTTTATTATCCACTACTATTTTTAGCTCATATTTAGTTTTTTTATTTGAAAATGGAAAAGGATTGAAGAAAAAATGTTCTTTTTTGTGATCCACAAAAGGTTTACAGTTGTAAATAATAATTAATGAAAATAATTAAACAATTAGAAATTATTTAACCAAGCCATTCAAAAATCAACCCTTTTCATGGGAACAGGAAACATTTAGCTGTTTTCAAAGTGAAGAAAAAAAGTCATGTAAAACAGTGTTTTGTGCAAAAAATAACATTATTTTAGTAGCTTTTTCATGTTTGTGTACCCTAAAGAGAGTACGCTTAACTGTAGTAGTACAGTAAAGCTATACAATGCAGTGTTCAGCCAGAGGTGTGGTTTGATCAGTTGTGCAGTGGGAGTGGCAGAATCAGAAGCCACACTTTAGAAAAATTCGATGGGGCAATCAGAAATGGAGATCCAGTGTAGATGACATGATGGATAGAGAGTAGTGTTGAGCATTCCGATACTGCAAGTATCGGGTATCGGCCGATATTTGCTGTATCGGAATTCCGATACCGAGTTCCAATATTTTTGTGATATCGGAAATCGGAATCGGAAGTTCCCAGTTATCTTCGGCATGTGCGGTGCTTATGGTTCCCAGGGTCTGGAGGAGAGGAAACTCTCCTTCAGGCCCTGGGATCCATATTGATGTAAAAAATCAAGAGTAAAAATAAAAAATATGGATATACTCACCTCTCCGAAGGACCCTGGCTGTCACCGCTGCAAGTGTCCACCTCCGTTCCTGAGAATGCAGTGAGTGAAGGACCTTTGATGACGTCGCGATCAGGTGACCGGTCACCTGACCGCTCACGTGACCGCGACGTCATCGAAGGTCCTTCACTCACAGCAATCTTAAGGATGGAGGCGGACGCTTGCAGCGGTGACAGCCAGGGTCCTTCGGAGGGGTGAGTATATCCATATTTTTTATTTTTATTCTTTATTCTTTACATGAATATGGATCCCAGGGCCTGAAGGAGAGTTTCCTCTCCTTCAGACCTTGGGAACCATCCAGCATACATTCCGATATTTGTGTCCCATTGACTTGTATTGGTATCGGATATCGGTATCGGCGAGATCCGATATTTTGCCGGTATCGGCCGATACCATCCAATACCGATACTTTCAAATATCGGAAGGTATCGCTCAACAGTCAACACTAATAGATAGTAAATGTCTGCTGTTATTAGGTTTTTTTTTTTGGGGGGGTTGTATTTTTTTCATTGAACTGACATAAAACTAGCTATCAAGAACCACGAGGTGTGGGCCCAAGTGAAAGAAGAGGTGGATGTGGAGGTATAGCTGGAAGATCCAGAGGTGTGGGTAGCCAACACAGTTGTTTATGCTTTTTATTTCAGGAAGAGGAACCCAAATGAAACAAATGGAAAATAGAATTGAATACTGGCTGTGTGCAGTATTATATTCTATAGGAGAGGGTTGTATTAGATTCTATGGAGGAGGGCAGTATTATAAGCTATGGGGAGGGCAGTATTATATTCTATGGGGGGCTGTATTATATTCTATGGGGGAGGGCAGTATTATATTCTATGGGGGCTGTATTTTATTCTATGGGGGAGGACTGTATTAGATTCTATGGGGGAGGGCTGTATTATATTCTATGGGGCCTACATTATATTCTATGGGGGGGCTGAATTATATTCTGTGGGGGAGGATTGCATCATACTCTTTAATGGGGCTACCATATATTCTATGGGGGGCTGCGTTATATTGTATGGTGGGGCTGCATTATACTCAGGGGCTACATTATATTCTTTGGGGTGGCTGCATTATACTCTGTGGGGTGGCAACATTATACTATATGTGGGCTGCATTATACTGTATCGAGCAGTATGGGGAATACGTTATACTATATGAAGAACTATGGGGTGCATTATACTATGGGAAGTAAATTGTACTACATGGATGACTATAGTGGTGCCGATAGATTATACTATATGAGCACTATGAGGAGTGTATTATACTGTATGTATGACTATGAGGAATGTATTATACTATATGGAACACTATGAGGAGTGTATTATACTATATGGAGGACTAAGCAGTGTATTTTAATATATGGAGGACTTTGAAGAGTGTATTATACTATATGGAGAATTGAATATCGTATTATACTATATGGATGACTGAGGAGTGTATTATACTATACGGAGAATTGATGAGTCTATTATACTGTATGGAGGACTATGAGGAGTCTATTATACAATATGGAGAACTATGAGGAGTGTATCTATATATGTAATCGTCTTAGGGGCACTTCCATCTGTTTGTCTGTCTGTCACAGAAATCCCAAGTCGCTGACCAAGACCAATCAGCGATGGGCACAGTCCGGCTGCGAAATGGCCGCTCCCTACTCCCCTGCAGTCAGTGCCCCCTCCATACTCCCCCCCAGTCAGCGCCCGCTGCCCACATAGCATTTTATCAGTCCGATAAACCGACTGCGTTACACCGCGGTGTAATGCAGTCTGTTAACGCTGCTATTAACACTGTGTGACAAACTTTTTGCTATTGATGCTGCCTATGGAGCATCAATAGTAAAAATATATAATGTTAAAAATAATTTAAAAAAAATGGTGCTAATCTCGCTAGACCGCTAAGTCATCTGACTTCATCAAGTCACTGAGGTGACGACACGCGTAGGGTGGGCTACATGGGAGCTGACTCCCCTTATCTTCCATCTCAAACCCCTCAATTATATGCAGTGCGTAAGCATGTCTATTAGGAACTAATTGTTGATTATATGGATTCTCTTTTCATTTACCCTTTGGGGTCTCTTTGCCTAATTATGCCGTATGTCTATTGAGACGCTTACATGGATATGGTACCGTATTGTTATTTGTGCTTCTAGGCTATATACCTATATATGCTTTCCTGTGTTTGAGTTAGCATTATAGTTGCACCTTGTACCATAACCTTTTCATCTATATTGGGTATCAATCTGTAACCAAAGGGCTGTTTAGGGTTAAAATTAGATTTGATTAAACTTTTTGGGCATTATATGGTCTTTTTGAGGGGATTCGATAAGGGATTGTCTTCTTTTATGTGTAATTTTTCATCTTTATGTATTGCCCCTTTCTCTTGGGTGTATTTGTATATTCATGGTTTTAGATGTTTTTAAATGAGTCGTGTGGCTAAAAAGACATTTAATAAAATTTGATATATTTGTATATTGTCTACTGTCTTGGTGATCCTTGCATTTGTGCATGTTTTTTTTCTCTCTTTTTTGTATAATATACTACGTGGCTGCTATATACTACATAGCTGTGCTATATACTACGTGGCTGTGCTATATTCTACGTGGCTGTGCTACATACTATGTGACTGTGTTATATACTATGTGGCTGTACTATATCCTGCACCCCGAACCCCCAACATCCAGAGCCCCAAACCCCCGACATCCTGCGACCAACCAGCGACAGATGCAGTCCAGCTGTGAATTGACGTGGCATTTAAACCACGATTTGCTGATTGGTCACACTCTGCCGGCCGCGACCAATCAGCGATATTGGCGCAGTATTTAAACACCGCTTTGGTCATTGGTCATGCCTGGCCCGCCGCATTTAAACCACGCTTCGCTGATTGGTCACACTCTGCCGGCCGCGACCAATCAGCGATATTGGCGCAGTATTTAAACACCGCTTTGGTCATTGGTCATGCCTGGCCCGCCGTAACCAATCAGTGATATTGGCGTGGGATTTAAACACCGCTTCAGTGACTGGTAGCTCACGGCTGGCCGCGACCAATCAGCGATATTGGTGCAGAATTTAAACACCGCTTCGGTCATTGGTCGTGCCCAATCAGCGACAGGCACTGTCCGGCTGCGAAATGGCGCCAGATTTGAACTATGCTTCGCTGATCGGCCAACGGGGCGCAACCAATCAGAGATATTGCCGCAGAATTTAACTCCCACTCACAGCGCGATGTACATACATACATATTCTAGAATACCCGATGCATTAGAATCGGGCCACCATCTAATTATACTATATGGAGGACTGAGGAGTATATTATACTATATGGAGGACTGAGGAGTGTATTATACTATACTAGATGGTGGCCTGATTCTAACACATCGGGTATTCTAGAATATGTATGTATGTATGTGTGTCGCGCTGTGAGTGGCGTTAAATTCCGCGCCAATATCGCTGATTGGATGCGCCCGGCTGGCCGATCAGTGAAGCGTGGTTCAAATCTGGCGCCAATTCACGGCCGGACTGTGCCTGTTGCTGATTGGGCATGAACAATGACCGAAGCGGTGTTTAAATACAGCGCCAATATCGCTGATTGGTCGTGGCTGGCCAGACACGACCAATGACCGAAGCGGTGTTTAAATACAGCGCCAATACCGCTGATTGGTCGCGGCCGGCCGAGCGCGACCAATCAGTGAAGCATGGTTTAAATCCCGCGCAGCACAGCCACGTAGTATGTAGTACATAGCACAGCCACGTAGTATAAAACACAGCCACATAGTATATAGCAGAGCCACGTAGTATATATCAGCCAAGAAGTATATAGCACAGCCACGTAGTATATAGCACAGCCACGTAGTATATAGCACAGTCATGTAGTATATAGCACAGCCACGTAGTGTATAGCAGCCACGTAGTATAAAGCACAGCCATGTAGTATATAGCAGCCACATAGTATATAGCACAGCCCATAGTATATAGCACAGCCACATAGTATATAGCACAGCTACGTAGTATATAGCAGCCACATAGTATATAGCACAGCCACGTAGTATGTGGCCACGTAGTATATATCACAGCCACATAGTATATAGCACAGCCACATAGTATATAGCACAGCCACGTAGTATATAACAGCCCACATAGTATACATCAAAGACAGCCACGTAGTATATAGCAAGAGCCACATAGTATGTAGCAGCCACATAGAATATAGCAGCCACATAGTATATAGCACAGCCATGTGGTATATAGCAGCCACATAGTATATAGCAGCCACGTAGTATATAACACTGTCTACGTAGTATATATCAGTCATGCAGTATATAACACAGCACATGTAGTATACAGCAGTGTGGGCACCATATCTCTGTTAAAAAGAAGAATTAAAATAAAAAATAGTTATATACTCACACTCCGGCGTCCACCGAAGTTGTCCCGATGCGTGCGAGGCTGCCGCCAGCTTCCGTTCCCAGAGATGCATTGTATGGATTTTCCTGCTGGAACCATTCATTTTATCATCTATTGGCCCTCATCATATTTACCAATTGTGTAATGAATTGTATTAAAAATGTTGTATCAGGACATTAATAAAATTTTTATTTTTTTACTAATCTGGTGATGTTATGTCCATTTTGGGGCAGTATGCTCTTGGTATATTTGTAGGATCATATATGGAGGACTGAGGAGTGTATTTTAATATATCGAGGACTATCGGGAGTGTATTATACTATATGGAGGACTATAGGGAGTGCATTATACTATATTGAGGACTATAGGGAGTGTATTATACTATTTGGAGGACTATGGGGAGTGTATTATACTATAGTAAGGACCATGTGACACATTGCATTATATGGAGGACTATGGGGTGTGCATTTTACAATATGGAGGACTGTGGTGCACATTATACTATGTGGAGAACTTTGGGGTGTATTATACAAAAGAAGCAAAATGCTGCATATTCATCGTGTGATTGGTTTGTTTATGCGGGAACAAAAATCATTGTTCTCAGCAGCACATCGCCGATGTAAACTGTAGATGTGCTGCCGATAACATCATACTGTATGGGGACAGATCAATCTAATAGGGAATGTTCGATACCATCATTTTTTCTCAGTTGGTGTAAAGAGGCTGGGAAACAAGCAAACGACTTCAATATTGCCGATCACACTTGATATTCACCAACTGCTTCTGTGTGATGTGCAATATGTCAGCATTTGGGGGCCCATTTTAAACTTTTGCCTAGGGCCCCACTTTGCCTAAAACCGGCCCTGGTGTTTCTTACAAAGTGATGAAAATAGTGTGTCACCCAACTTATTCTTGGATTGTAGTGCTTATTAGTGATTATAGTGCGACACATCAAGACATTCACCTATAGAGCTGCAGATGCTTTGACAACTGATGATAGAAAACAAATCAAAAGCAAAATGTTATGTAAATAATAAGCCTGCCAACTTTATACTAGTGTCTGTGCAAGGACCTAGTAACATTTCTGCTAAAAGAAGTTCCCGAGCAGCACATGGCTACTATCCCAACAAATACAGTGCCTTGCGAAAGTATTTGGCTCTCTGGAACTTTTCAACCTTTTCCCACATATCATGCTTCAAACATAAAGATACCAAATGTAAATTTTTGGTGAAGAATCAAAAAGGGGAACACAATTGTGAAGTGGAACGAAATTTATTGGTTATAAAAAAAATTTTTGGAAATTCAAAAACTGAAAAGTGGGACGTGCAATATTATTCAGCCCCTTTACTTTCAGTGCAGCAAACTCACTCCAGAAGTTCATTGTGCATCTCTGAATGATCCAATGTTGTCCTAAATGCCTAATGATGATAAATATAATCCACCTGTGTGTAATCAAGTCTCCGTATAAATACACCTGCTTTGTGATAGTCTCAGGGTTCTGTTTGAAGCACAGAGAGCATCATGAAGACCAAGGAACACAACAGGCAGGTCTGTGATACTGTTGTAGAGAAGTTAAAAACCAGATTTGGATACAAAATTATTTCCAAAACTTTAAACATCCCAAGAAGCACTGTGCAAGTGATCATATTAAAATGGAAATCATACCACTGCAAATCTACCAAGACCCGGCCGTTCCTCTAAACTTTCATCTCAAGCAAGGAGAAGACTGATCAGAAATGCAGCCAAAAGGCCCATGATCACTCTGGATGTACTGCAGAGATCTACAGCTGAGGTGGGACAGTCTGTCCATAGGACAACAATCCTGCACACTGGCCTTTATGGAAGAGTGGCAAGAAGAAAGCCATTTCTCAAAGATATCCATAAAAAGTGTCATTTAAAGTTTGCAACAAGCCACCTTGGAGACGCACCAAACATGTGGAAGAAGGTGCTCTAGTCAGATGAAAACAAAATCGAACTTTTTGGCAACAATGTCAAACTATATGTTTTGCGTAAAGGCAACACAGCTCATCACCCGAGTGTGCTTCGTGGACTATTCAGGTAGGGGCTCCTTCTTCCACCTCAGGTTGCACTTCATATATACGGGACCAGCAGATCCAATCTGGCATTTAGCCCGATACAGAGTTTTTACCACCGATGCTCTAATTTGCCTCGGGGTCGTTTGTCTGGGACCAATACTCGGTCTCCAGCCTTGAGATCTGTCCCTCACAAAGGCATTGTCTCATGGTGCTCCAGTTCCCAAAACTTGGTCTGCACCCATCTATGTAGAGTCTGCAGTTGGTATCGATGCTCACGGACCCAGGTGGACACCCCCGTCCGTGCATAGTTCTCCCCTAGGTCCAACTCCAGCTCGGTAATTTCTCACCTGAATAACAGGGTTTATGGGGTGTATGCGGTTGTGCTATTCACTCGATTGTTGTACACCCAGATAAACTCAGCCACATACTCAGGCCAATGACTTTCCGGTCTTCCTCCAACGTTCTCAACATCTGGACCACCATGCGGTTGAAACACTCGCAGGCTCCATTATCCTGCAGATGCTAGGGTGTCGTCCTGGACTTTTCAATTTGATAACGGCGGTGGAGCTCCTCCATCACTTGACCTTGAAAGCAGGCACCTTGATCGGAATTAATTCTTTTTCAGGCACCTGTACACCCGGATGAAATTGCAGCAGATGGCCACACAGCTGACTCAGCCTTCTGAATCCAGGTCGGAGTTACCACAGCAAACTTTGTGAAGTGGTTGGATGAGGCAATGTTTGTATCCGAGATGAGCGGGTCCTACAGTCAATCATTAACAGTTCTAGAGGTGCGGACGTCATGATGGCCTGCATAGAAGCCCTCCGTTCAGGAGTTTTGGCTAACTCACAACTTCGGCATTGTCAACAGTCTTCCTCCACCGCAGTCTTCAAACGGGGATGATAGACTAACTTCTGCAGTCATTGGAACATCTTCTCCGGGCCAAAGTGGGCCCCTCTCTCATGAGCCTCCATCATCACCTCGCTGCTCAACTTTTCTGGGAGTATTACTTGCCAAGTGACTCCCAACTCCCGTACTAACTGCACCTTCCGATACAACAAGCCATCTTCCATTTGGAGCCTCTCCCACTGCGGGAAGAACTGCAATTTCCCAGGGACAGGGCATCTCTTTAACTTCGGCTGTGGAGCTGCTTCAAAGCCATCCACCATCTGAACTGAGTGAGTTCTCTATCTTCCTGCTGGAGCTGCACCCAATCGACATGAGGTTGTCCCAGCATGTGTTCCCCCGACACCTCTCCGATCTGTTCCTGCATTGCCACCAATGTCCTGGGGGAATTCTGGAACCCAGGGATCTCTTCTGCCTCCAGCTCTTCATCTCAGTTATGTCCACGCCGCTAATGAGTCACTCTGGACAAACATCGGCATGTGTATTCTTAGCTCCTCTTTGATATGCGGTCTTGTATCGGTAATTCGCCATGCGGGCCACCCATCTTTGCTCCAAGACTTCCAGTTTTGCATTTTCCAGGTGGGCCAGAGGATTGTTATCGGTGAGTATCAAAACTTTGGACCCTGACAGGTATTCTGCGAATTTCTCGATCATTGCCCACACTAGCGCCAGTAGTTCCAGCTTGAAAGAACTGTAGTTATCTGAATTTCGTTCAGAGTTGTGGAGAGATCGGCTTGCATAAGCAACCACCCACTCTTTTCTTTCCTGCATCTGTGATAATACGGCTCCTAGCCTATATAGGCTTCCATCAGTGTTAAGGACAAAGGGTTGCGAGAAGTTGGCATAGGCCAGAATGGTTGCTTCCTTCAGGGCCTTCTTTAGGGCTCGGAAGGCTTCTTCCTGGCTGGCTCCCCAGTGGATGATCCAATTCTTTGCACGGGACGGCACTCCTTTCAACAACTCCAGCAGTGGATTAGCCATATGACTGAAATTTTTCACAAAACTGTCGATAGTATCCGGTAAATTCCATAAACGGGATTTACAGTCCTGCACTGCTGCTATCTTCTCTCATGCTGGTTGCACCCCCTCAGCAGATACAACATGCCCCAGGCATTCAATTTGCTTCCGGAAGAGGTGACATTTTTGGGGCTTCACTTTCAGGCCATGTTTCTGCATTCAACTTAGCACTTGCTCCAGCCACCAGGGATGCTCCTCATAAGTAGCTGTATAGACAATGATGTCATCCAGATAGATAAGGGAGGCTTTGAAGTTCAGGTCTCCTAAACATCTTTCCATTAGTCGTTGAAAGGTCCTCTGGGCGTTGGTAAGACTAAAGGGCATCCGATTGAATTTAAACAATCCCATGGGTAGGATGAACGCCATCTTTGATCGATCATGTTCAGCCATGGGCACCTGCCAATACCCGCTGACTAGATCTAGAGTCGAGAGATACTTTGCTTTCCCCAAGGCAGACAATGACTCTTCAATTCGGGGCAAGGGATACGATTCTTGCACCATGCAGGCATTCAGTCACCTATAATCAATACAGAAACACAGGGTTCCGTCCTTCTTCTGTACCGGCACGATGGGAGCTGCCCACGGACTTTGACTCTCCTGAATGACTCCACTCTGCAGCATATGTGACAACATTTATTTCACCTTCTGATGCATCTGAGGCGGAATCTGGTGGTATCTCTCCTGGATCGGTGCTGCACTTCCCGTGGGTATCTCGTGAGTTATGGCTATAGTGCATCCAAAATCATCCTCTTGATGGTCAAAGACATCCTGGATTTCCTTCTGAATTTCTCTCACTCAACCTGGTTCAGCTGCGGGCGGAGTGGATACCTCCCTCTTTGGACCATCCCTGTCAAGGCCGCCATCCCCTGCTCTTTCTCGCACGCACTTCCGCCTCAACTTCCAGAAAAGACATACGCGGATTGGCTCCCAAGTGCTCCTGTTTGTGCAGCACATCAATCAAGCCTGCTACGAGCTGGTCCCTTAAAATTACATCGGGGGCCCACACCCACATCATCCCACTTAGCGATCGTGGCTTGGATTTCTTGCATCCTGCAGCATGTTCATATATTTGGTCACAGACTCCTCCTCCCTCTGGACGCGGCTAAACAAGCACATCCGCAATTCACTGGTATCTGTGGGGTCCCCATGCATCTCTTCCAAGATCTAACACTTTGGTGAATGTGCTCTGCTTGTTTGGGGGCCGGAACTTAACAGAACATCTGGCTTCCCCATCTAGGGTAATCACAGCAATCTCCGCCTGCATAGCGGGGGTCATGGGGTGCATCCTTAGCATGCCCTTAACCTGCTCGGACAAGTCTCAGTGTAAACTTTGGGAGATTGCTGAGCATGGCATCCAAACTGGTCCTTGGGACACCCACAGCCACTTGGTCTGTCATCTCTGTGCTTGTGGACTGCATCCTGCCAACTACGCCAAGTGTAAGCAGGTTGCAGGATGCAGTGACAAACAGGAGGCAGAGCAAGGGTTAACAAGATGTAACAATTTAGGGGGGTGTAGAACAGGCAGCGGCCAGGCAATGTCCTGAGATGGGGTCCTTTAAGCGCTGGTCCCTCTTCTGGTGGCAGAGGTCGGTCTCCGGTACCTTCCGCTGAGCCCCTAGTCCATAAGCATGTACGACTGAAACAAACAAGGCCGCAACACTCTCAGAGTCAAACATAAATGGGTGGGAAGCAAGTGGCAGGTTAGGCCGCAGAATTCTGTCCAGTACTCGGCCTTCTCTTCTCTGCATGTGCGCAGTTCTCACAGTCACTGAGCGCATGGCACTTCTGTCTCTGGCAGCTACTGAGCGCATGGCACTTCTGTCTCTGGCAGCTAAAGAAGCACGGCACTTCTGTCTCTGGCAGCTAATGAACGCACAGCACTTGTGTCTCTGGCAGCTACTGAGCACATAGCACTTCTATCTGCAGCGGTCCCGCTGGAGGCGGTGAGGACCAAACATCGCAGCCCGTCACTGTGGCGGTGCTTAGAGGATGGAGCAAGCTGCTCACCTGGCTGTGTGCTGTTGCTGATTCGCGCCAAACTGCCGGCTGCTGCGTGAGCTTTTCCTTTTATCTTGCCCCTCCTACCTGGGTCATGAGGTTGGTCCAGCTCCTCATTCTTTCCCCCTGGCAACAAGGGAGAGAGCCTCAACAGTTCCGGACCCAGCTCAGTACAGGTACCCACTGTCATGATCCAGTTCTGAGATTATGTTCAGCTCTCTTGTCTCTGGACTGGTCATGTGGGAGTTAATCCTCTCTGCCTCACCCTGGAGCTGGCTGTGCTATTTAAGTCCTCTGCAGCCTGGGGGCCAGTGTCAGCTATAGTTCATGCTACACTGTTTGAGCTCCTGACCTGATCCGTTATAGTGTTCCTGTTTGCCTCTGACTGCCTGCACCCGTTTATGACTTGTTCTGACCTTTGGCCTGTACCCCGACTCCGTCTCCGTCTCACGTTTTGGTTACCACGTTCCCGGTAGGTTCTGACGTCTTGCTTGTCCCCGACGATTCTCTGCTCGCCCCTTCTGTACCGCGCTGCTATCTCCGTGTATGACCTTGGCTTGTTTCATGTCCCTTTCATTACCTGTGACACCTGTGTTGTTGCTCAGTTTTGCTGTGCTGTGTTTGCAGCCTCCTTTCCTTTGCCAGCACCCCCTGGTGGAGGTTGCTCTATATTGCACTGCAGCAGCACATCACACCCACAGCCTGCTCTTCCTCCTTACAAAAGCACATTACATCACATTACAGTACATGACAAATATATTACAGTGCACACAATACCAAAACATAAGTAAAACATCAGGGTGCCACATGTGACACAGGTTAACAGCATTAAGGGGAGGGAAGGTACAGGACTGTCCCCACCACCTCATTACACACAACATACTGTTCTACTCCAGTTGGACCTCCACCTCCTGGTTCAAGATTATTTTTTTATTCCACGTTATTTTAAGTCCAATCCACATTTGTTTACGGAGCAATTGTCCTGCTCTCCCCCCCCCCATATTGCTTGCTTTCGCAGGCCCCTAGCCCTTACTACTACCATTTTACAGAACCAACATTTGGGTCCCCACTGACTTATATGGGGTACCGGGCCGGGGTCAACTTCAGGTACCCGAACCGAACTTTGGACTTAAATTCGGTCGAACCTGAACTTCCACGGGTTTACTCATCCCTATAAACAATATTATCACAAATGATGTCCTAAATTATGAGACCCTTAGCATATTTGGGTTGATGTACCCCTTCAAATACCACATAAATAACAAAATGGCTACCAAACAATTGAAAACAATGGTAACCAAGGTACTTCTAAAATAAAAAGTAATTTTTATTGTTATAACAATATTAAAAATGATTAAGAAATAAGAAAGGTGATAGGTCATTAAAGGAGGGACGATACTGCAATAGAGTAGCACGTAGCACAAGCTATTACAAATACAAAGCCCAATAAAAAATAGCAAAGCCCAATGAATGAAATGCATAGACCAAAACCTAAAGTAAAATCCAACAATGTAACGTGCAAATGCGCAAACACAGGACTGGAAAACTACAGTGTCAGCAAATTCAAGGAGATCGCAGACACAGAGATGGGGCTCCCTGAGTGCTACAATCAGCGTTGTCCTGCTGGTCTCCATGGAGACCGCTGGCTGCAAGATGGCAGCGGGTCCTTCAGAGTCCTGCAGAGAATGTGACTTGTGAGTGCCTGCAGCGGGCAGGACCTGAGATGCCTCCTTCCCTGCCTGTCAGATGCTGCTCTAATGCTCTTCAGAGCAGAAGCATTGCAGAGTATCAGACCAGCGATCTGATGCTATACAGTGGTGTCCCAGGATGGGACAATGTAAAAAAGTTTAAAAATATTAAAAAGTGTAAAAATATATTTTTTTACATCACCATATAAAAAAAATAAAAAATAATTTTCCAATAAATACATTTAATTATGTAAAAAACCAAAACATTAAAAGTACCCTGTTTTGGTATCGTTGCGTCCGTAACGACCGGCTCCATTAAACTGTCCCACTGGTTAACCCCTTCAGTAAACAACGTAAAAAATGGGCCAAAAAACAATGCTTTATAATCACGCCGCCGAACAAAAAGTGCAATACAACCTGATCAAAAAGACAAATGTAAACAAAAATGATACCCCTGAAAATGTCATCTTGTCCCGCAAAAAATGAGCCATACAGCGCCATCAGAAAAAAAACATATTGCTCTCATAAAAAAGCGATGCAAAAATAATTATTTTTTCTATAAAATAGTTTTTATTGTGCAAAAGTGCCAAAACTTTGAAAAACTATATAAATCACTGTAATCGTACTGACCGAATAATAAAGCTGCCTTACCAACTTTACCACAAGTGGAACAGTATATACAGTGGGGCAAAAAAGTATTTAGTCAGTCAGCAATAGTGCAAGTTCCACCACTTAAAAAGATGAGAGGCGTCTGTAATTTACATCATAGGTAGACCTCAACTATGGGAGACAAACTGAGAAAAAAAAATCCAGAAAATCACATTGTCTGTTTTTTTAACATTTTATTTGCATATTATGGTGGAAAATAAGTATTTGGTCAGAAACAAAATTTCATCTCAATACTTTGTAATATATCCTTTGTTGGCAATGACAGAGGTCAAACGTTTTCTGTAAGTCTTCACAAGGTTGCCACACACTGTTGTTGGTATGTTGGCCCATTCCTCCATGCAGATCTCCTCTAGAGCAGTGATGTTTTTGGCTTTTCGCTTGGCAACACGGACTTTCAACTCCCTCCAAAGGTTTTCTATAGGGTTGAGATCTGGAGACTGGCTAGGCCACTCCAGGACCTTGAAATGCTTCTTACGAAGCCACTCCTTCGTTGCCCTGGTGGTGTGCTTTGGATCATTGTCATGTTGAAAGACCCAGCCACGTTTCATCTTCAATGCCCTTGCTGATGGAAGGAGGTTTGCACTCAAAATCTCACGATACATGGCCCCATTCATTCTTTCATGTACCCGGATCAGTCGTCCTGGCCCCTTTGCAGAGAAACAGCCCCAAAGCATGATGTTTCCACCACCATGCTTTACAGTAGGTATGGTGTTTGATGGATGCAACTCCGTATTCTTTTTCCTCCAAACACGACAAGTTGTGTTTCTACCAAACAGTTCCAGTTTGGTTTCATCAGACCATAGGACATTCTCCCAAAACTCCTCTGGATCATCCAAATGCTCTCTAGCAAATTTCAGACGGGCTCGGACATGTACTGGCTTAAGCAGTGGGACATGTCTGGCACTGCAGGATCTGAGTCCATGGTGGCGTAGTGTGTTACTTATGGTGGACCTTGTTACATTGGTCCCAGCTCTCTGCAGTTCATTCACTAGGTCCCCCCGCGTGGTTCTGGGATTTTTGCTCACCGTTCTTGTGATCATTCTGACCCCACGGGGTGGGATTTTGCGTGGAGCCCCAGATCGAGGGAGATTATCAGTGGTCTTGTATGTCTTCCATTTTCTAATTATTGCTCCCACTGTTGATTTCTTCACTCCAAGCTGGTTGGCTATTGCAGATTCAGTCTTCCCAGCCTGGTGCAGGGCTACAATTTTGTTTCTGGTGTCCTTTGACAGCTCTTTGGTCTTCACCATAGTGGAGTTTGGAGTCAGACTGTTTGAGGGTGTGCACAGGTGTCTTTTTATACTGATAACAAGTTTAAACAGGTGCCATTACTACAGGTAATGAGTGGAGGAAAGAGGAGACTCTTAAAGAAGAAGTTACAGGTCTGTGAGAGCCAGAAATCTTGATTGTTTGTTTCTGACCAAATACTTATTTTCCACCATAATATGCAAATAAAATGATAAAAAAAACAGACAATGTGATTTTCTGGATTTTTTTTTCTCAGTTTGTCTCCCATAGTTGAGGTCTACCTATGATGTAAATTACAGACGCCTCTCATCTTTTTAAGTGGTGGAACTTGCACTATTGCTGACTGACTAAATACTTTTTTGCCCCACTGTATACCGTATATACTCGAGTATAAGCCGAGATTTTCAGCCCATTTTTTTGGGCTGAAAGTCCCCCTCTCGGCTTATACTCGAGTCATATACCCGGGTGTCAGCAGGGGAGGGAGAGCGGGGGCCGTGTAATCATACTTACCTGCTGCGGCGCGGTCCCTGCAGTCCCTGGCTTCTCCGGCGCTGCAGATTCTTCCTGTACTGAGCGGTCACATGACACCGCTCATTACAGAAATGAATAGGCGGCTCCACCCCCATAGGGGAGGAGCCGCATATTCATTGCTGTAAATGATCGGTGCCATGTGACCGCTCAATTACAGGAAGAAGCTGCAGCGCCGGAGAAGCCAGGGACTGCAGGGACCGCGCCGCAGCAGGTAAGGGGAGCGCAGCGCTATAATTACCTGCTCCTCGCTCCGGTGCGGCTCCGTCTGCAGTGTCCTCTAGCAGTGACGCTCAGGTTAGAGGGCGCTGTGACGTAGTCAGTGCGCGCCCTCTGCTGAGCGTCAGTGCTGGAGACGGAGCCGCACGAGGAGCAGGTAATTATTGAAAGCGCCGGCGTCCTGAGAAGAGAGGTGAGTATGTGATTTTTTTTTTTTTTTTATGGCAGCACCAGCAGCATTCTAAGGAGCACCTATGGGGCCATAATGAAAGGTGCAGAGCATATATGGGGCAGCATTCTAAGGAGCACCTATGGGGCCATAAAGGTGCAGAGCATATAAGGGGCACAGCATTATAAGGAGCATCTATGGGGCCATAATCAAAGGTGCAGAGCATTATATATGGCACAGCATTATAAGGAGCATCTATGGGGCCATAATCAAAGGTGCAGAGCATATATGGGGCACAGCATTCTAAGGAGCATTTATGGGGCCATAATCAAAGGTGCAGAGCATTATATATGGCACAGCATTATAAGGAGCATCTATGGGGCCATAATCAACGGTGCAGAGCATTCTATATAGCACAGTTGTATATGGAGCATCTATGGGGCAATAATGAACGGTATGGAGCATCTATTTTTATTTTTGAAATTCACCGGTAGCTGCTGCATTTTCTACCCTAGGCTTATACTCGAGTCAATAAGTTTTCCCAGTTTTTTGTGGCAAAATTAGGGGGGTCGGCTTATACTCGGGTCGGCTTATACTCGAGTATATACGGTATATATATATATATATATATATATATATAAAAAAAAAATCTTAAATTGCTGTTTTTTAGTTCATTCTGTCTCCCAAAAATCGGAATAGAAAGCGATAAAAAAATAATATGTATCCATAAATGGTACCAATAAAAACATCACCTCAAAAAATTATTGCTCTCAAAATGTGGTGAATTGATGGAAAAACTAGTTTTCACAATAAAAAGCATTTTTTAGTGTGTGACAGCAGCTAAACATAAAAACTAGTGATGAGTGAGCATACTCGTTCCTCGGGTGATCTCCGAGTATTTGTTAGTGTTCGGAGACTACGTTTTCGTCTCCGCAGCTGAATGATTTACAGCTATTGGCCAGGCTGAGTACATGTGGGGGTTGCCTGGTTGCTAGGGAATCCCCACATGTAATCAAGCTGGCTAATAGCTGTAAATCATTCTGCTGCAGCTATGAAAACTTAATCTCCGAACACTAACAAATACTCGGAGATCACCCGAGCGTGCTAGGGAAAACCCGAGCAACGAGTACACTCGCTCATCACTAATAAAATCCCAATATAAATCTGGTATCGCTGTAACTGCACAGACCAGAAGAATAACATTGCCTAATCATGGCGTAAAAAATAAATAAAACCAATTCTTCACCTGCTGTTGATTTTTTAATTCTGCCACCCAAAGATCGCAATAAGACGCACATTTATCCAGCACTCTGCGCTGAGCACTTACAATGGGGTTCCATGTAAATCTTTGAAATACGTGATTCAGACAGATCCCTTGACAGAAGATTCCCTATAATGAGGCAGATGGAGGCACTGTGGATGTTATAGGACCTGTGATCCAGCGGTGTCCGTCTTTTTAGGATTGCATAAAAGTGCGGTCGGGCCACAGTGTTGTGCACTTCTGAAAAGAAGGACATCACTGAAACAGAGGCCAGACAGAGTCCAGATTAACTCTGCTGCCTCATTATAGTGAATGGATACCTCGGCAATTTCATCGGAATCACGTCACTACGAGATTTAGATGGAAACCACAAAGTAAGTGCTCAGCGTAGAGTGCTTGATAAATGTGATCCCAAATGTTATATGAAATATTCCCAATAATTGCTTCAACTCAATTCACAAAGAAAGCAAGTCCCCACTCAGGTCTGTCATCTGTTAATGGAAATATAGGGGGCTTACCTATAAAAAGGCTCTGGAAAAGTGAAATGGCTTGTCACCTTCTAAAAGAAATTCAACAAATTCTGCGCTCTCAAATCCAAATGCCCCCCTCCTTTCTGAGCCCCACAGTGTACCTAAACTACATTCAGCGCCCACATTTTTGGCATTTCTGTAGTGTTGAGAGCCAGCCTAATTTATGGGTGCATGTCCCCAGAAGCATGATCTTGGCATAACGTATTAGTCACTACAGTGTACTACAATGGCAGTTTGCAATTTTCACTCAGCAACATCCACTACTGCTTGTTTCTGGAAACACCCATTGAATCAAAATCATCACTACACCTGTAGATAAATTCCTAAAGCGGTATCATTTCCAAAATGGGGTCACTTGAGGGGGGATTCTGCTTTTCCATCACTTAGGGGCTCTGTATATGGAGTCCACAAACTATTTTAGGAACTCTGTGCTCCAGGAGGCAAATGGAGCTCGGTCCCTCCCTAGTCTCTTCACAAGGCTAAGCAGTACTGTACAGCCACATATGGGGTATTTCAACATTCAGCAAAAATATGTGGGACCAATATTGGTGCCATTTTTACCATTTTCCCCGAATGCAAATGTAAAATTTGGGGGTAACACACAATTTTTGTGGTAAAAATGTAAATTATTTTTTCTTCACTGCCCAATGGTATAAAGTTCTATGACACACCTGTGGTGTCAATATAATACCTGCACCCCTACATAAATTAATTGAGAGGTTTAGTTTGCTAAATGGGGTCACTTATGGGCAAATCTGCTGTTTTGGCACCTCAGGGGCTCTACCAATGTGACATGGCACCCTCAAACCAGTGCAGGAAAATCTGCACTGTAATATGGCATTACTTCCCTTCTGAGTTTTGCACTGTGCCTCAAAAGTAGTTTTCAACCACATATCGGGTATTGGTGAACTCAGGAGAAATTTCAAAACAAATTTTGTGGTCCATTTTTTCCTATTACCCTTGTGAAAATACAACATTTGGATCTAAAAAGGATTTTTGCGTGAAAAATTTGATTTTTTTTGTATTTTCAAGGTTTAAAGTTATAAACTTTTGTGAAGCATCTGTGGGTTCATGGTGCTCAATACCACATCTAGATAAGTTCCCTAAGGGCTCTAGTTTTCAAAATGATGTCACTTGTTGGGGGTTTCCACTGTTTAGGCACATCAGAGTCTCTCCAAACACGACATGACATTCGCTTATTATGCCAGTAAATTTTACATTCAGAAAGTCAAATGGTGCTTCTTCCTTTCATAGTCCTGCCATGCACCCAAACAGTTGTTTTCCTCCACATATTGGGTATCTGCACACTCAGAAGAAATTGCACAACAAACTGTATTGAGCATTTTCTCCTTTTACCCTTAAGAAAATGGAAAATTTGGAGCTAAAAAAGAATTATCTGGGAAAATTTTGTTTTGTTTTATTTTCACGGCACGTTATAAACTTCTGTGAAGCACCTGTGGGGTCAAGGTGCTCAATACACATCAAGATAAGTTCCCTAAAGGTACCGTCACACTAAGCGATGCTGCAGCGATACCGACAACGATGTCGATCGCTGCAGCATCGCTGTTTGGTCGCTGGAGAGCTGTCACAAAGACAGCTCTCCAGCGACCAACGATCCCGAAGTCCCTGGTAACCAGGGTAAACATCGAGTTACTAAGTGCAGGGCCATGCTTAGTAACCTGATGTTTACCCTGGTTACCGTTATAAATGTAAAAAAAAACAAAACACTACATACTTACATTCCCGGTGTCTGGTCATGTCCCTCGCCTTCAGCTTCCCGCACTGACTGAGCGCTCACCAGTCAGTGCGGGAAGCTGACGGCGGGGGACTTGACCAGACACCGGGAATGTAAGTATGTAGTTTTTTTTTTTTACATTTACAACGGTAACTGCGCTTAGTAACCCGATGTTTACCCTGGTTACCAGTGAAGACATCGCAGGATCGGCATCACACACGCCGATTCAGCGATGTCAGCGGGAGATCCAGTGACAAAATAAAGTGCTGGACTTTCCTCAGCGACCAACGATCTCCCAGCAGGGGCCTGATCGTTGGTCGCTGTCACACATAACGATTTTGTTAACGATATCGTTGCTACGTCACAAAAAGCAACGATATCGTTAACGATATCGTTATGTGTGACGGTACCCTAAGGGGTCTAGTTTCCAAAATGATGTCACTTGTTGGGGGTCTCCACTGTTTAGGCACATCAGGGGCTCTCCAAACATGACATGGCGCCTGCTAGTTGTGGTATTCCAAAAGTGAAATAGCACTCCTTCCCTTCCAAGCCCTTCCATGTGCCCAAACAGTAGATTTCCCCCACATATGGGGTATCAGCATGCTCAGGAGAAATTGCACAACAAATTGTATGGTACATTTTCTCCTATTACCCTTGCGAAAGTAAAAAAAATTAGGTTTAAATAAAAAATGTTGTGAAAGAAAAGTAAAAGTTTATTTTTTCCTTCCACATTCCAAAAATTCATGTGAAGCGCTTAAAAAGCTAGTGCAGTTTTAGAATGGTGTCACTTTTGGGTATTTTCTGTCATATAGGCCCCTCAAAGTCACTTCAAATGTGAGGTGGTCCCTAAAAAAATGGTTTTGCAAATCTTGTTGTAAAAATGAGAAATCACTGGTCAACTTTTAATCTTTATAACTTCCTAACAAAAAAACAAACAAAAAATGTTTTAAAAAATTGTACTGAAAAGTAAAGTAGGCATGTGGGAAATGTTATATAATAACTATTTTGTTTGATTTGACTCTCTGATTTAAAGGCATAAAAATTAAAATTTGAGACTTGCAAAATTTTTTAAATTTTTGCCAAATTTCCATTTTTTTCACAAAACAATTCTCAGAAACAGTGGGATTCTAGAGTAATGACCTCACAAAGTGACAGTGGTCAGAACTGTAAAAATTGGCCTGGTCAGAAAGGTGAAAACAGGCTTCGGGGCGAAGGGGTTAAAATATTATTGATAATAAACGTAAACTCTGCTGCATATCCCTACATATAAATGGTTGCAGCTTAACTTTCAATGTAACACTTAATTTAACTCTTAAATGCAGCAATCAATTTAAACAGACTGGGGTATTGTGAACAAAGGTACTCCATAGCTATTTGAGGATGATATATTAGAAAATATAATATCAAATAGAGATTTTGTGTACCGTATTTTTCGGACTACAAGATGCACTTTTTCCCCCCCAAAAAAGGGGGGAAAATAGGGGGTGCGTCTAATAGTCGCAATGCAGGCTTACCGTGGCGGCAGAGGTGTGGTGGCAGAGGTGCAGCGGCAGAGATGCGGTGGCAGAGGTGTGGCGGCAGAGGAGGCGCAGTAAGCGGGGTCCCTTTCTCCGGTGAGGTGATGCAGCAGCCCGGTATGCAGCAGAGCCGGGTGAATCCTGTTGTTATCGGTGGTGGCGGCCATTTTCCTGAGGCCGCGCGTGCGCAGATGGAGCGCTCTGTTTCCCGGGGCTTCAGGAAAATGGCCGCCGCGATCTCTATCTGCGCACGCGCGGCCTCCCGCGGCCATTTTCCTGAAGCCCTGGGAAGCAGAGCGCTTCATCTGCACACGCGCGGCCTCAGGAAGATGGCCGCGCCCACCGATAACAACAGGATTCATCGGGCTCTGCTGCTTACCGGGCTGCTGCATCACCATACCGGGGAAAGGGACCCCGCTTACTGCGCCTCCTCTGCCGCTGCACCTCTGCCACCGCACCTCTGCCACCGCACCTCTGCCACCGCACCTCTGCCGCCACGGTAAGCCTGCATTGCCTGCACGGTAAGCCTGGGACCCCTCTCACGCCATACCTCTCACTGCACCTCCTGATCCCAGCACTTCCTGATCCCAGCACCTCCTGATCCCAGCACCTACTGATCCCAGCACCTCCTGATCCCAGCACCTACTGATCCCAGCACCTCCTCATCCCAGCACCACCTGATCCCAGCACCTCCTGATCCCAGCACCTCCTCATCCCAGCACCTCCTCATCCCAGCACTTCCTGATCCCAGCACCTCCTCATCCCAGCACCTCCTGATCCCAGCACCTCCTGATCCCAGCACCTCCTCATCCCAGCACCTTCTCATCCCAGCATCACCCCACCTCTGCCGACACCTTGCCTCCTGTGACCCTGCTCTGCCACCGCCAGCCCTCAGGTAAGATACTGTAAATTTGGACAATAAGACGGACCCCCATCTTATAAAAAATCTTTTTTTCTGCAATTTTCACCCCAAAATTGGGGTGCATCTTATGGTCCGGTGCGTCTTATAGTCCGAAAAATACGGTAGCTAGAAAAACCCATTAATTAAGTAATGTACTATAGCCCAGTCATGCTCTATTAAAAAAAAACTTTTTATAATACAGAGGCTGTTCAAATATTGAGCTTAAAGAGTAAATGTTGTTTCAATTTTATTTCATAAATTAATAGTATGCATGAAAATAAGCATGAATTGTTCTAGTACTGTTTCTAGTACTGAATCAAGTGTGCCATAAATAGTGAGGAGCAATGTGTTAAATGACTGGGTAAAATTCTCAAATTTCTCTGCAGATTTCTGGGGAGTTTTTAACTACCGTATATACTCGATTATAAGTCATCCCGAGTATAAGCCGAGACCCCTAATTTTGTCACAAAAAATTGGGAAAACTTATTGACTCGAGTATGAGCCTAGGGTGGGAAATGCAGCAGCTACTGGTAAATTTCAAAAATAAAAATAGATACCAATAATAGTAAAATTAATTGAGACATCAGTAGGTTAAGTGTTTTTGAATACCCATATTGAATCACGAGCCCCATATAATGCTCCATAAAGATCATGATGGGCCGCATAAGATGTTGCATATTAACCCCTTTCTGACATGGGACGTACTATCCCGTCGAGGTGGGGTGGGCCCCCATGACCACGGACGGGATAGTACGTCCAGCGCGATCGGCGGCGCTCACGGGGGGAGCGCCGCCGATCGCGGCCGGGTGTCAGCTGTTTATCGCAGCTGACATCCGGCACTATGTGCCAGGAGCGGTCACGGACCGCCCCCGGCACATTAACCCCTGGCACACCGCAATCAAAGATGATCGCGATGTGCCGGCGGTATAGGGAAGCTTCCCGCAGGGAGGGGGCTCCCTGCGGGCTTCCCTGAGCCCCCCGCAGCAACGCGATGTGATCGCGTTGCTGTGAGGGTCTCACCTCCCTCCCTGCTTCCTCCAGCCCCGGATCCAAGATGGCCACGGATCCGGGTCCTGCAGGGAGGGAGGTGGCTTCACAGAGCCTGCTCAGAGCAGGCACTGTGAAGGCTGCAGCGCTGCATGTCAGATCAGTGATCTGACAGAGTGCTGTGCACACTGTCAGATCACTGATCTGTGATGTCCCCCCTGGGACAATGTAAAAAAGTTAAAAAAAAATTTCAAAATGTGTAAAAAAAAATAAAAAAAAATATTCCTAAATAATGAAAAAAAAAAAAAATATTATTCCCCTAAATACATTTCTTTATCTAAATTAAAAAAAAAACAATAAAAGTGCACATATTTAGTATCACCGCGTCCGTAACGACCCGACCTATAAAACTGGCCCACTAGTTAACCCCTTCAGTAAACACCGTAAGAAAAAAAAAAAAAAACGAGGCAAAAAACAACGCTTTATTATCATACCGCCGAACAAAAAGTGGAATAACACGCGATCAAAAGGACAGATATAAATAACCATGGTACCGCTGAAAACGTCATCTTATCCCGCAAAAAACGAGCCGCCATACAGCATCATCAGCAAAAAAACAAAAAAGTTATAGTCCTGAGGATAAAGCGATGCAAAAATAATTATTTTTTCTATAAAATAGTTTTTATCGTATAAAAGCGCCAAAACATAAAAAAATGATATAAATGAGGTGTCGCTGTAATCGTACTGACCCGAAGAATAAAACTGCTTCATCAATTTTACCAAACGCGGAACGGTATAAACGCCTCCCCCAAAAGAAATTCATGAATAGCTGGTTTTTGGTCATTCTGCCTCGCAAAAATCGGAATAAAAAGCGATCAAAAAATGTTACGTGCCCGAAAATGTTACCAATAAAAACGTCAACTCGTCCCGCAAAAAACAAGACCTCACATGACTCTGTGAACCAAAATATGGAAAAATTATAGCTCTCAAAATGTGGAAACGCAAAAAATATTTTTTGCAATAAAAAGCGTCTTTCAGTGTGTGACGGCTGCCAATCATAAAAATCCGCTAAAAAACCCGCTATAAAAGTAAATCAAACCCCTTAGTTAGGGAAAAATTAAAAAAATGTATTTATTTCCATTTTTCCATTAGGGTTAGGGCTAGGGCTAGGGTTAGGGCTAGGGTTAGGGTTTGGGCTAGGACTAGGGTTAGGGCTAGGGTTAGGGCTATGGTTAGGGCTAGGGTTAAGGCTACAGTTAGGGTTGGGGCTAAAGTTAGGGTTAGGGCTATGGTTAGGGCTAGGGTTAGGGCTACAGTTTAGGTTGGGGCTAAAGTTAGGGTTGGGGCTAGGGTTAAGGCTACAGTTAGGGTTGGGGCTAAAGTTACGGTTAGGGTTTAGATTACATTTACAGTTGGGAATAGGGTTGGGATTAGGGTTAGGTGTGTGTCAGGGTTAGAGGTGTGGTTAGGGTTACTGTTGGGATTAGGGTTAGGGGTGTGTTTGGATTAGGGTTTCAGTTATAATTGGGGGGTTTCCACTGTTTAGGCACATCAGGGGCTCTCCAAACGCGACATGGCGTCTGATCTCAATTCCAGCCAATTCTGCGTTGAAAAAGTAAAACAGTGCTACTTCCCTTCCGAGCTCTCCCGTGTGCCCAAACAGGGGTTTACCCCAACATATGGGGTATCAGCGTACTCAGGACAAATAGGACAACAACTTTTGGGGTCCAATTTCTCCTGTTACCCTTGGGAAAATACAAAACTGGGGGCTAAAAAATAATTTTTGTGGGAAAAAAAGATTTTTTATTTTCATGGCTCTGCGTTATAAACTGTAGTGAAACACTTGGGGGTTCAAAGCTCTCACAACACATCTAGATGAGTTCCTTAGGGGTCTAGTTTCCAAAATGGTGTCACTTGTGGGGGGTTTCTACTGTTTCGGTACATTAGGGGCTCTACAAATGCAATGTGACACCTGCAGACCATTCCATCTAAGTCTGCATTCCAAATGGAGCTCCTTCCCTTCCGAGCCCTCCCATGCGCCCAAACAGTGGTTCCCCCCACATATGGTGTATCATCGCACTCAGGACAAATTGGGCAACAAATTTTGGGGTCCACTTTCTCCTGTTACCCTCGGGAAAATACAAAACTGGGGGCTAAAAAAATAATTTTTGTGGGAAACATTTTTTGTTTTATTTTTACGGCTCTGCATTATAAACTTCTGTGAAGCACTTGGTGGGTCAAAGTGCTCACCACACATCTAGATAAGTTCCTTAAGGGGTCTACTTTCCAAAATGGTGTCACTTGTGGGGGGTTTCAATGTTTAGGCACATCAGGGGCTCTCCAAACGCAACATGGCGTCCCATCTCAATTCCTGTCAATTTTGCATTGAAAAGTCAAACGGCGCTCCTTCCCTTCCGAGCTCTCCCATCCGCCCAAACAGTGGTTTACCCCCACATATGGGGTATCAGCGTACTCAGGACAAATTGTACAACATTTGGATCTAAAAAGGATTTTTGCGTGAAAAATTTGATTTTTTTTTGTATTTTCAAGGTTTAAAGTTATAAACTTTTGTGAAGCATCTGTGGGTTCATGGTGCTCAATACCACATCTAGATAAGTTCCCTAAGGGGTCTACTTTCCAAAATGGTGTCACTTGTGGGGGGTTTCAATGTTTAGGCACATCAGGGGCTCTCCAAACGAAACATGGCGTCCCATCTCAATTCCAGTCAAGTTTGCATTGAAAAGTCAAATGGCGCTCCTTCGCTTCCGAGCTCTGCCATGCGCCCAAACAGTGGTTTACCCCAACATGTGGGGTATTGTCGTGCTCAGGACAAATTGTACAACAATGTTTGGGGTCTATTTTCTCCTGTTACCCTTGGTAACATTAAACAAATTGGAGCTGAATTAAATTTTTTGTGAAAAAAAGTTAAATGTTCATTTTTATTTAAACATTCAAAAAATTCCTGTGAAGCACCAGAAGGGTTAATAAACTTCTTGAATGTGGTTTTGAGCACCTTGAGGGGTGTAGTTTTTAGAATGGTGTCACACTTGGGTATTTTCTATCATATAGACCCCTCAAAATGACTTCAAATGAGATGTGGCCCCTAAAATAAAATGGTGTTGTAGAAATGAGAAATTGCTGGTCAACTTTCAACCCTTATAACTCCCTAACAAAAAAAAATTTTGGTTCCAAAATTGTGCTGATGTAAAGTAGACATGTAGGAAATGTTACTTATTAAGTATTTTGTGTGACATATCTCTGTGATTTAATTGCATAAAAATTCAAAGTTGGAAAATTGCGAAATTTTCAAAATTTTCGCCATATTTCCGTTTTTTTCACAAATAAACGCAAGTAATATCAAAGAAATTTTACCATTGTCATGAAGTACAATATGTCACGAGAAAACAATGTCAGAATCACTGGGATCCGTTGAAGCGTTCCAGAGTTATAACCTCACAAAGGGACAGTGGTCAGAATTGTAAAAATTGGCCCGGTCATTAACGTGCAAACCATCCTTGGGGGTAAAGGGGTTAAAATATGCCCCTTATAATGCTGCATAAAAAGGTTAATGATGGCCCCATAAGATGCTCCACAGAATATTATGCCCCATATAATGCTGCATAAAGGTTGATGCTCCATAGAATATTATGCCCCATATAATGCTGCACAAAGGTTGATGGCCCCATAAAATGGTTCATAAAATATTATGCCCCATATAATGCTGCACAAAGATTGATGGTCCCATAAGATGCTCCATAGTATATTATGCCCCATATTCTGCTCCATAAAGGTTGATGGCCCCATAAGATGCTCCATAGAATATTATGCCTCATATAATGCTGCACAAAGGTTGATGGCCCCATAAGATGCTCCATAGTATAATATGCCCCGTATTCTGCTGCTGCGATTTAAAAAAAATGACATACTCACCTCTTATCACTGGGCGCCGAGTGCCAGGGGCCTGAGCAGGCAGGGACACCAGCACACTATGGGGGCCAGAGTCGCCACTGGCTCAGGACACCAGCACTTGCGATATTCACCTGTTCCTGTTCCACCACCGCGCACCGCTGTGTCTTCTGGCTCTTTGCAGTGACTATTCAGGCAGAGGGTGCGCACTAACCACGTCATCGCGCACTCTGACCTGCACATCACAGCCAGAGGACGCAGAAGACAGCGCGATGGTGAAACGGGGACAGGTGAATATCGCATGGCTCACCTGCCCCATCATACTCACCCCCTTCCTGGCACGGTCTCTCTGTATGTCCCTGCTTCTCCAATGGTCTCCGGCGTGCGCCGGCAGCTTGTTCCTGTGTTCAGCAGTCACATGGTACCGCTCATTAAAGTAATGAATATGCGCTCCACGCCTATGGGAGTGAAGTCGCATCCATATTCATTACTTTAATGAGCAGTACCACGTGACCGCTGAACTCAGGAAGAGCAGCAGGTGCCGGAGACCATCAGAGAAGCAGGGAAGTGCAGAGACCATGCCGGGAGCAGATGAGTATGAAGTGACAGCCGCCACTCCTGCTGCTCCCCCACCCCCGCCAACCCCTGGGGCAATGACTTGAGAATAAGCTGAGAGGGGCACTTTTAGCCTAAAAAATTGGGCTAAAAATATCGGCTTATACTCGAGTATATACAGTACATACCCTGACACAATATCACTGAAAAGAAATGCTGCATGTGTCATACTGGACCTACAGTCTTGGCCGAAAGTGTTGGCGCCATTGAAATTGTTCCAGAAAATAAAGTATTTCTCCCAGACAATTATTACAGTTCCACGTTTTGATGTACACATATTTATTTTCTTTGTGTGTACTGGAACAACAAAAAAGATAAAAAAGGGAAATTGGATATAATTTCACTTTAAAGCCCAAAACTGTGCTGGGCAAAATTGTTGGCACTTTTCCAAAATTGTGGATAAACATCTTTATTTCAAGCATATGATGATCTTTCAAACTCACATGTGGCAAGTAACAGGTGTCAGCAATATTAACATCCCACCTGAAACCAGTTAAAAAGGGGAGAAGTGGACTCAATCTTTACATTGTGTGCTGTGTGTGTCACACTAAGCATGGCGAACAGGAAGAGGAGAAGAGAACTGTCCGAAGGCCTGAGAACCAAAATTGTTGAAAAATCTCAAGAATCACAAGGTTGCAAGTCCATCTCCAGAGATCTTGAGTGTTCCTTTATCCATGGTGTGCAACATAATTAAGACATTTACAACCCATGGCACTGTAGCTAATATCCATGGATGTGGACTGCAGAGAAAAATTAATGAAAGAAAGCATTTTGTTGACAGATGAGACCAGGATAGAGCTTTTTTGGTAAAGGACATCGTTCTACTGTTTACCTAAAACGGAATGAGGCCTATAAAGAAAATAACACAGTACCTACTGTCAAATTTGATGGAGGTTCAAAGATTTTTGGGGGTTGTTGTGCTGCCTCTGGCACTGAGTGCCTTGACTATGTGCAACGCATCATGAAATCTGAAGGATTTTACAAAAGGATTTTGGGTCGCAATGTAGTGACCAGTGTCAGAAAGTTGGGTTTGTATCCTAGGTCATCGCTCTGTCAGCAGGACAATGACCCCAAAAGTACTTCAAGAAGCACCCATAAATGGATGGAAATAAAGCACTGGAGAGTTCTGAAGTGGCCAGCAATGAGTCAGGATCTAAGTTCCATTGAACACCTGTGGAAAGATCTTAAAACTGCTGCTGGGAGACGGCAAAAGAAGAGTAGTCCAATATTCCAGCTAAGAAGTAAAATAAGCTTGCTGGGGGTTATAGGAAGTGATTGATGCAGTTATTTACTCCTAAGCAAATTTAACCAAATGTTAAGTTGAGGGTGCCAATAATTTTGTCCAAACCATTTTTGGGGTTTTGTGTGAAGTTATGTCCAATTTGCCTTATTTCTCTCTTTTTGTGTTGTACCAATACACGCAAAGGAAATAAACATGTGTATAATAAAAATTTGTAATTGCAATAATTGGGAGAAATGCTTCATTTTCTGGAACAATTTAAGGGGGTCAACACTTTTGGCCATGACTGTACTTGTACTTGAAGCGTGTCTGCATCTTCAAGCAAATTTATCTTGTCAACTGAGCCAACCCTAGGCACCCAGAGGTGTATCTAGGGTTTCTGACACCTGGGGCAAGAGGTCAGTTTGGCGCATATGGGATTTTCACACTTAGGCTGGGGTCACACTAGCGTATTACATCCGATGCGAGAGCATCGGATGCGATATGCTAATGACCCTCGGCTCCTGCTCTGCTGCGAGCAGGAGCCGAGTGTCATGCGTCTGTGCTCCGATCGTCTCGCACAGATCGCATCAGAGCACAGCTGCGGAGGAGGCGGAGAAACTAATTTCTCCATCTCCTCCTTTGCTGGGGTCCACTTATAACGTACAGCACTCAGATGATATCCGAGTGATGTGCGCTGTCTCACTCGCACCCATAGGCTCATATAGGTGCGAGTGTCGCACCCATAGGCTCATATAGGTGCGAGTGAGCCGAGAGTTGGCCGAGTGTCCGTGACAATCGCAGCATGCTGCGATTGTCTCGGACCGAGGAAAACGGCCGATGAAAAGTCGGCTGCTGGGAGCTGCCCCATAGCTTAACATTGGTCCGAGTGCAATGTGATTTTTTTTATCGCATTGCACTCATCCATTTAAGTCGCCAGTGTGACCCCAGCCTTAGTCATGTGCCCACGAGCTCCTCTCCCTAATGCTCTCAATGTTCAGTGAAAAACTGAGAGAAGCAGAAGAGAATCTCATTGTCACACGACAATAAGTATGAAAATCGCATATGAGTGAAGTGTCCATATGATGACTGCCTGCAGAGCTGAATCCTGACATCGCAGCTACTGAATTCTCACAACGCATGCACTGCACACTTTTAGGATTCTCCCTTGCCGGCGGACGGTCATGTCAGCACAAGCATGTGATTTGTATACGTCTGACCACATTCTGACTAGACGTGCCCAGCCTCGCTCAGTTCATTTTTATTGAATGAGGCCACACATGTCTAGTCAGCATGTGACCGCACGTATGTAAAATTGCCAGCATGAGAGATTCCTGACAGCGTGCAGGGTGCACTGTGAGAAGTCAGAAGTCTGCAGTCACAAAGAATGACTGCAGACTCATTACAAACCTGGACATCCCCTTTAATGCTCTTAACATAAATAAAAACATGAGAATTAGTTAGTATCACAAATAACATTTACATTTAGTCACCTTATAGATGACGTCGCCTCTGGAGTCGTTCTCCTTCTCTTCTTCATCTTGTCCAGATCCCATGATGAGTTTTCTCATCCACAGCTGTCTCTGCAAATTTCTATCTTCTCTGCTCTTTTGCAGAAAATCTCCACATGATGCCCTTAAAGATACAAGTGTCATGATAATGCCCCTGAATAAAAAATTGCCCCTGACTATATTGTCTGCACAAAATATGGCCCCTACATTGTCCCTCTTATGGTACATGCTCTTCACACTGACCTCTCCTTTCCATACCAGGCTCCCTCTTCACACTGTCCTCTCACACTGTATCCCCCCCTATAGGGCCCAGTATTTATACTGTACTCTCTCATCACACTCCCCCTTCCTGGTATACTGTCCCCTCCTGGCTGTGCCCTAAGGGTATGTTTCCATGTTCAGGAAACGCTGCGTTTTTGACGCTGCGTTGAGCCTCAGCGTCAAAAACGCAGTGTCCAGATGTTACAGCATAGTGGAGGGGATTTCATGAAATCCCGTCTCCACTATGCATTAAAAGACGCATGCGGCAGACCCGTGGAAATGCACATGCGGTGCATCTTTTAAGAACGGAGCATGTCCTTACATTGCATAAACATTGCAAGGACAGCGCAGGTGACCTGCTAGTGACCTCAGGTGCAGATTTGGTCAGGATTTTACCTGCATAAAATCCTGACCAAATCCTGATGCAATCCTGAACGTGGACACATACCCTTACACTGTCCCTCTATGCTACGCCCCCACTACTCAGTTTTTTATTCTGTGCCCACTCCCTTTTCTCCCCCCATACTGTCTCCTCACACTATTCTCCTCCCTCCTCATACTGTCTCCTCTCACATCCCTCCTGTTCACCATACTGTCTCATATAATTACCCCTCACTTTCTACACTGCCTGCTCACCTGACTCCCCAAACTATGTCTGCTGTCATGATCCCAATGGCAGGGGATCACAAAAGGACAAGCACAAAAACAAAACAAGCTCTAGGGTGATGGAACCTGAGCTGACCGCGATCCTGAACCTAAACACACAACTAGCAGTAGCCGGGGAACGTGCCTACGATGATTCCTAGACGTCTCGCGCCAGCCGAAGGATTAACTTCCCCTATTAGAAGAAACACAGACCTCACTTGCCTCCAGAGAAACACCCCACAGAAATAGCAGCCCCCCACATGTAATAACGGTGAAATGAGAGGAAAGCACATACGTAATATGAAAATAGAATCAGCAAAAATGAGGCCCGCTAAAGCTAGATAGCAGAGGATACAAAAGTGAACTGCGCGGTCAGCGAAAAACCCTTCAAAAAACCATCCTGAAATTACTTGAACTCATGTGCCAACTCATGGAACATGAGGAGTAATTTCAGCCCACTAGAGCAACCAGCAGCAAAGAATCACATATCTGCAAGCTGGACTAAGACAAAAATTAAGCAAAACGTGGAACAGGAAAATCAAAACTTAGCTTGTGCTGAAGATAACAGACGCAGGTAGCAGAGGTAAAAAGACACGCTGATTACATTGATAGCCGGCGAGGAAATGACAAAAAAGCCAGGTTAAATAGGAAACTCCCATAACCTGATGGAACAGGTGGACACCAGAGACCGCAGAGAACACAAGTCACCCAGTACCATCAGTAACCACCAGAGGGAGCCCAAAAACAGAACTCACAACAGTACCCCCCCCTTGAGGAGGGGTCACCGAACCCTCACGAGAACCACCAGGGCGACCAGGATGAGCCCTATGAAAAGCACGGACCAAATCGGCAGCATGAACATCAGAGGCAATCACCCAAGAATTATCCTCCTGACCATAACCCTTCCACTTGACCAAATACTGGAGTTTCCGTCTGGAAACACGAGAATCCAAGATCTTCTCCACAACATACTCCAATTCACCCTCCACCAGCACCGGAGCAGGAGGCTCAAGCGAAGGAACAACAGGTACCTCATACTTCCGCAACAACGACCGATGGAACACATTATGAATAGCAAACGATGCCGGGAGATCCAAACGAAACTACACAGGGTTAAGAATTTCCAAGATCCTATAGGGACCGATGAACCGAGGCTTGAACTTAGGAGAAGAGACCTTCATAGGAACAAAACGAGAAGACAACCACACCAAGTCCCCAACAAGAAGTCGAGGACCCACGCGGCGACGGCGATTAGCAAACTGCTGAGCCCTCTCCTGGGACAACTTCAAAGTGTCCACCACATGACTCCAAATCTGATGCAACCTATCCACCACCATGTCCACTCCAGGACAATCAGAAGGCTCCACCTGACCAGAGGAAAAACGAGGATGAAACCCCGAATTACAAAAGAAAGGAGAAACCAAGGTAGCAGAACTTGCCCGATTATTAAGGGCAAACTCGGCAAGCGGCAAAAAGGAAACCCAGTCATCTTGATCAGCAGAAACAAAACACCTTAAATAAGTTTCTAAAGTCTGATTAGTTCGTTCCGTCTGGCCATTCGTCTGGGGATGGAATGCAGACGAAAAGGACAAATCAATGCCCATCTTAGCACAGAACGTCCGCCAAAATCTAGACACAAACTGGGATCCCCTGTCAGAAACGATGTTCTCCGGAATGCCATGCAAACGGACCACGTTTTGAAAAAACAGAGGGACCAACTCAGAGGAGGAAAGTAACTTAGGCAAGGGTACCAGATGAACCATCTTAGAAAAACGGTCACACACAACCCATATGACGGACATTTTTTGAGAGACGGGAGATCCGAAATAAAGTCCATGGAAATGTGCGTCCAAGGCCTCTTCGGGATAGGCAAAGGTGACAACAATCCACTGGCCCGAGAACAGCAAGGCTTAGCCCGAGCGCAAACTCCACAAGACTGCACGAAAGAACGCACATCCCTCGACAAGGAAGGCCACCAAAAAGACCTGGCCACCAAGTCTCTCGTACCAAATATTCCAGGATGACCTGCCAACACAGAAGAGTGGACCTCGGAGATGACTCTACTGGTCCAATTATCCAGAACAAACAGTCTTTCCGGCGGACAACGATCAGGTTTATCCGTCTGAAACTCCTGCAAAGCACGTCGCAAGTCTGGGGAGACAGCCGACAAAATCACCCCATCCCTAAGGATACCAGTGGGCTCAGAATTTCCAGGGGAGTCAGGCACAAAACTCCTAGAAAGAGCATCCGCCTTCACATTCTTTGAACCTGGCAGGTACGAAACCACAAAATTGAAACGGGAGAAAAACAGTGACCAACGAGCCTGTCTAGGATTCAGACGCTTGGCAGACTCAAGGTACATCAGATTTTTGTGATCAGTCAAGACCACCACACGATGTCTAGCACCCTCAAGCCAATGACGCCACTCCTCAAATGCCCACTTCATGGCCAAAAGCTCCCGATTACCAACATCATAATTCCATTCAGCGAAAATTTTCTAGAAAAGAACGCACATGGCTTCATCACTGAGCCATCGGAGCTTCTCTGTGACAAAACCGCCCCCGCTCCGATCTCGGAAGCATCAACCTCAACCTGAAAAGGAAGCGACGTATCTGGCTGACGCAACACAGGAGCAGAAGAAAACCGGCGCTTAAGTTCCTGAAAGGCCTCCACAGCCGCAGGAGACCAATCAGTAACATCAGCACCCTTCTTAGTCAAATCCGTCAAAGGCTTAACAACACTAGAAAAATTACTTATGAAGCGACGATAAAAATTAGCAAAGCCCAAGAACTTCTGTAGACTCTTAAGAGATGTAGGCTGCATCCAGTCACAAATAGCCTGAACCTTGACGGGATCCATCTCAATAGTAGAAGGGGAAAAAATATACCCCAAAAAAGAAATCTTCTGAACTCCAAAGAGACATTTAGAACCCTTTACAAACAAAGAATTGGCCCGCAGGACCTGAAACACCTTCCTGACCTGCTGGACATGAGACTCCCAGTCATCAGAAAAAACCAAAACATCATCCAAATACACGATAATAAATTTATCCAGATATTCACGGAAAATATCGTGCATAAAAGACTGGAAGACAGAAGGAGCATTAGAAAGTCCAAAAGGCATCACCAAATACTCGAAATGGCCCTCAGGCGTATTAAATGCGGTTTTCCACTCATCACCCTGCCTTATCCGCACAAGATTATACGCACCCTGAAGATCAATCTTAGTGAACCATTTAGCCCCCTTAACGCGAGCGAACAAATCAGTCAACAATGGCAAAGGATACTGATATTTGACTGTAATCTTATTCAAAAGACGATAATCTATGCAAGGCCTCAAGGAACCATCTTTTTTGGCCACGAAAAAAAAACCTGCTCCCAAAGGGGACGAAGATGGACGGATATGTCCCTTTTCCAAGGACTCCTTAACATAATTCCGCATAGCAGTATGCTCTGGCACTGACAGATTGAACAAACGACCTTTAGGGAATTTACTGCCAGGAATCAAATCTATAGCACAATTGCAATCCCTGTGAGGAGGGAGCGAACTGAGCTTAGGCTCCTCAAAAACCTCCCGATAATCAGACAAAAATACCAGAACCTCAGAAGGAGTAGATGAAGCGATAGAAATCGGAGATGCATCATCATGAACCCCCTGACATCCCCAGCTTAACACAGACATTGTTTTCCAGTCCAGGACTGGGTTATGAGTTTGTAACCATGGCAGACCAAGCACTAAGAAATCATGTAAATTATACAGTACCAGGAAGCGAATCACCTCCTGATGAACGGGAGTCATACGCATGGTCACTTGTGTCCAGTACTGAGGTTTATACATAGCCAAAGGTGTAGAGTCAATTCCTTTCAAAGGAATAGGAACTTCCAGAGGTTCCAGACTAAACCCACAGCGATTGGCAAATGACCAATCCATAAGACTCAGGGCAGCGCCTGAATCCACATAGGCATCGACGGAAATGGATGATAATGAACAAATCAGAGTCACAGACAGAATGAACTTAGACTGTAAAGTACCAATGGCAACAGACTTATCAACCTTTTTTGTGCGTTTAGAGCATGCTGATATAACATGAGCTGAATCACCACAATAAAAACACAATCCATTTTTCCGCCTATAATTTTGCCGTTCACTTCTGGACTGAATTCTATCACATTGCATTATCTCAGGTGCCTGTTCAGAAGACACCGCCAAATGGTGCACAGGTTTGTGCTCCCGTAAACGCCGATCAATCTGAATAGCCATAGTCATGGACTCATTCAGACCTGTAGGCGCCGGGAACCCCACCATAACATCTTTAATGGCCTCAGAATGGCCATCTCTGAATTTTGCAGCCAGAGCGCACTCATTCCACTGAGTAAGCACCGACCATTTCCGAAATTTCTGACAATATATTTCTGCTTCATCTTGCCCCTGAGAGAGAGCCAATAAAGCTTTTTCAGCCTGAATCTCTAGGTTAGGTTCCTCATAGAGCAAACCCAATGCCAGAAAAAACGCATCCACATTGAGCAACGCAGGATCCCCTGGTGCCAATGCAAATGCCCAATTCTGAGGGTCACCCCGCAGGAAAGATATAACAATCTTGACCTGCTGAGCAGGGTCTCCAGAGGAGTGAGATTTCAAGGAAAGAAACAACTTGCAATTGTTCCTAAAATTCAGAAAACTAGATCTATCTCCAGAAAAAAACTCTGGGATAGGAATTCTAGGTTCAGACATAGGAGTATGTACAACAAAATCTTGTATATTTTGAACCTTAGCAGCAAGATTATTCAGGCTGGAAGCCAAACTCTGGACGTCCATGATAAACAGCTGAGGTCAGAGCCATTCAAGGATTAAGAGGAGGAAAGAAGCAGCCATGCTGCAATTAAGGCTAGGCAGCAAACACTGAGGAGGGGAAAAAAAAAAAAACTTCCTCAGACTACTTTTCCTCCTACTTCAGCCAAAACGATGACCAATTTTTTTTTTTTTTTTTAAGGCCGGCTATACTGTCATGATCCCAATGGCAGGGGATCACAAAAGGACAAGCACAAAAACAAAACAAGCTCTAGGGTGATGGAACCTGAGCTGACCGCGATCCTGAACCTAAACACACAACTAGCAGTAGCCGGGGAATGTGCCTACGATGATTCCTAGACGTCTCGCGCCAGCCGAAGGATTAACTTCCCCTATTAGAAGAAACACAGACCTCACTTGCCTCCAGAGAAACACCCCACAGAAATAGCAGCCCCCCACATGTAATAACGGTGAAATGAGAGGAAAGCACATACGTAGTTATGAAAATAGAATCAGCAAAAATGAGGCCCGCTAAAGCTAGATAGCAGAGGATACAAAAGTGAACTGCGCGGTCAGCGAAAAACCCTTCAAAAAACCATCCTGAAATTACTTGAACTCATGTGCCAACTCATGGAACATGAGGAGTAATTTCAGCCCACTAGAGCAACCAGCAGCAAAGAATCACATATCTGCAAGCTGGACTAAGACAAAAATTAAGCAAAACGTGGAACAGGAAAATCAAAACTTAGCTTGTCCTGAAGATAACAGACGCAGGTAGCAGAGGTAAAAAGACACGCTGATTACATTGATAGCCGGCGAGGAAATGATAAAAAAGCCAGGTTAAATAGGAAACTCCCATAACCTGATGGAACAGGTGGACACCAGAGACCGCAGAGAACACAAGTCACCCAGTACCATCAGTAACCACCAGAGGGAGCCCAAAAACAGAACTCACAACAGTCTGCACACATCCCATCACCCTCATACAGGTTTCCTCATACATGCCCTCATTCCCCCGTACTGTTTTCTCATATATGCCCCCCATCTGCCCCTTTGCCCTTCATTTTGTGTCCTCAAATCTCCCCCACACATTAAATCCCCCCATCCCCACTCCAATTCTCCCCACACAATAAATCCCCCATTCCCTACACAGCCCCTCATTACCCCATCTCCTCATCCCCCCACAGCCCCTCATCTACCCCATCTCCCCCTCATCACCCCCACACAGGCCCCCATCATCCCCCCATTCCCACAGCCCCTCATCATCCCCACAGGCCCTCATCATCTCCCATACAGACCCTCATCATCCCCTCCCATTCCCCACACAGGCTCTCATCATCACCCACACAGCCTCTCATCCCCCCATTCCCCACACAGCTCCCCATCACCCCCATACAGCCCCTCATCACCCCCCTTCTCCCCCCAAAGCCCCTCATCATCACCCCTTCTCCCACACAACCCCTCATCAACCCCCATTCCCCACACAGCACCTCATTATCCCCCATTCCACACACAGCCCCTCATCATCTCCCCCATTCCCAACACAGCCTCTTATCATCCACTACACAGCCCCTCATCACCCCCCATTCCCCACACACCTCGGTAATCTCCTCACACGGCTCCATGCTGCAGGCCTTTGGTCCTCTAGCAGCCTCAGCAGCTTCCTGCTATCGTGTCTTCACTGGACAGAAGGAGGCCCCGCCCCTTCCGGTGACATCATTTCCTCCCTAAATCACCTCCGTTCTAGGCACTGCAGTCAGATCTTCAATTGTACTCGTGTCTGTAAGATGCAAGTACAATTGAACACTGGGAGCCGGCACGCTGCAGCTTCTCTGTGCCGGCTGTCAGCTTGACAGTCGGTACAGAGAACAGCTGACTCCCAGTCTGAGGGGGTGGCAGAATGCAGCTGCCAGGGGAGACACTGCAGGCCGCCACATTAGGTGGCCCGACTGTGCCCCCCTGCCAGCTGCGCCCGGGGCACATGCCCTGGCTGCCCCCCCTGGATACGCCTCTGTGGGTACCTATAATGGGTTTGCTTGTGGCAAGATCAAAGTCATTGGATTGTGCTCATTGTCACTCGTTGTCTCCCCAGCATGTATACTGCTACAAACATAGCTGTTATTGGTTTGTCTGGCTTCTCCAGGACCAGGGATATGTTAGTGTATGCATCTACATTGTTTTTTGGTAGCCAAAGTAAGAAATATCACCTGTGACTTCTTTTGTCAGTCCTGTAGAACCTCCTGTTCTGGTTGCTTTGCCAAAGAAACCAAGACTGCCACATAAGCCCACTTCTCCGCCATTTGATGTGTAATCTGCACTAGCAGAGATTCATTCTTCACAGGTGATTAGGATAAAAAGAAATATATTTAGAATAAGAATTACAATGAAAAACAGTAGATATATGAAAAGAAAAAGAGATAAAAAGGTACATATATACAGAGATCTCTATGCTTATAAAAAAGCGATCTGACCTGCTGAAAAAGGGTGCAATATTTAAGTCAAAATTGTGACTCACAGTCATGTGATTTTTTGCATGTCCAAGTAAAAGAATATTGTATATTAGTAATAATTAAACAAGGAATACACTTGTATAAGCAATCATTTGTTATCAAGGACCGTTAGGCTGCCGTCACACTGGCAGTATTTGGTCAGTATTTTACATCAGTATTTGTAGCCAAACCAGGAGTGGGTGATAAATACAGAAGTGGTGCATATGTTTCTATTATACTTTTCCTCTAATTGTTCCTCTCCTGGTTTTGGCTTACAAATACTGATGTAAAATACTGACCAAATACTGATAGTGTGACGGCAGCCTTAGCCTCAAAATTAGTCAAGACATCTGGTGTTTGTGAGTTCATCTTATCTAGAGATCATCATTTTACAGAATATTCCTATGTCTGTAGGCCTAACTGGTTTCTTTAGCTAAAATTAACAAAACATGATTTTAGAAATCTTGCATATACAGTAGATGGTAAAAAACTTCATGGGTGAGAACCTTGACATATACTCTCTATATCTAGTACTGCAGTGTGAATTCTTACAAAGTAGTATATCAATTGCAGAATATGGTAATGGTAATCAGAATATGGTATCAAAAATGAAAATGCAAAAATACCTCTGGTTGTTAAGGGGTTAATATCATATTAACCCCTTAACAACCAGAGGTATTTTTGCATTTTCATTTTTTTCCCACCTTCTTCACAGTGCCATAATTTTGTTACATTTTGTTCAAAATGGCCAAGTGAGGGCTTGTTTTTTGCAGGACGAGTTGTACTTTTGAACGAAACCATTGTTTTTAACAAATCATGTGCTGCCAAACAGGAAAAAAGTTCCAAGTGCAGTGAAATTGCAAAAGAAGTGCAATCCCACAGTTATTTGGGTAAATTTTTTTAACCATGTTCAAAAAATGCTAAAACTGACCTGCCATTATGATTATCCAGGTCATTATGAGTTCATAGACGCCAAACATGTATAGTTTTTTTTTCTTAAGTGGTGAAAAAAATTTCAAAATTTGTTGAAAAAAAAATATATTTGAGCTATTTTCCAATACCCGTAGCGCCTCCATTTTTTGTGATCTCGGGTTGGGTGAGGGCTTATTTTTTGCATGCTGAGCTGATGTTTTTAATCATACCATATTGGTGCAGATGCAACATTTTGATCACCCATTATTGCATTTTAATGCAATGTTGCAGCGACCAAAAAAAGTAATTCTAGCGTTTTGACTTTTTTCTCATTACGCCGTTTAACGATCACGTTAATTTTTTTTTATATTGATAGATTTGGCCATTGTGAACACGGTGATACCAAATATGTGTATATTTCATTTTTAAAAAATTCTTTTATTTTGAATGGGGAGAAGGGGGGGTGATTTGAACTTTTACATTTTTTTGTATTTTTTAAATATTTTTAAAACATTTTTTTTTTACTTTTTGCATGCTTCAATAGTTTCCATGGGAGAGTAGAAGCTGCAGTTGTCCAATCGTCTCTGCAACATTCAGGCGATGATCAGATCACCTGTATGTAGCAAAATTGCTCACAAGCAATCTGGCTATGACAACCATAGAAGTCTGCTGGAAACCTCTGGTTGTCATGCCAACAAATCGGTGACCCGTGATCACATGACGGGCTCACCGATGGTCGGCAATTCCGGCGAACTTGCCAGAAGCGCAAGAGACTGACAGTGGAATTTAGCAGGTTAACAGCCACCGTTGGATCACGATTCCACCCGCGGCTGTGGCGGGCACAAGTCGTCAGTATATATTAGCTGTCATGTGCCTGTAAAGGTGCTTTCCTCACTTCATCCCTGCACAGTCATCGCTAGGAACCATGTATGCATAGCGAGGAATATGCAGGGAGGAAGTGGGGAGAGCACCTTTTTGGTGCGCACACCAGAGGTCACTGGAGCGGATTTCGCCAGAGCCTACGCAGAAGATCCCTGATTGCAGTGTCCACAGAAGGGAGAATGAGGTATGGATTTCTGAGTGAGTGCAGGACTCCGGCACCATAACAGATACATGGGAGGGGAATAGTATTGTAATAAAGAGAGGAGGCAGGGATTTCACCGCACGCCCCGGAGCCTGGAATAAATCATTAGCATAAAGACAGAATATAACATTTTTCAGCAACAAGACCATTAATATGAGGCAGACAGGTAGGACTAGTGTAACATTTCTATTACCTGTATGCCCATATTAATAGGTCATATACGTCCCGGGGGGGTGCATGACAGAATCCCTTTAAATGTGATGCAGCTCATGGTTACTATAGGGGGGATTGTTATGCTAATACTTGTAAAATACCCAGCTGGTAAGTATCAAAAGCCCCTCACCTCCCCATCTCCAGCCCCCCAGACAGCAACAATTACATGTAATAGAGTGCTTATAATCTACTAACAAAACAGTATAGTAATCATCCCCCAGTGCCCTGTCGCCCCTCTCAACACTCCAATCCTCTCACATTCACCCCCCAGTACCCTGTCCCCTCTTTCCCACTTCAGACCTCACAATACCCCCATCCTCTCACATTCACCCCCCAGTGACCATGACAGACCACTTACCAAGTTTACAGGCAGTGAGTCAGGACCAGGAAGTGTCTGAGAGAAATGTACGGTGGGCACTAGGACCCAGCATTCCTGAGCCAATCCCAGCGTGCACCAAACTGCAACCAGGAAGAAGCTCCTCGGGTCAGTAAAACCTGCACCGTACACTGCAGGAGGGAGACTCCACTGTGCTACCAGCTGCAGAATCTCCATCAGGCAGGGGAGCAGGCATTTTTCTGCTCTCCCCCTGTGCGGTGTTCTGCCTCATGGCTCCCAGTGGGCCCCTTCATGTTACAGAACCCGGGGAGATGGTCCCCTCTGCCCCCCCAGTAGCTATGCTACTGTTTAGGGTTATTCCTGATTGGGTACAAATTGTCACAATAGGGTGACTTTTACCCTTTTTTGATCAAAAGAGTGTCAACTAAGTTCCCTATATTATTCATATGTACTATTACTATTTATTTATTTATTTACTGACTGCAGGGTATTTGCTCATTTTGTTTTTATATTACGTTCTGCTATTAATACCTGAAAATATTTATATTGGACTATAAATTAGAACTGCCTTCATAAACAAACAACAGGTTGAAGCAGAAGGAGATGTATCCTGTTAATAGTCGGGCACAACACAAAGCCATAATCCATTGTGTGCCGTGTAGCCTTGTTACCAAGACAACACATTCACCAAATGACTTTAGTATTCATAAACAAACTTTGGTGATCGCTAACATTTGTGAACAGCTGGCCTTCATTATTATGTATCAATGCATTTGAGTAAGGATATTACACGGAGTGACAGTTATAATGCATGTAAAGGATGCTTTTATTAACTAGTTTCAATAACAACTTTAATTCTCCTTTGTTTTCAGAGCTTAAAAGTATGAATGTGCAAAATTAGTTGTACAAATTTGAAGCTATAAATTATATCAGAACAAATTCAGGTTCTTGGATTTATATAACAATTAGTAATGAGCGAACGTGCTCGCCACTACTCGTTACTCGCCCGAGTATTGCTATGCTCAGCGTACTCGGCGAGCACCGAGCATTTCCAGGATTATTCGGCGGTAACTGCAGTCTCCACTCCGCAGTTTTAGTGGACTTTAGAGACCGAATCACGGTGCAGGGATTGTCTGCCAGGCCTTGAAACACCGCAGCCATCTTTGTTGTGGTCGAGCAATGATTGGCTGGGCCGCACAGCATCATCCCAAGTATCTGGCGCCGCCCTGCTCGCCACATTCTGTTACTGTTTCAGCGAGAGTAGGGAGAGCTGCTGCCGAGATAGGGTCAGAATAGTGGTTTTAAGAGGTAGTGTAGGTCTGCGACTGTTATATCCACAACTCCTGATAAACTAACAGTCCTTTTTAGGGCTAATTCGTGGGTCCCGATATTGCAGCGCTAGGCAGGCAGGGCACAGCATATCCACATCAGTACAATGTAAATCAAGAGGACAAATGGAGTTTTTGTTAAAAAAGGTATACACATAAACTTTATTAACAATGATACCACACATACAAACACGCACTTGTCATGTACTGACAGTGCAAACACAGACACAAACATTAAAAGACACCAGAGTAATAGGTCTATAGCATATAGGTAATGAACATATCACCACACGGTATAAGGTAGAAAGGTGCAGGCAAAAAAGGTAAACCCCACTAGAGATTCCCACAGTCTCAATCTTATGCGGAATGCACCATAGGTATGGTGTGTAAATAGCCAGGGAAACTCGACCACATGAAGTGCCTCACATCAGACACTATCCGGGTAACAGGAAGGGGGGGTTTGAAGGTAAAAAATGCCTCACCATGCTGCAAATAGACCACTGTACACGCCCCGACGCGCATTTCGCCTCGCTTTCTCAAGGACCGGACATCTGTTTTTAACTTGCGTACTATTTAAGGACTTGATTGGCACTAAAAGAGCATACTACCCCTTGAGAAAGCGAGGCGAAACGCGCATCGGGGCGTGTACAGTGGTCTATTTGCAGCACGGTGAGGCATTTTTTACCTTCAAACCCCCCCTTCCTGTTACCCGGATAGTGTCTGATGTGAGGCACTTCATGTGGTCGAGTTTCCCTGGCTATTTACACACCATACCTATGGTGCATTCCGCATAAGATTGAGACTGTGGGAATCTCTAGTGGGGTTTACCTTTTTTGCCTGCACCTTTCTACCTTATACCGTGTGGTGATATGTTCATTACCTATATGCTATAGACCTATTACTCTGGTGTCTTTTAATGTTTGTGTCTGTGTTTGCACTGTCAGTACATGACGAGTGCGTGTTTGTATGTGTGGTATCATTGTTAATAAAGTTTATGTGTATACCTTTTTTAACAAAAACTCCATTTGTCCTCTTGATTTACATTGATAGCTACATGGAGGTATTTATGATTGTTTGTGACTGATGCTGGTCACTAAAATGAAACTGGAAATTTTGAAATTTCCACATCAGTACAATGCCTGCAGGCACTGTATGTGCGTCCATTGGTCCCACTGCATCCCTCCCAAAGCTGCACAACTGTCTGCTTCTGCTGCTTATTTACTGTCTACTGTATATACTTTATTTTTATTTTTTCCCAAAAAATTCCCCCCTCCCCCCAAAAAATATATACAGTCTGTTCTGTCAGACTGAGGCCTATTGAAAAATTATAGTTTATCAGGTATACGTAGCATTGTTGTGTGTGCTACCCTTGTACCTTTTTTTTGTGTTTTAAATTCAATGAAAAAAGGCCTCATATATCTGCATGCTCCAAGTTTGGTCATTGGAGGCCGGCGTATTTTTTTTTTTGGCTGATAGTCAAATTCTATACAGCACTATTTCGCCTAAAAATAATTGAAAGGCCATAGATTTGCCAGTGTTGTATTTCTGTTACAGTCGTCATATATCTCTGCTCCAAGTTTTGGCATTGGAGGCCGGTGTACTTATTTTTTGGCTGTGTGATACTCAAATTCTATACAGCGCTATGTAACGTAAAAAAAATTGAAAGGCCACAGATTTGCCAGTGTAGTATTTCCGTTACAGCCGTCATATATCTCTGCTCCAAGTTTTGGCATTGGAGGCCAGTGTACTTATTTTTTGGCTGTGAAATACTCAAATCCTATACAGCGCTATTTCGAATAACTTATCTTTAAAAAACAAACAAACAATTGAATACAGTCTGTTAGGTCAGGCTGAGTCCTGCCTGGTGTTTGGGTTTGAAAAATCGTAGATTTGCAGGCATACTGATCACATATTATTTCACTAGTAATAAAGACATTTGTGTTGAGCATTTGAAATAGTGCAGTAGTCCATTTAAAATGGTCATGGCAAGATGCAAGGGACGGGGAAGTGGACGTGATGCTGATGGTGCATCAAGAGGCCGAGGCCGTGGGCAAGGTGAAAGTGGGCAACAACAAAGACCCATATCTTTTCGTTCGACCTTCCTGTCCCAGTTTCTAGGGGACCGCAGCACACCACTATTGAAGCCAGAGCAATGTGAAACGGTTGTTGGTTGGATAGCGGATAATGCTTCCAGTCACTTAGCCACCATCACCACCTTGTCTTCCACATGGTCAAGTCTGAGTAGCCGTGAGTGTGGCCAGGAAATTCCTCACCCTGATCCTCCTTCCTCCCACCATGCCGAGTGCCCTGAGACAACTGATCCCACACTTGGACACTCTGAAGATCTATTCAGTTTTCCATTTCAAGATTGAGAAATCTCTGCCGGTCAACTTGAAGTGGGGAAAGATGAGACAGCATGTAGAGCTGTCCAAAGCTTTGACCAGCCCCGGTCACACGAAGGCGATGGTGGGAAAGTGTCACAAGAGGTGGACGATGATGAGACACAATTGCCAGAAAGCCAGGAGGAGGAGCAAGGTGTGGATGTGGAAGACAAGTTGGTGGATGACATAGTGACTGACCCAACCTGGCAGGAGGACATGCATAGTGAGGACAGCAGCACAAATGGGGAAGGAGGCATATCCCCCCAGCAGGCAGTAAGAAGCAGTGTGGTGGCCACAGACAAGGTGTGCATCCGTTCCCTGTAACACCAACATGAGTGAAGTTGCCATTTCACCTGTGAGATCTTCCCGAGTCTGGCTATTTTTTAAAGACTCTGCCGACAACCCCAAACAGGCCATTTGCAGCACCTGCCATGCCCGCATCAGCAGGGGTAGCAAAACAACCAGCCTGACCACCACCAGCATGATTAGGCACATGCAAGCAAAGCACACGACTTTGTGGACCAAACCCCAGGCTCCAGGACCACTGCCTGCTGGTCACACCACTGCTTCTTCCACTGTTTTGCAGTGCATGTACACCGTGCATGTGAAGATGCCTCTAGCCTGGCACCTGTTGTGGCCAACAGTCAAGCAGCACAATCAGCAAGCGTCATTGTCCCAGCACAGCGTTCAATTGTCTATAACCCAGTCTTTGGAACGCAAGCGGAAATATCCAAACCACACCCCACAGGCCACAGTCCTCAATTCTAATATTTCTCTTCTGCTTGTGCTGGAAATGCTGCCTTTTAGGCTCGTTAAGATGGAAGCTTTCCGCAGCCTGATGGCGGCGGCCGTCCCAAGGTATTCGGTCCCCAGTTGCCACTATTTCTCCCTGTGTGCCATACCGGCATTACACCAGCATGTGTCCCACAACATTAGCTGTTCCCTCAAAAATGCTGTTACCGGGAAAGTCCACCTAACCACGGACACGTGGACAAGTGCTTGTGGGCAGGGATGGAACATCTCAATGATAGCACACTGGGTGAACATAGTGGAATCCGGGACCCAGTCGGACCTTGAGATGGAACACATCCTCTCCACGCTGAGGATTGGCCCATGTCAATCAGGGTTGCCCCCATAGTCTACAGCTCCTGCACCTCCTCCTCCTCCTCTTCATCCTCCATGTCTGAAATCAACACATCAGTCAGAAGCTGGAAGCACTGCAGTACTGTCTCAGCCAAGCGGCAACAGGCTGTGCTGAAGCTAATCTGCATAGGTGACAAACCGCACAATGCAGAAGAGTTGTGGACAGCGCTAAAAGAGCAGTCAGATGTTTGGATGACACCGCTGAACCTACAGCCAGGCATGGTCGTGGGTGACAATGACCATAACCTGGTGGCGGGTCTGAGGCAAGGTGAGCTCACAGACCTACCTTGCTTGGCCCATGTGCTTAACCTCATGGTTCAACATTTTCTGAAAAGCTACCCGGAGCTCCCAAATCTGCTAGTGAAAGTATGTCATCTGTCTGCCCATTTTAGAAAGTCAGCTACAGCTTCAGCCGTTCTTGCAGCGACTTCAGCTTCCAGCTCACCGACTGTTGTGTGATGTCCCCACGTGCTGGAACTCTACGCTGCATATGTTGGAAAGGATTTGTGAGCAGAAGAGGGCAGTTGTTGACTACCAACATCAACAACGCCGTTGAATTTCAGGTCAGACTCCACACATAAGACCTCAGGAGTGGACATGGATGTCAGACATATGTAACATCCTCCAAAACTTTGAGGACTGCACCAAGATGGTGAGTGGCGATGACGCCATAATTAGCATCACCATCCTGCTTCTCAGCATTCTGAAAAACTCTCTGCTCACAATCAAAGAGGATGCATTGCAGGGGTAGCACGAGGATGTGGAGCAATGAAACATACAGGGGGATTACACTCAGCCCAGCCTCATGTCTTCTCAACATGGATTGGTAGGCAATGAGGAGGAAGAACAGGAGCTACTTTCATGCGCTATAGATGGTACTACAAACACATCTGTATTAGCTTCTGTTCAGCGATGATGGCCTGAGGATGAGGAGGAGGAGGAGGACAGCATGGTCAGTCATCCTGTTGGTGAGGACACGGAAGTCTTGCCTGTTAGCAGTCTGGCACGCATGGCTAACTTTATGTTGCACTGCATTTCACGTGACCCTTGGATTATCAAAATTTTGTGTGACACTCATTACTGGTTGATGACACTTCTAGACCCATGCTACAAGGAGAATTTTCAATTTGTTCTGCCTGAGGCAGAGAGGTGTATAAAAATGTTGCCGTACCAAATTCCCATGTGAGAACGCTGGCAGCAGACGTCAGAGTTTGTTGTACAACCAAGGACTCCAAGCGAGAGAGACAGAAGTGCAATCCAGCTCAGGCAGGGGAACAATGGCCAAGTTCTAGGACAGTCCAGAAAGGACCCCACATTGGGGAATTGGGCATGGCATTCCGTTGGGCCTACTTCTTAACTCTTTCTCCTGCAATGTCTCTTGTTTAACTGCCACTAGATCACCAGGGTGAATGTGCTTTGTACTGTTATAGGCGGGTGACGTTTGGTCAAGGGGGGCTGTGATGGCACTAGTCTATTTTTACAAAAGGTGCCCCCCATTGGTGAAACCACATCCTTGTTGGAAAATACTTCAGAATCATAACATTTGTGTACCTTAAAGAGCTCATTTGAAAAGCTCCTTTTTGTGTTGCCTGGTTGCCAACATTGGACACAATACACTTCATATAAATTTGATAAAGCAATGCTGTTACTTTGCCTCAGTAGTTCATTAAAAATATAGCTTTGTCCACTATATTTGTTTCTCTCCTTGCGAGCCTTAACTTTGTCTGCCTCAAATGTACAAATGGAGAATATACAAATGGCGATTTGTAAGCAAGATTGAAATACTGTATACCGAATGCATTCAGACAATCACATAGCTGCATTTCTTGTACAACATTTAGAGATGTGACAGACAATGCTCATAGTGACACAATCTAGATAAATGTTTGCTTATTCACTTCACAAACAGTTCTAAGCCTCTATATGTTTGCTGTTTGTCATTGTAAAACATTAAAGTTTACTGAAACTATGACGGTGGTGGTTTGATCTAGCCTTGTGGCTTTTATTTTCTAGGGGTTTATGGCCCTCGTCTGATGACTCCATGATATCTCTGTTTCATCCAACCTTGAAAAATGGCCACTTGAAGGTGTGGGTGAAACTAGAGTTACTACATAGTGTTATTCACTATATAAGACCAGAGAAACATGACTAAGACAGATGCCAAAACTGGGGTACCTGTACATGTACAGTGTGCTGATATCTGCATAATTGGGGACGCCCATGCAGTGTAGGTAATCTCCCAGGGGTTCTCTGTCTTGGTGTTGCTTCTCTGATATTTCAGATGGATGATGTTTAAAAGCCTCTTGGTGGTGATCTAACTATACTGTATGTGGTTAATCTTCATATATACGTAATCACTATATTTATTTAATCCTTATATGTACTTATTAATCTGTGTATGTTAACACATGCAAAAGTGTACGCACTCACACTATTCAATCATACTATTCCTTTAATTTTGTAATTTGCGATAAAATTGCCTTGTATTGCAAGTATTTGCCTTTTTTAATGCCGTATCTGAACCTTTGTGTTAAAAACATGTCAAATAAAATTGCAAAATTCTCCTGTAAATAATTATGCAAAGAGGGAACCATCATACCATTAAAAAATATGAGTGAATTTTCCTGGGCCCATCCAGTATGTGGGTTCCAAGGCCTAATGGGGTGCATATGACTATGCAGCAGGGCTGGACTTGCCACCAATGTGTGAAACCAAGGAGTACGGGAATACAAAATGCATATTGTGAAGTGGATTTTCATGGGCACATCCAGTATTTGGGTTCCAAGGCCTAATGGGGTGCATATGACTATATAGCAGGGCTCGCCTTCCTGCCTATGTATAAAACAAAGGAGTATGGAACACAAGATGCATATTGTGAAGTGGATTTTCCTGGGCCCAGCCAGTATGTGGGTTCCAAGGCCTAATGGGGTGCATATGACTATATAGCAGGGCTCGCCTTGCCGCCAATGTATAAAACAAAGGAGTATGGAGCGCAAAATGCATATTGTGAAGTGGATTTTCCTGGGCCCATCCAGTATGTGGGTTCAAAGGCTCATTGGGGTGCATATGAATTGGTAGCAGGACAGGCCTTCAATTCAATGCAACACTTTTTCAGGAGTCCCCCCTGGACATCTTATGACAAGGGTATTGCGGTGCGGGCAGCCCATCCACTCACAGCATAGGCTACAACAGCTTAGGAGACCCACTGTTTAATAATAGTCCTTTAAGAAGATTAATGCCGCACCAGTAAAAATAGGCTCTGTGACTTTAAGAGTCCCTCCTTCATAAATGAAACAAGATAGGTCTGTTTTATGTGTCACACACGGCCAGCTAGGGTTGTTAAATGTTACAATGACATTTCCCAGTGAATGCATTTGTAGTGGTTGAAAGCGATATTAAATTTGAAAAACGCTTCAAAAACGCAGCGTCTAAACTAAGCCTAAGTGGGAAAAGAAATTTTTGGTCTGGGATTAAATATTTGGCCTTGCAGGCAAGTCATTAACCTGAAAGGAGGTACCTTGACATATTTCCAAGCAAAACCCATTTTAGCTTCGTTTTCATGTTTTTTTTTGTGGCACCAGGAAAAATGGCATGAATCTTGGAAAGAAATGATTAAAGCAGTGAACTAGGAGTCAGGAATGCTTCCAGAGGCGATCCCCATGATGTCCCTGTGTCATTTGAGCAGTGTTTCCACCATTTTCAGACGTTTGTAGACCTTAAAAGGACCCCCAGGGGGGATCGCGGTAAAAATACTCGGGTCGCCCATAGACTTACATTGGGCTCATTGTTCTGGCCGAGTACCCGAGTATTCCAATTTGCTCTACCCGAGCAACGAGCACCCGAGCATTTTAGTGCTCGCTCATCACTAATAACAATCCCAACCTTATGTTTGATTTGTTCTCAGGCAGTTAAGATCTCTCTGTAGAACAATTCCATGCGGTAGTTATGAGGTCTTTCCAAGAATGGACAACTCAATGCATTCCACCAACTGCAAATTGTTACTATGGGGATGAAGTAATTATCATTGGTGCACCTAATAACAGCTAGCTGTTTTTTTCAAGTCTTACTTTATATAACATCATAGTTAGTAGTTGATATCGGACAATCAAATCTTTCATAGCCAGTCTTAGAAGTTTAAAGAAAATTCTAAATATACAGTGGCATCTTGATTGGTATACTCTGTTCCTGATGCAGATACAGTTGAATACAAAAGTGGAATAGAAAGTTGTCAGCTTCAAGTTCCACAATTCACCCTTCTGAGGCTCAATGTGGAGACAACTGAGCCTTAGTCTGGCAACAATAACCACTCTAAAATGTGCAGTTTTATCACACAACTAGTGATGAGAGAACATGCTCCGGGATTATTCGCGGTAACTGGTGTCTCCACCCAGCATTTTTGGCAGACCCAATCACGATGCAGGGACTGTCTGCCAGGCCACGAAACGCCGCAGCCATCTTTGTTGTGGTAGTGCAGTGATTGGCTGGGCCGCACAGCATCATCCCGAGTGTAAGAGACCTGGCGCCGCCCTTCTCACTGCATTCTGCTCCGGATTCAGCGAGAGTAGGGAGAACTGCTGCCGAGATAGGGTCAGAATCATGGTTTTTAGAGTTAGTGTAGCTCTGCAACTCTTAAGTCCGCAAATCCTGAGAAACCAACAGTCCTTTTTAGGGCTAATTCGTGGGTCCCGATATTGCAGTGCTTGGTAGGCAGGGCACAGCATATCCACATCAGTGCAAGGCCTGCAGGCACTGTATGTGCGTCCATTGCTCCCACTGCATCCCTCCTAAAGCTTCATAACTGTCTGCTGCTTCTGCTTCTTTACTATATACCTAGTTGCTTTTTTTCCCCAAAAAATTCACCCCCCCAAAAAAAAATATACAGTGTGTTCTGTCTGACTGAGGCCTGTTTAAAAATCATAGTTTGTCAGGCATACGTAGCATTATTGTGTGTGCTAGTCTTGTGACACTTTTTTTTTCGGTGTTTTAAATTCACCAAAAAAGGTCTCATATCTGCGTGCTCCAAGTTTTTTCAATTTTAGGCCGTTTTGCCACTGTTTTTGCTTTTTGTTACTCTAATTACATACAGCATTATTTAGAATTTCTAAAAAAAAAAACAGACCACATATTTGCCAGTGTGGCATTTCCGTGACAGCCCTCATATCTGCCTGCTCCAAGTTTAATCATTCTAGGCCGGAGGACCACTTTTTTTGCTGTCTGTTAGTCTAATTATATACAGCACTATTTAGCATAAAAAAGTATAAAAAGGCCACATATCTGGCAGTGTGTTATCGCTGTCAGACATCTGATGTATTTGTGGCCTACAAAATGAGAAATTCAGGCCTACATTCAGCTTTATTTGCTGTCTGTTACCCTAGTTCGGTACACTATTTTAGTTTAAAAAATTAACAAACACAGGGCACATATCGAACAGTGTGGTATGTCGTTAAAAAATACTTCTCTTTCAAGTTTTATGACTGCTTCATGACTGTGTTAAATGCTCCAACTACTACCACCATCATCATCTTCTGCCTAGAGGTAGTCACTGCGCACATAGAAAGTCTGAGGAGCAGAGTGTGAATGCTTGGGCGGTGCTGTACTCTGTCTCTGTATTACGAAGGCGTTTGCTCCCACCATTAAAAGCGTTACTGCCAGAAAGTGAGGAGCCATGTTCACTGTGACCGCCAGAGAGCGAGGCACCATGCGCTCCATGAACGTGAGTACAGTACGCATTCGCAGCAGAGAAAGACAGTTCATGCTCTGTGTTCAGCTTTGTTATTAATAATTAGTAAGAGGAAAGTTTGCCCAAGAGAAAATGATTTTCTCGACATTCACGGCCTTTTTTGCACATTTTTTGCAGCTGTGATCTTTATCTTCTTGGTGTGGATGTTGTAAACTTCAAAGTTGTCATCAATACCATCATCGTCCGTATCTTGTAAAGAGCAAATCTGGTGTTTCCCAGGGCCGTGGTTATCTACGTTTAGTGGCATTCCTTTAACAGTGTTCGTTACACTATTACAAATAATTTTCGACTGACATTTCGATATTATTGGTAATATGTAGGGTGAAGATTAAGAAGCTTGTGCTACAGTTGTGTTTATAGTTACGGACGGTGCACTCCTCTTAAACTTTGTTTTTCACAAGCATCCATCAGTTTGTTTGGTTTTCCTCCAATACTGATCTGCTTTCTATAATTCAGCATCTCACGAGCATGTTGCACTTTGCCCTTTAGACAGACACGTGCATATTTGGTTTGGAAACATATTTTTGACAGGCATTTTTTAGGCAGAGTCAAACATGCGGATCTGTTACACCGATCCTGTAACTGTCATGATACACATTCTGGTAATTGGTGGTGGCTAAACTACTAATCATTGTAGGCTGTATCCTGGATCTCATACCTCCCATAGCCACCGCTGTTATTAATCATGTACGTTCCCATTCCTGTCATCACCATGCCCCTTTTCCTGATCACTTCATCCAACGATTCTTCCGCCATATTTTTACTGAAAGACTGCACCTTCCCAGCAGCAACTGTGTAGGAAACCACTTTACAGTTTTGGAAGGTGTTTATGATGCCCGTAAACAATGTTTTTAACAAAATTGTCCCCCCATGGGGAAAGGGATAAGTCAACCTGAAGGCTGATTGGAACTTGTGGTCAGGGATGGATATTGTTCCCCACTACTGCATCGCACACTTCCTCTGAAGTGACTTATCTTCTTACCCTTCATTCAGATAAGTGATTTTTCTAGTATGTCTCCTGATGAACCGACCTCGGAGAAACGCGTCGAGATGAACATACTAAAATGAGCATATTTATTGTGCTGTGTTTATGTATTATCTAAGATACTGGGGATTTACGCATATTTTGTTTTTTTGTACACGTCTATGATTGGGTGCTATAGTGTATCCTTTTTTATGACTGTACGCTCGGCCTGCTTTTTTGTACCTTTTCGGTTTTTGCCATTTGGCAGTGTTAGGGCTTACTAGGGCCAGACGACGGGAGCGGGGGCGCCAATTGCGCAGGATATATAGGGTGCCAACCCCCGCAAGCAGGCAGTGCGCATCTAGGTACAGTGCAATAGGCTATAGGCCAAATGGGGATATGTGCAATTATATGTTGAGTGTGCGCTATTGAAAATCTATTACAGCACATTTGCACTTTATCGTTATTCTGTGCCCCTACTATATAGCACACTGGTCAATTTCATTTGTTTGTCTGTCTGTATGGTCTGCTGTTTGTCTATTTTTCCCACACTTGAGGGTTGTTCAGGGTGAGTCAGGGCGAGTCTACGTTGAGCGGGGGCGCCATTGCGCAGGATTTATAGGGTGCCAACCTCCGCTGCAAGGTAGGGCATAGATAGTCAGTATATTAGGGACTGAGTGCACCCTGTATCTTTTTTCAGCCAAACATTGAACGTTTTTTAGGTCGTGAATGTTGTCATTTTTTTATCCTTATCAATAGTAAATGTTACGTTTTATTGTGTATTGGATTTATTTGGTTATTTAGTTCTGCTTCTCGGTGAATTATATTTCTTTTTGGGCACTTACATCATTTTTTCTGAGATACTTTTAACCCGATGTTTACCCTGGTTACCAGTGAAGACATCGTTGAATCGGCGTCACACACGCCGATTCAGCGATGTCTGCGGGAGATCCAGCAACGAAATAAAGTTCTGGCGTTTCTGCTCCGACCAACGATGTCACAGCAGGATCCAGATCGCTGCTGCATGTCAAACACAACAATATCGCTATCCAGGACGCTGCAACGTCACGGATCGCTAGCGATATCGTTGTTAAATTGTTCAGTGTGAAGGTACCTTAAGGCACACCTGTGAAATAAAAATGCTGTCTAATCAGCATCTTGATATGCCACACCTGTGAGATGCATGGATTAATTCAGCAAAGGAGAAGTGCTCACTAACAGATTTAGACAAATTTGTGAACAATATTTGAGAGAAAAAGGCCTTTTGCATACATAGAAAAAGTCTTAGATCTTTGAGTTCAGCTAATGAAAAATGGGACCAAAACAAAAGGATTTTAATTATATTTTTGTTCAGTGTAATATTTCTGGGGGGTTATATTGTGAATCAGTACTTGTAAGGGGCTATGTGAACATCATACCATATTGGGGTTGTGGGGACTATCAAACTGTGTGGATGCTGTGGGATATCACACTGTTTATAGTGCTGTGAGGGACATCATAATGTGTAGGTGACTATCAGGACAGCATACCTTGTGGGGAGATGTGGTAGCATCATACTGTGTGTTTGGGGGAGTTGTGGGAGCATCATACTATGATTGGAGATTAAAGGGGCATGATCTTGTATGAGACAACCTGGGTTATCTCATCTAACCCTCTGCTAAATACAAGATTCACTAAATTATCCCAGACAGATTTCTGTCCAGCCTCTGTTTGAAGACTTCCATTGAAGGAGAACTCACCACTACAGATGAGTGCATATTTCAATGTTCAGTTCAGATTACGATAGCCGAATTTGCAATATTCACTGATTAATTCATCGAATATTCCCCGAATATAACCGAACACCATTACAGTCAATGGGAGGCAAAAGCAAACACATGCACAACACCTTATAATGGCCCCAAATGCTGCCAAAGCACATCAAATTAGGGTCAAACTCCAGGAAAATGGCCTCAATTCACCCACAGTACGAATTGTAACATGGCACTGCAGCAAGTCAGCCAGGCATGAGATATTGGGGTCTGGGACAGCATTTACAGCTTTCATTGAACTTCACAGTAAGATGAGGTATGTGAGGGATCGTGTAGGTCTCCTGTGCTGGGAGCCCTGATACCACATGAAACACCTCTACCTGCTTTCATGCTGAGCCACACTCAGGTGGCACAAATATCAGTTTTGTAGACTATCATTGTCAAAAAATGTAAGGATAGTAACATGGGTAGTTGAGTCCAAAGAGGTGGCGGCCTGACGGTCTTGGAGGCCTACTGCTACAAGCAACACGCATGAAGGAGACCCAACCAGGAGTCTACACATTTACAAAAATTAGTGGCAGACAACAACAAAGTGGCATCAATTGCAATAAAGTAGAATTAGTATAGCGGGGTTTGACACCTCTTCCTCTACAGCCAACCCAGCAGATGTAGATTGTAACAGGCAAGATGGTGGAATCACTGTTCCGTATCGCTCTGAAAGCCTGGAAGGAGCGTAACTAGTTGTCCTACCAAATCCATACTCAGACAAGTGGCTGCAGGTAAAAATTGTCCTAAGGAGGTACAAAGAGGTGGCACCAGGTGCTACTCCCTGGCTGACCTAAAGAATGTGACAGCTGACCCCCTACAGTGGGTAAGATGCTAAGGCCCAAAGGAGGGATGGAAAATGCAGGCAGGAACTGTAGGGACTCTGGAAACAGATGGGACCAGTTGAGGAAGAGCAAAACACTGGCAGGTGCAATCTGGATCGGCTGATGGACAGAAGAGCTCAGACAGGTACGAGCAGGCAGTCACAGACAGGTAAGAGCAGATAGGTACAGGGTAGACAGGCGGACCTCGGGAACCTGACAACTAGCAAGCATGCAAGGCAAACTAACAATGCAGCTCAGGCACCTCCATATTGGAGGAGAAGCCTTAAATAGAAGGTGTTGGGAATACCTTAGGTTGATACGGGCGGTCCTGTTAAGAGGAAAGGAGGGCACGCGTTCGCATTCTAAGCATAGTTCCCGATAATACAACTGAACCTTGGTGGACACCGGCACATAAGGGGCGAGATGAGAAGGTGGTGTGGGAGACATTGAATGTCCTGTCTGTTAGCTATGAGGAGATCCAACAAAAAGCCAAGTCTGTTATGTCAACAGATCAGAAACAAGAAAAAAGGAAAGAAAAAGTCAGCTCACCGATCTTCAGAAGGTGCACAGAACCCCCGTCCTGATGAGACGATCCAATAGTAAATGAAAAAAAAAGTTCCAGCTCTTCTGAATAAAATACTTGACTTTATTTAATGCATTTAAACTACAAACAGCCCCACGGACAACGCATTGGAGGACATGAGCTATGTGTTTCGATTTATCACCTGTTTGCCTTGCACCCGATATTATGCCCCTATATATACATTTTGGACATACATTTAAGCACAGTTGCTCTGGACATCACCCAAACCAATATCTGCTACAACTTTTAGTGTGAAACATGAAAGATCCATCTAGAGATATGATCAGGAAGGCTGCACAGGTTTTTCAAACCCATCTGATGAGACCAGCGATTCCCCTGACATTTCTGACACACTAATACAGCTGGAAAAATTAATGATCCAGGAGACCAAAACAGGGTGGGATCTTATGACTTTACAAAATTACATTTCAAAAGACATGATCTCCAGGGGATTGAGACTTTAGAAAAAATCTACAACTATTTTCTGTGAAAAATTTTCTGATGAATGGAATAATATCCTCAGCACCTGCTCATTGAAACTAATGCACCTTATTGTCAAATATGAAGAAAAAAAGTTATCTGATGTTTAAAAAGAAATAGATAACATTAAGCAAACGCTGCATGCATGCAATGTCACGTCCAAAAAGGATGATTTACTCAAGAAAACGCATGTAAATGTAGCTTTGCTGGAAGATGATATCATGCAAAAAAAGAAATGCAAGTTCCAACGAGATCTAGATGATTATGCACAGAATAAAGTTTATGATTGTAAAAGTTGGGAATCGTCCTTTAAACCACCTAAACCTATTTTGAGATGTGGCAGCTATAGAAAATCTTATAATAAACAACATGTCAGTTTTAATTCCCAAGATGGGGATTTTTCTGACAATAATTTTAGTATGCCAGATACGTCTCTGAATGGATCAGCATGATATAATTAAAACACATGGCAAAAATTGACAAAAAAATGCAAAAGATGCGGGGAGCGTAAGCACAGAAAGCAATTTTGGCATGCAAACACTCCGGAAGAAGAATTACATGATGAAATAAAACCTACAAGTATGCTAAATCTTTCATTAAGACTCTAACTAAAGAACAGTTGGAAGTGTTAGCATTTGGTCTTAATTTTGTTCCTGATCAAGATTTCAATTTATTTTCTACAATTTTGGACATTAATAAATTTATGTGTAATCTTATGATAAGAAAACATTTTTTGACAGAGGAACCAGTTAATTCTTCTGAACCGAGCAAAGTACTGCAGTGTGCAGGCACCGGGAAAGGTCAGAGAGGCCCGGCGCCTGTGCACTGCAGTACTTTGCTCTGCCCTCAACAGGGCAGACTAAGTACGCCTGCGCCGAAGCCGCGGCAGGAAGACATGAAGTGGATGTCATGGTATAAAGATAGGAGGCTCCGGACCGCGACTCCCATCGGACACAGTCCCCAACGGGACCGCCCCTTGGTGAGTATAATATAACCTGGTTTTCTTACCTTTCAGGTTACATCGGGGGCTTATCTACAGCATTACAGAATGCTGTAGATAAGCACCTGATGCCAGTTGCCTTATCTCATATATACGATTTTTGGGGTGACAGATTCCCTTTAAATATAATAAAGATATTACAATTGATTCCAATAATAGGAATTTGTCAAAAAAGAACAATCTGGCTATACAGGGACTCAAAAATATGACAATTGTTGTCATTAAAATGTATTACAAAGGGGGTGTCATAGTTGTCATGAATTCAGAGGATTATAAGACAAGATTCTGGAAATGTTATCTGATACTTCGACCTATAAAAAATGATCTGCTAATCCCAGAACAGCCTTCAAAATCAAGGCAGATAAACCTATCAATGATGGATTGGTGTTAGGAGTTCTGTCTAAAAAAACAGGTGGAATTTTTAGAAGTCTCACATCCTATCTTACCTACAGTCATGGACAAAAATTTTGAGAATGAGACAAATATTAATTTTTCCAAAGTCTACTGCTTCATTTTTTCTAATGGCAATTTGCATATACTCCTGAATGTCAGAGTGATCAGCTTAACAGCAATTACTGTACTTGCAAAGTCAATATTTGCCTAAAAAATATCTGCCTTAAAAGGAGCAGCTAACATCGTTTTAGTGATTGATCCATTAACACAGGTGTGCGTGTTGATGAGGACAGGGCTGGCGATCAATCAGTCATGATTAAGTAAGAATGACATCACTAGACACTTTAAAAGGAGGCTGGTGCTTGGTATCATTGTTTCTCTTCAGTTAACCATGGTTATCTCTAAAGAAACACGTGCAGCCATCATTGCACTGCACAAAAATGGCCTAACAGGGAAGAGTATCGCAGCTACAAAGATTGCACTTCAGTCAACAATCTATCGCATCATCAAGAACTTCAAGGAGAGAGCTTCCATTGTTGTCAAAAAGGCTCCAGGGCGCCCAAGAAAGACCAGCAAGCGCCAGGACCGTATCTTAAAACTGTTTCAGCTGTGGGATCGGACTACCAGCAGTGCCGAGCTTGCTCAGGAAAGGCAGCAGGCTGGTGTGGGTGATTCTGCATGCACTGTGAGGCGGAGACTCTTTGAGCAAGGCCTGGTTTCAAGGAGGGCAGCAAAGAAGCCACTTCTCTCCAGAAAAAACATCAGGGACCGACTGATATTCTGCAAAAGGTACAGGGAGTGGACTGCTGAGGACTGGGGCAAAGTCATTTTCTCTGATGAATCCCCTTTTCGATTGTTTGGGACATCTGGAAAACAGCTTATTCGGAGAAGAAGAGGTGAGCGCTGCCACCAGTCTTGTCTCATGCCAACTGTAAAGCATCCTGAAACCATTCATGTGTGGGGTTGCTTCTCAGCCAAGGGAATCGGCTCACTCACAGTCTTGCCTAAAAACACAGCCATGAATAAAGAATGGTACCAGAATGTCCTCCAAGAGCAACTTCTCCAAACCGTCCAAGAGCAGTTTGGCGCCCAACAATGCCTCTTCCAGCATGATGGAGCACCTTGCCATAAAGCAAAGGTGATAACTAAATGGCTCATGGAACAAAACATAGAGATTTTGGGACCATGGCCTGGAAACTCCCCAGATCTTAATCCCATTGAGAACTTGTGGTCAATCATCAAGAGACGGGTGGACAAACAAAAACCAACAAATTCTGGCAAAATGCAAGCACTGATCATGCAAGAATGGACTGCTATCAGTCAGGATTTGGTCCAGAAGTTGATTGAGAGCATGCCAGGGAGAATTGCAGAGGTCTTTAAGAAGTACACCGGAATTGCAATGGGGACTACATTTTCATCGTCACTTGCTAATTTAGTTATGGCTTTTTGGGAATTTCATATTTTATTTTCAGCATGCAACCAATTTGCACCATTCATTGTGTGGCATGGCAGATACATCGATGATACCTTGATCATATGGAGGGGCGATGTATCTGCCATACATAGTTTTGTAAATTATATCAACACCAATGATTATACAGTGCTGTGCAAATTAATTGGGACAAAGCAAAAAAATAAAATGTTATAATGCACTGCTACATACTAATTCTGAAAATTACCTTTTTCCACTGGCTAGTTGACCAAGATTTATTTATTATATATTAAAACTGGTTTGAATCACTGACTGGTAACCAACTTACAATTTTACTTAAAAAATGCTTTATCCCAATTAATTTGCACATCACTGTAATATTCGGTTCACTCATATTCATAATAAACACCAAATTTCATTTTTGGATCTGGAATTACAAGGGGAACCTAATCAACTAATTTCTACTAAAACGTATTCTAAGCCACTTACCAGCAACACAATATTGCATGCCAATAGTAGTCACCCAAAACATACTGTCAAATCTATTCCTGTTGGGGAATTTACTCGTATCAAAAGAAACTGTAACAATAATAATTCTTTAACTGCTGATTTGAAGAAATCTTATAATAAATTGAAACAGAGACGCTACTCAAATTGGATGCTTAATAGGGCCCTCAATGTAGTTTTGGCGAAAAAACAAGAAGAGTTTATTTCCCCACAAATGAATCAGCTGACTTTGAGGAGACCAAAATCGTACACTAAATCATTTATTTGCTTTCAGTACAGTCCTCAATTTTCCAAAATTAAGAACATTATTAATTAATGAATTCCCATATTATATGAGGATCCCACTTTGGCAACTATACTGGAACATGGATGTAACATTGTAACGAGAAGGGCACCAACTTTGTGTAATATATTAACACCTAGTATATATTGTCCCAGGACCCGACATGAAACCTGGCTGAGTTGCAAAGGAAGCTATAAATGTGGTGCTGTGAATTGCAGAACCTGCAAACAAATGGTTAATGTTAAAATTTTCCATAATTATGATAATTCTGTTTCGTTTTAAATCAAAGACTTCATTATTTGCAATATGTGCTTTGTTATATACAATACAATATAGATTGTAACATATGTAGTAAGGCATATGTAGGTTGTACATCGAGGAAATTGAAAACACATATAGGGGAACATTTGTATGATATTCTTAATCACACCGGTGGTAATCGCAATATTTCACCAGCGTCCAAGCATTTTATTATTTGTCACTCACGTAATATTTCTTCCTTACAGGTTACAGGATTAGAAAGAGTTAAAAGTCCTTTGCGGGGTGGGGACATCAGGAGAAATTTTCTTACCCGTGAAGCATTTTGGATCTTCAATTTGGGAAATAGATTTCTGGATGGGTTACACAAAAAGAATGAGATCATGTTTCATTACTAATAATCAAGGCATAATACATCTATTTTTATTGTTACTATTTTTTGGTATTTTTTATTATTATGTGTAAATAACTATTTTTTAGCGATATACATGTTTCTATATATGTTTGAATTCATGCGCTTTTGGTACAAGGACCTTTGATCATGTGATGGAAATCTGACATTTGATTGGTGTTGGGTCCGTTTTAATGTTTTACTAAGCGCTGTGTAGCTCTGATAAAGATCGCGACTGCGATCGAAACGTGTAGCTCATGTCTTCCTGTGCATTGTCCGTGGGTCTGTTTGTATTTTAAATGTATGAAATAAAGTCAAAGTATTTTATCAAGAAGAGCTGGAACATTTTTTTTTCTTTCATTTATTTACAGATCAGAAAGTCTGTAGTAAGAGGGACTGGTCCACTGTGTCAAAGACAGATGCCAGGTCCAGGAGAAGGAGTAGGACAAACTTGCGTTGCTTTCATTTGGTGGTAAGTAGGTCATTGGTGACTTTAGCCAGGGCAGTTTTAGTGGAATGATTCAGTCTGAAGTCAGATTGTAAGCTGTCAAAGAGAGAGCAATAGGAGTGATGGGAGGACAGTTCAAAATGGACGTGTTGTTCCAGTAGTTTGGAGGCATAGGGGAGAAATGATAGGGGGCGATAGGTAGACACAGAGGATGGGTCAAGGGTGGGCTTTTTGAGGATGGTGTGATCAAGGTTTATTTCAATAAGGATGGAAGACACCAGTTGTTAGTGGCAGATTGAAGAGGTGGGTTATGCTTGTGATGAAGACTGTGGTAAAGTTTGGAATGAGTTGGAACTTTATTGTGTCAAGTTTGCAGATGGTGAGAAAGTATTCAGCTGAGATGAGAGGAGAGGGAGAACTGGTGGACGCAGGAAAGAATTAAAAGTACTGAATAGCTATTTAGGGTTGGTAGACAGGTATGATATGAGGGATGAGAAGTTGGTTTATTTTGCTGCAGTCAGAATTTGCGCAGCATTTTTACAACTTCTGTTACTGGACGGGCAATTCCACTCCCTTTCTTTGGCAGCCAAACAACGGTACGCTTTGTTGATGAGTGACAGAAAGAAGATGTGCTCCAGTAGATGGTAAGTGCTGCATCAAGTGGCCTCAGCTCCTCTTCCTCCACCTTAACATCACACACAGTACAGTCCTAAGTGGTGGCACCCCAATTAACCTTTTCCCCCACATCACAACTCTCCAAGCGCCCAATTGACTGTTGGGAACCACAGATGGCTGAGTCTGTGGATCTCTTCACACATTGTATGCCATGGGCATAGGAAGTGTACTCTAAATATTTGCAGGGTCAAGAGGTGGAAATAATCTGCACTGATGGCCAAATTGTTTCTCACTTTGATCCACGGCCAGACAAAGTTTTGTCCAAATATAAACCAAACCCTTTTCAACAGACGTTAACCCCATTGTGTGAAGGTGATCCATTTGTGATGAGACTCAGATATTTGAGATGCCTGTGGACTGTATTGTGCTGTCAAGGCAGAAAGAGGAGGAGGGTGACTTTCAGGGCGAGAAGTGGGAGAAGAGAGAGGATGACAATGATGTAGTAGATTACACTTGGTGTAAACCCAGAGGGATGCAGCTGAGTAGCTCAGCAGAGAGGAGAAGGAAGAACATGAGGAGGTTGCGTAGAAACAGAGTTATACAACCACAACAACCAATGCATCCTGAGGCCTATAGTAACTCTGGCAGCGGACAGCAGCCTTCGAGGTTCTGCAGTTGGCTATCTTGGGTCTTTTTTTCAGTCAAGCAAAAATGTAAAAAATCATGTTGTTATCTGTCAACATTTTTAAAAACAACCTAGTAGAGTAAAAAAATGAAATAATGTCAGTACTACATGCATGACCTGGCACATGCGTGATCAACATAAGTTAATCTGGGAATGTCATTGTGCTAAAATGCAGACTAGCAGGTCTCGCTGTCAGGTGATACGGAATTGGACAAGCCTGCTGTTTTTCACTGATCTTGCATACCAAGCACACCCCATCTTTCTCAATCCACTGTAACATCCCCGCCTGCACCTTTCTCACAGTCCAGCAGCTTGTCGTGTTCACCATACTCCACCCTGTGTTGGCTCAGCAGCAACCCCTCATTTGTGCAGTTGTGCTCACGTAAAAGATTATTTACTCCAACACATGGCATAGTTAACAGCTTGAATTTCACCATCTTCAATCTTCTAACAATAATAACCTTTATTTATATATCACAAACACATTACGCATAGCTTTACGAGTCACCAGTTCATATAAAACAGTCAAAAGCTACCAAGTTTAAGATAATCAAACAATTCAAGGAAAAATAATGACGACCCTGTGCTTCATAGCTTACAATCTACAATGAGGTGGAGTGACACCAATTACAGGAGCTTATTTACAATAATGGTACAACCATCTTGAAGAAATGGGGGATAGATAAAGGTTGCATGGGCCTGTTGGGTACGGTTGAGTTTGATGGTGAATTATGTTCAGAGAAATAGAGAATAAGCTATATATATATATATATATATATATATATATATATATATATAAAAAGGACTTTTATGAGGGAACGTGATAGGCCACCATAAACAGATGTGTTTTTAGGGAGCACCTAAAAGTGTCTAAGCTGTGGTTATACTCCTAATGTCATGGGGGACAAAGGGTAAGAGATGAGTCATCTAGGCAGGAGATTGAACTGAACCAGACAAAGTCCAAATCAGGGGTGTTACCATCTTTGTGTGTCTCAGAGTTTTAAAGTTTTGAGAGGCCACGAGAATTGTCTAGAGATAGAAACTGGGATGCAGTTTGGGAGTTGGAGCTGTTGAAGTCTCCCAGGATAAGGTTTGCCAAATCTGAGGACATGAAGTGTGGCCTCAATGCATAAAAGTGGTCAAAGAAGTGAGTGGGTGAGCCTGGGGGCCGGAATATGACTACTACTCTGAGGGCCAGAGGATGGAACACCCTGATAGTGTGAACCTCAACAGAAGTATGGCATCCAATCTGCCTGCATTTATTTATTGGGTTAAAAACAGAATTGTTGTTGGCAGCGAGGAGTGTAGCGTTATCACAGAGTTAGCAGTGATTATACAGCAGGATATACGCATATTCCATGTGTTGCAATCTTGACATGGATAAACCGTACACTCACTATTACTTTTCTGAGAACTAATTATTGTGAACAGCATGTGGCCTCTTCGGATGATTCGTCGCCCAATCGTTCAATATCTTGGCGATAGAGGCCAGCTAAGAGCTAGTCGCTGCTAAGATCACAGTGCTGTATAACTCAAGGCCTGTGATCACTATGATTACTTCATGGCCACTGCAATCCATTGGCCACAGAACTGCAGCCTTTCTGCCTTATGGATACAGACAGTTTCCGAAAGCTGATGGACATCGCAGTCCCCCCAATACCAGTTGCCCAGTCAACATTACTTCTCTAAGAAAGATGTGCCTGCTCTACAGCAACAGGTCACTCACATCACCTGTTCCCTGAAAAATTGCATTTCAACAATGACACCTGGACAAGCAAGCATGGACAGGAAGGGAATCACATCTAGATGACTGGGCACTGGGTGACTCTGGTGGCTGTAGGGGCAGTCAGGGAAGGGGCTGCTCCACAAGTTTTGCAATCTCCAAGCTTGCAGGGTGTTTGGGGATGGAGAAATAAACCACTACACACCATGAGATGGCTAGCTAAACTACTAGACAACAGGGGTTGGAGAACTAAACTACTAAACAGCTAGGGTTAGGAACACAAACTTCAGAACAGAGTTCATCTTCGTATTCAATGTCATCCTAAACCAAGTGGTGAGGGGGGTTGCAATAGCACAGGACACTCTTAAATAGCACTACAACACAAGAGAATAGAAAGAGCACAAAAGTCCCAGATAGAGTTAGTATCATAATTTATTCAAAGAACATGTAAAACAAAACAAAATAGCAATTATTTAAAGAAAAAAGTAGAATAGTTGATACCACAGGTGTAGCACACAGAAACCACAATTAATTTAAGTGGATGGGATAGCGAAGTATGGCAACAAGTTAAGAGAAAGTTCCAATGAAATAGATAAGTGAAAACAGTCTCCATGTAAAAAACGCTGGTGGAAACCTAAACTTCTCAGGGTCTAATTCTCAATAATGTAAAATGTATAAGGAACAAGTATCAAAAGTATGAAACTATATAGCAGTACAAATATGGAGCAGTATAGTTAATCCTAAACAGCCATACAAACAGTAAGAAAATATAGTGCATGTCACATTAATGGAACAATATTATCACTGATAGCACCAGAAATTGCCCTTACCCATGGTCTCCACTGCAGTGGCCTATCTGTTCAGCCCTGATGCGCATTTCGTGTGGGCTTCCTTGGGATGCTGTGACAAACTGTGTAATGTCTTGTCTTTAAAAAGGGATCCCAATCATCCACAAATGTATCGGCGCATGCGCAGTTCCCTGGAGCCCTAATACCGCATCACACCCAGCATCAGGTTGGAGCAGTCGGGAGGGGAAATCACCTGTGACGTCATTACCCAGGCTGCCTGTCATGCTGTTAACGGCGATAAAGGGCAGGATGGCGTACTGGGACCCGCACCTGTCCCTGCCACTATAAAGGGGCCCTGGCTTTCCCTTATCTCAGGGGTACCTATAATGTTTAGGAAGCCTGAGCCGCCAGCGTATCCCTGTCTCCTGTGCAGACCCTATCAGTAGCCCCCTCTCCCCCCAAGGGAGGTGGACTGCACCAGTGTATAAATACGACAATTAAACGGTATACAGGCAAGGTAACTAAAAGTCTCAAACTCACCAAATGTTCACACAACCACAGAGGAAACACAGAGAAGGGAAGAGAAGGAAACAACTAGGAAGGAAAACAGGTTTAACATGCAATCAAAACAGCAGACACCAATCTCTGTAAATAAACCTCCAAGCTCCTAATAACACTCTCCTTCTCACTCCAAGCCAGGCAGCAGAACTGATCACTGACAACAGTTGTAGACAAAGCTGAGTCTATATAGGAGTGGAGATTACCAAAACCAAATCAGCTGAGAAACATAGCTCTCAGTAACTTCAGTAACAAGGTTTAACTCCTGCCCTGCTGGCACAAGACAGCCAGATCAGAATTCAAGAGAAGAGCTTCTATTCATCGTGTGTGAACGAGGCCCAGAGCGCTGCAGTTCTCTGGAACCTCTCCACGGTAGCCCTGTGACACTGCCCCAGAGCAAGAGACCTTCTGTGAAGTGGTGGAGGACCACGTACACCGTGCATGCACAATTAGCATAGATGGTGCCATTTTAGGCCAGGCCAGCAGTGTAAAAGGACATTTCAATCCTCCCAAGTTCTATTGTGAACAAATTGGATGATGACATGGAGAAATCACATAGGCATATTATGAGCAAGTATTTAGAATGTATATTTGTAGGACATAAACCCCAAAATAATGTACACAGAACTGCAAACATCATGCATGCGCACTAGCATAGATGGCGCCATAGTATGGGCAATAATTTAAAAAGTATACTGTATATTTGTAGAAAAAAGAGACCCAATATACTGCACACAAAATCGCATACATTGCGCATGCGCACTTGGCATATAAAGCGCCATTCTATTTTAGGGCAACTACGAACGTGGACATTTTAACTAAGGGCATCAATCCTGTACATGCAGAAACACACTATAGGAATGGCAATTTAAAACGGCATTAGGCAATGTGATATAATGATGCATAACAGAGAATATGCTATTATATTACCACAAAAAATCACCAACCCATCAAATATTAAATCAAACTAAATTATGAGACTAATGTCATACTCTGTTTAAAGTGACAGTTAATAAAGTGCAAATTTAAAAAGACAAAATAAAATACAAGCATTGTGAATATATAATAAACATACATAGACCAAGCTCAAAAACATAAAAAAAAATCTTTTGGAGCAAGGAAATAAGTGAAAAAATAAAAATAAGATAACAAAAATTATGTATATAAAAATATAAATGTGAAAGATAACTGAATTTTTTTTCCTTTATAGCATACACACTCATGCCATAAACCAAATAAGGTGTAATGCAGCCCCCAAAGCACGAAATGGGAACTTCAACCTCCTCCTTTTCAAACATAAGGGTGATAGTCCTCAGATGTACAACCCAATGTCCCAGGAATAGAGTGGACCATCGGATGGATGATAATGATAAAGATCTGGATCCAAGAAGAAGAGACAATCCAATTTCTAAAAAAAAAAATTAATTCCTAAAAAGAGACAAAAGAAAAAAAGAAACAAAACACTTAATTAAAAGTAAATCCAGATATGCAACACCCTATAGTAATGGGACAAAACTCAAATGTTCATTTAGTCCTGCTGGAACCATGGTCCCCAATTCCGTGGTCCCCAATACCGTAATCCAGCGACATTCGGACTGTGCCAAAGTGTTTTTTTATATCACCACCCCTCACTCCTAGTCGGATTCTTTCTATCCCCCACATTATGAATCCAGCTGGATTACAACTGTGATGGATACTAAAATGTCAGGGGATAGTCTTTAGGGTACTCACGTCCTCAACACTTTTTGCAGCCAGGATGTCCCTGACATGCTCTCTTGTTCTCACTCTTAACTTATCTATTGCACTATCTCTTAACTTGGTGCCATACTTTGCTTCCCCATCCATATAAATTAATTGTGGTTTCTGTGTGCTACACCTGTGGCATCAACTATTCAACTGTGTCCTATAAAATAATTGATATTTTGTTTTGTTTTACATGTTCTTTGAATAAATTATGATATTAATTTTATCTGGGACTTTTGTGCTCTTTTTCTTCTCCTGAGTTGTAAACAGCTAGGGTTGTAGAACTAAACCACTACACACCATGCGATGGATAACGTAAGTCCGCAAGGACAGGGTCCTCTCTCCTCTGTACCAGTCTGTCACTGTAAACCTGTTTACTGTAAACAATATCTATAGCCCTGTATGTAACCCCTTTCTCATGTATAGCACCATGGAATTAATGGTGCTATATAAATAATAATAACTAAACTAATAGACAGCAGGGGTTGGAGAACTAAACTACTAAACAGCTATGATTGCAGAACTAAACAATTGAACACCAGAACATGTAGAACTAAACTAATAGACAACAGGGATTGGAGAACTAAACTACTAAACAGCTTGGGTTGGAGAACTAAACTAGTACATACCAGGGGATGGAGAACTAAAGCACTAGACAGTAAGGTGTCACTAGACACCAAGTCTTGGAATCCCCAGGGCTTGCATAACAAACCACTGTATGTAACAGTTCCTGCAGTGCTTGTGCCTCCTCTAGTGCCTCCACCTGTGCCCTCAACCCCTGCCTTAATTAAACACACGTTACAACACTGCAGAGAGAATCCCTCCCCCACCTCCATACTGCGCAGCCAGGGCTCACTGTGATCAGGCAGTGTTTGCAATAATATGCCTTGGAGATCACAGTCATAATGATCAACAGTTGTGGTCAGCTATCCATGCCCAGTTTGAGAAATGGCTGTTTGCACTCAACCTGGAGCCAGGGAAGGCCGTGTGCGATAATGGTGCAAACCTGGAGGCGGCCCTATGCCAGGCCAACCTTACACACCTGCCTTGCCTGGTTTGCATCCTCAAATCTGATGGAACAGCAATTCCTCCGCCATTGTCCCAGCCTGGATGTGCTGCTGCAGAAACCACTGTCGTGCTGACTTCCACCATTCCACATCAGTTGGTATAGAGATCTTTCGGACTACCGGTTAATATGTGATATGACCACACCGGGGAATTAAACTGTGCACATGTTGCAGCGACTGTGGCAACAGTGCCTGGTGCAAGATGACATTTTTCATAGCCTGGCACTACAGACGTGGTGCAATACACACTTACGTACTGGATACAGATGAAGGACCTCTGCACCCTTCTGTGATGATGCAGTCATCAGCATCCCTATTACTGTCATGTACATGCTGGAGCACACTTTAAATATTGTGTGTGAGCAGGTGGAGGTGGTGGTCCTGCTGAAGAGGAGGAAGCAGAGGAGGATACCACGTGATCGAGACTGTTGGCTGTTGAGACTGGACCGTGTGGAAGACATAGTAGTGTAGCCAAGCATGCTGGAAGCTTTATCTGCTATCCAACCGATCACCTGTTCCAACTGCTCTGGCTTCAGAAGTGGAGTACCATGTCTCCCTTCAAAGTGAGACAGGAAACTATGTGTCGTGGATGGACGTTTTTCTGAAGCAACAGGTGTAATCGCAACCTGCCCCATGTACTCGGTGTCTGTGTGCACCATCATTAGCATTTACAATTTTCCCATCCCTTAACGCACACCTTACGCATTTTTTAATTGCTGTGTCTTTTGAAACCAATTTTTTTGCAATATAAATAAAAAATGTGGCATCAGCTGCAGGCAAAGCATTTTATTGAAGTTTAAGGCCGGGTTCACATTGCGTTAACAGCAGCCCGTTTAACACATACGTTATCGGGATGCTGTTAACGCAAGTGCCAGTATGGGAGGACGCTAGCGCAGATAGAGCATCTGGTAGCTCTATCTGCGCTAGCGGTGACGGACCCGGGCGTCTTGGGGTCCGTCACTCAATGACGGCACATCGCTAGCGCACGCCCATTGAATCCAACATTGGATACAATGGCGGCGTTAACGGACTACGTTACACCACATTTTGCCACGGTGTAATGTAGTCCGTCTAACAGATGGGTTTAACGCAATGTGAACCCGGCCTAATACCACCATTATGCACCACAGATCACATAATACTGTATTGATGAGGAATTGAACCCAGAAAAAGTTTTTTTTAAAGCTGTTTGGAAGTGTCAGATATCACCAAAAGAATACTGTATGAGTGAGAAATTTAAGCCAGCAACTTTTTTTATGCTTTTTGGATTGTTAGATATCATAAAAATGTACCCCAGGCCACATAATACTCTATGAGTGAATAACTTAATCCAGAAAAAAATTTCAACACTTTTTTGGAGTGTTATATAACACAAAAATGTAGTACAAGGCATGTAATACTCAATGGATCACACAATATATTATTTTTTTTCACACAAAAAAGCAGCAGCTATATCATTTATAAGGGACTGTACAGCCCTGATTCTTGTCTACAGACTGTATTCTGCCACTGTCCTTGCTCCTGCAACTCTGTCCCTGCCTAAACAAAATGCAGCAAGTATGTGAAACAAACAGCAAAGCAAACGATTAGTCATTAGAAGGGCTGTTAGTATGAGGATTCAGCTTCAGCACCAGTATCTACACTACAGGCCTTTTATTCATTACCCTGCACCCACACAGGCCTAGACAAGCACTCTCTCCATCCAATACGAAGTGTCACAGAGCTGTGCAATGGCGACAGTGTGCCGATCCGGGTGGCACCTGTTCTTTTATAACCCCAGCCAGCCAATTACAGTAATGCCTCAATCAATATGGCTACAGCATGCTTATTGACTGTGTAATAGACGCCAAACATGCGGGGATTAGAGTTTTACATTTTTACATCGAGCACCACCCATTGCTCGTCGCGTAACGAGTACAAACAAGCACCCACATACTTGCATGATAGACGAGTATCACGTCACTGATCCCTAATCATAAATTGTCTAAAAATTACTTTTTTTCTTTTATACCTATTATATCCAGTATTTTAATAATTTCAAGTTAAAATCCAAAACACTAATTCTTTCTTTGTGGAAAAACCTTTTGCTTTGAACGGTGTTGACACAGCTGATAATTATTTATCAAATTCTTTTTTTAGGACAAATATTTTACTCTTTCATTAAATGACCAAAGAGAACATGTTTCATCAAAAATTAGTGTATGAGCTTTAGTCTCATAATATGTTATTCTCCTTTAGTGAGAGGATCAAGAAAGAATACTTTGATAATCTTAATCAAAAGCCACAATTAACAGTTAACCATTGAAAAGAAAAAAATGCAAATTTTTCCTTAGATAGTTGTTAGGGGCACTGGATAAAATTACTACAAATATATTAAAGATTTGAAACAAGCTATACAGCTAGATGTTTTTTGCCCAAACCAGTACTGATATTCATTATATATTTAGATCTATACTGAACCAAGGCAACAGAAATGAGTGTGAAATGTGAAATGTGAAAAGTGAGATTCAAATTATCACAAAGTGGATATACTTCAGTCCTGTTAGTTTGTCGTATATCAGCCAGCTACTTTCTGTCACTTACATTGTGTTGTTTTATGCACAGGGCCTGAGTTTTGGTTCAGTCTTCCCAAAAAAAGTGAGATTCAAATTCTCACAAAGTGGATATACTTCAGTCCTGTTAGTTTGTCGTATATCAGCCAGCCACTTTCTGCCACTTAGATTGCGTTGTTATATACACTGGGCCTGAGATTTGGTTCAGTCTCCCAAAAAAAAGGGAGATTCAAATTCTTACAAAGTGGATATACTTCAGTCCTGTTAGTTTGTCGTATATCAGCCAGCTACTTTCTGCCACTTACATTGTGTTGTTTTATGCACTGGGCCTGAGTTTTGGTTCAGTCACCCCCAAAAAAAGTGAGATTCAAATTCTCACAAAGTGGATATACTTCTGTCCTGTTAGTTTGTCGTATATCAGCCAGCCACTTTCTGCCACTTACATTGTGTTGTTTTATCTTCCCCAGCACCGCCTAATAATCGACGTTGCAACAAGGTGGAACTCCACACTGCACATGGTTCAGAGGCTGTGCGAACAGAGGCGTGCTGTAATTAATTTGTGGGAGGATACACATACACGGGCAGGCACTTGAATGGCAGACATGGACATGTCTGGTGTGCAGCGGTCGAAGCTGCAAGACCTCTGTCAAGTCCTTCAGTGTTTTGAGGAATGCACACGGCTGGTAAGTGCAGACAACGCCATCATAAGCATGAGCATCCCACTAATGCGTCTGCTGATGCAAAGTTTGATGCACATTAAGGAGCTGGCATCTGCAGTCGAGGAGGAAGGAAGCCTTGATGACAGTCAGCCATTGTCTGCTCAGCGAACTGTCCTGGACGAGGTGGCGGACGAAGAGGAGGAGGATGATGGGGATGAATATTTATGGGAGGAGGATGCTTCTCAGGGGCAATAGAAACTGGTGGCGTTGCAAGGTCAGGTACAGGGTTTTTGCGGGACACAAGTGATGCTGATTTGCAAGAAAGTGCTCCTCAACCCAGCACAAGCAGTGAATTGACACCTGGAACATTGGCCCACATGGCTGAGTATGCCTTGCGTATCCTAAAAAAGGACCCCCGCATTATCAAAATGATGACCGATGACGATTACTGGTTGGCCTGCCTCCTGGATCCACGATATAAAGGAAAATGACAAAATATCATGCCACATGAGAACCTTGAGCAAATATTGGCTACCAAACAAGCAACTCTTGTAGACCGTTTGGTTCAGGCATTCCAAGCACACAGCAGCGGTGATGGTTCTCACAAGAGCTGTAGGGGGCAACATGGCAGAGGTGTTAGAGGTGCACAAATCCGAAGTGACGTTGGACAGAGGGGCTTTATGACCAGGTTGTGGAGTGATTTCGCAATGACCGCTCAAACGACAGGTACTGCTGAATCGATTCAAAGTGACAGGAGACAGCATTTGTCCAGTATGGTTACAAACTATTTTTCCTCCCTTATCGATGTTCTCCCTCACAGGTCATTCAACTTTGATTACTGGGCATCTAAAATAGACACCTGGCCTGAATTGGCAGAATATGCATTACAGGAGCTCGCTTGCCCTGCTGCTAGTGTGCTATCAGAAAGAGTCTTCAGTGCTGCTGGTTCAATACTGACCGAAAAAGGACACGTCTGGCTACCCAGAATGTTGATTATCTAACCTTCATTAAAATGAACCAATCATGGATTTCAAATTATTTTGCCCCACCTTCCCCTGCTGACTCGTAGCTTGCCTGAAAAATGTCTTGCTTTTGGCCTCCTCTTACTGACTTCTCCAATTCCTCCATTTGCAGCTGCTGAATGTCCACCGTAGGCCATTTTTATACCTCCCTAAATGGGCTGACTCCCCCCACAGGGCCGTGGTCACCACCTGGCGCAAGCACCCGTGCGAGTGCCGTTTACCTGAACAGGTGGGTGGGCCCACTCTTGGGTGACAGCACTGGCACAGGGTCCCTCATATTACAATGAAGTGTCTCTGACGGTGGTGGTGCACAACCAACATCAGACACACCGTTGTAATATGAGGGGCCTGTGCCAGTACCGCCGCCCACGAGAGAATGTTCCCCCCCAGCTCGAACAGTGCTCTACCACTTGCAATACTTACCTCTCCCTGCTCCACCACTGTGTATTCTGTGCTGTTAAATCCTTCAATGGCACTGCCAATACAAATTTGTTGAAATGATAGATGATAGTTAAAATATACAGGGGCCCTGGCCTCCATTTAGACCAGTTAATACTTTGCGCCTACTACAACTGTCTGCTACTCAGCAGAGGAGCCCACCCCTGTACCTAGCTATGCCACCTGTTTATTTATGAACAATTATTTGGCAGACATATAGCTCACTTTATTATTTGGGCCTACTAACTTAGTCTGCTACTCATTACAATTTTCCGACACTGAGCAAAGCAATGTCGCCTGTTTATTTATGAGCAATTTTTTGACAGACATTTAGCCCACTTTATTATTTGGGCCTACTAACTGTGTCTGCCACTCATTACAGTTTTCCTCCACTGAACAAAGCAATGCTGCCTGTTTAGTCATGTTACCAATTTTGAACTGCATTTAGCCTACTTTATTATTTGGGCCTACTAACTGTGTCTGCCACTCATTACAGTTTTCCTCCACTGAACAAAGCAGTGCCGCCTGTTTAGTCCTGTTACCACTTTTGAACTGCATTTAGCCTACTTTATTATTTGGGACTATATCTGTGTTTCCTCCTCATCCTGCCCATTGCCCAGCCACTGCTAGATGAGTCTGCTGGTACATTGACCCAGACCACTACATTCCCCTTGCACTCTACACAGCCAGAATCTGACCCTGCTGAAAGTCAGGTTCCCCTTCCCGCACACTATACCACCTTACACGGGGACAAAGAGGAAGGTGCAGATGAAAGTGCAGGTTCCTTCCTCAGGAGGGGGGGCATACTTGTTGGCGACATCACTGGCACAGGACCCCTTATAGTACGCAAAAGTGTCTCTGCCATTGGGAGGCGCCACCCGCCGTCATACACACCGCCGTACTATGAGTGGCCCTGTGCCAGTGCCAACGAGTGCCCCCCCCTGCTTGCTCAGGATCACAGCACTTGCAAAGTTGAAATACTTACCTCTCCCTGCTCCACCGCCATGACGTATTCTGCGTTTCCTGGGCCCACGAAAATCTTGAGCCAGCCCTACCCCCCTACAACTTTAGCCAAATGACCCCCAGTTTTCAATGCCTAACTATTATTATAAAGTAAATTAAGATTGACAAGCTTAAGTAATAAGAATTGATGTTTTTGGCATTAAAATGGGCACTGTAGGTGTTTTCCTGGCCTCCACTCACTGTCGACTTTGATTCCCCATTGACTTGCATTGAGTTTCATGTTTCAGTCGGCCCCCAACTTTTCGCAATAATCCGAAACCCGACTCGATCCGAAAAAAGTAAAAGTCGCTCAACTCTAGTTATAACTCTGAAACGCTTTAACGGATCCTGATGATTCTGAGATTTTTTTAATGACATATTGTACTTCATAATATTGATAAAATTTCTTCAATATTACTTGCGTTTATTTATGAAAAAAAACAGAAATATGGCGAAAAATATTTAAATTTTGCAATTTTCAAACTTTGAATTTTTATGCCCTTAAGTCAGAGAAATATGTCACACAATATAGTTAATAAATAACATTTGCAACATGCCTACTTTACATCAGCACAATTTTGGAACCAAATTCTTTTTTTGTTAGGAAGTTATAAGGGTTAAAATATGACCAGCAATTTCTCATTTTTACAACAAACTTTACAAAACCTTTTTTTTAGGGACCATCTTACATTTAAAGTCAGTTTGAGGGGTGTACATGACAGAAAATACCAAAAGTTACACCTTTCTAAAAACTGCACCTCTCAAGGTTCTCAAAACCACATTCAAGAAGTTTATTAACCTTTACGCGCTTCACAGGAACTGAAGCAATATGGAAGGAAAAAATTAATATTTACCTTTTTTTTTTTTTACAAACATTTTACTTCAGAACCAATTTTTCTTATTTTCACCAGAGTAAAAATAGAAAATGAACCAAAAAATATGTTGTGCTATTTCTCCTGAATACGCCGATACCCCATATATGTGTGCAAACCACTGTTTGGGTGCATAGCAAAGCTTGGAAGAGTAGGAGTGCCGTTTGACTTTTTCAAAGCAGAATTGGCTGGAATTGAGATAGGACGCCATGTCGCTTTTGGAGAGCCCCTGATGTGCATAAACAGTGGAAACCCCCCACAAGTGACACCATTTTAGAAACGAGACCCCTTAAGGAACTGATCTAGATATGTAGTGAGCACTTTCAACCCCCAAGTGCTTCACAGAAGTTTATAACAGAGCTATGAAAATAAAAAATCATATTTTTTCCACAAAAATGATTTTTTCGCCCCTAAATTTTTATTTTCATAAGGGTAACAGGAGAAATTAGACCACCAAAGTTGTTGTGCAATTTGTCCTGAGTATGCCGATACCCAATATATAGGGGTAAACCACTGTTTGGGCACGGCAGAGCTCAGAAGGGAAGCAGCGCTATTTGACTTTTCAATGCAGAATTGACTGGAATTGAGATTGGATGCCATGTTGTATTTGGAGAGTCCCTGATGTGCTTAAACAGTGGAAACCTTACACAAGGAACGTATCTAGATGTGTGGTGAGCACTTTGAACTCCCAAGTGCTTCCCAGAAGTTCATAACGCAAATCCATGAAAATAAAAAATCATTTTTTTCCTCAAAAATGATTTTTTTAGCCAACAATATTTTTTATTTTCACAAGGTTAATATGAAAAATTGGACCCCCAAATGTTGTTGTCCAGTTGGTCCTGAGTACGCTGATACCCCATATGTTTGGGGGGACCACTGTTTGGGCACACATCGTGGCTCGGAAGGGAAGTAGTGATATTATAAAATGCAGACTTTGATGGAATGGTCTTCAGGCGTCATGTTGCATTTGCAGAGCCCCTGATGTACTTAAACAGTAGAAACTCCCCCCAAAGTGCCCCCATTTTGGAAACTAGACCACGTACGGAGCTTATCTAGACATGTGGTGAGCACTATGAACCCCCAAGTGCTTCATAGAAGTTTATAACGTAGAGCTGTGAAAATAAAAAAAATCATATTTTTTCCACAAAAATGATCTTTTCACCACCAAATTTTTACATCCACAAGGGTAACAGGAGAAATTAGACCACCGAAGTTGTTCTGCAATTTGTTCTGAGTACTCTAATACCCTATATGTGGGGGGACCACTGTTTGGGCGCATGGCAGAGCTCGGAAGGGAAGGAGCGCCGTTTTGGAATGCAGACTTTGATAGAATGGTCTGCAGTAGTGTTGAGCATTCCGATACCGCAAGTATCGGGTATCGGCCGATATTTGCGTTATCGGAATTCCGATACCGAGTTCCGATACTTTCTGTATATTGGATACCGGAATTGAAAGTTCCCATAATTCAAAGAGCCAGAATTCAGCCAATGAGGAATGATTAGAAGTGTGAGCACATCCTGTTCTGCATGGTAGGCATGCAACTACTGGCATGGCTGTGATTGGCTGCTGGAATGATGTCATGATGCACTATAAAAGTCGCCGCCGCCATTTTGGGTTCACTATGCTGTGCATTCAGTTAGGGACAGGACGCTATGTTCTTACTGAGGGCCAGTTTTGAGATAGCGATTTGCTTCATTGTGCTTTACCCAGGCTAGTTTAGCAACCGCTGTGTGAGAACCTTGTTTTTGCCTTGTAATGCTGTTCACAGCTGTCTGCAAGGTCTCTGTGTGAGTGCAGTTCTGGCTGTTGTCTGTTCTACAGCCACCGCTGGTTGTAGTCAGCTCAGCGTGCGTCACTGCCTCATACTGTTCAATTGTCCTTTTTTGCATTAGTGCTGCCCGCAGCATATTTTGCCTGTGTTTCCCCTATTAGTGGGTTTCCATCCTTATCCTGCTAGATTGTGGAAAAACACTATATAGAATTACATAGAGGAGCTTTTTTTGGCCTTGCAGCGCCGTTCACGGCTGTCTGCACGGTTTGTGTTTGAGTGCAGCTCACCCTATAGTCTATTCTGCCGCCACAGCCGGTGGTAGTCAGCCCAGGGTGTGTCACTGCCTCATATTGTTCCATTGTACTTTTTTCAATTAGTGCTGCCTGTTGCACATTTTTTCAAATTTATCCTATTAGTGGGTTTCCATCTGTATCCTGCTAGATTGTGGAAAAACACTATATAGGATTACATAGAGGAGCTTTTTTTGGCCTTGCAGCGCCATTCACGGCTGTCTGCACGGTCTGTGTGTGAGTGCAGCTCACCCTGTAGTCTGTTGTGCAAAAAAAACACAGAGTTAATAAAGTTCACCAAACACTCCACTTTACAGTTGAGTAGGCCACATTACCTCATGTTAAAGTCTAGTCTACACATTAGAAATCTAGTGTTTCTTATACCTGTTAGGAGCTGTTCAGGAATAAGCACACTAAGCCCTTAGTACTTTTCTGCCTATCTTTATCAGTCTACCAAGATGAAGAAGGCAGGCAGCAAGGCACGTGGTCGTGGGCGTGGAGCAGGGAGAGGACGTGGGGATTCTGTGCCTGCTGCGGGCACCGGTGACTCATCATCCCCCAGTTTCAGCAGGGAACAGTCCTTCATACGCAGCTTTGTAGGAGATCGCTGTACCCCACTGCTGCGGGAGGAACAAATTGAAGCCATTGTCGGATGGATGGCAGCTAATGCATCGACTTCAATTTTGTGCCACATCCTCTCAGGCACAGAGCACTGAAGAGCACCCATCTGTCTCTTCACCACCTGCCAAATTGCCCAGGCAATCAGAAAGCCCAGGACAGGAGCCATCTCTACTTCTGTTCTCTGAATCTCTTGGCTTGGAAAGAGGGGGCCAGCCAAGCAGCATTGGAGAAATGGAAGAAGAGGCAGTATGCAGTGATGCCCTACAGCTTTGTCTCTCTGACTCTGAATAGGCTGGTGGGCCAGTGCCTCCGGTCACCACACCACAGTACGCATCTGATGATGAGACTCAGGTACCACTTTCTGGTGCTGCTGAGACTACCCAGGAGAAGCAGTTGGTGGAAGAGGGTAGTATAGATGATGAGGTCCTTGACCTATCATGGCGTGAGGTACAGGAAGGTGGTGGGAGCAGCTCTGAGGAAGAGATTCCCCGAACGGCCCAAAGAGGGAGAGGGAGGGGGAAGACTGCGTTGCCTGTAGCCTCCACTTCGGCACCCATTAGGAGCATGACTCTTCCAAAAGCCAAAACGGGCGCTCCCAAGACAGCAGTGCCTGGTCCTTTTTTGACACAGTTGCAGATGACATTTGCTTTGTCAAATGCAAGCTGTGTCATCAGAAAGTCAAAAGACGGAAAAGTGTCAGCAACCTCAATACCACAAATATGTGGAAACATGTGCGGACCAAGCACGTGGTGGAGTTACAAAAACACACTGAAGACCTAGGCCAACCAACAGCGGCACCTACCATCTCTTCAGCTCGTGTTGTAGCCTCTTCCTCCAGCTCACACAGCTGGTTCGGCTTCCTCACAGTATCGCCATGTAAGAACCTCTGGCACTGTTGTCCAGAGACCCAGTGTAATTCCACCCACAGCACAACGTTCCCAGTCATCCTCACACTCCCAGCCCAGTCTACAGCCATCGGTAGCACAGGCATGGGAGTAAAGGCGGCCATTCTCGGCCAACCACCCCCAAGCATAGGCTCTGAATGCTGGAATTGCAAAACTACTGTCCCTTGAAATGCTCTCATTCAGGCTGGTGGAGACTGACACCTTCCGTAACTTAATGGCATTGGCAGTACCACAATACAACGTGCCCAGCCACTTTCATTTCAGCAGGCAAGCCATCCATGCCCTGCAAAAGCATGTGGAGAGAAACATTAAACATGCGCTACTAAATGCTGTCAGTAGCAAGGTCCACCTCACCACCGATGCGTGGAGCAGTCACTAAGGACAGGGACGATACCTTTCCCTCACTGCCCATTGGGTCAATGTTGTGGAGCCGGGTAAAGATCTTGCGAGTGGCGCTGTATGTGTTCTGCCAACTCCAAGGATTGCAGGAATCCAAGCTGTACACATTGCGTCCTCCTTATAATCCAGTTCCTCTGAATCACCGCTGCAGGAGCCGTCACGGTCTACCTCCACCTTGACCCGTGAACACTTACCTGTTATGACCGATATAAGTACAGCCGTGGCCAAACTTCAACAGGCTGTACTGAAATTAATTTCTTTGGGGAATCCAAGCCACACAGCACAGAAGCTCTGGAATGCCATCAAGCAGGAGAGCGACGTGTGGTTTGTGCCAGCGAATCTCCAGCCAGGCATGGTAGTGTGTGACAATGGCCGAAATCTGGTGGCAACTCTGGCCCTAGGCAACCTCACTCACATCCCATGTCTGGCACAGGTGCTCAACTTGGTTGTGCAGAGATTTTTGAGGGACTATCCGGATCTTGAAGCACTGCTGCACAAAGTCCGCCTAGAGTGCACTCACTTATGGCGTTCCAGCATGGCAAGATCGTGCCTTGCAGCTCTGCAGCGGTGATTCCGCCTTCCGGAACATTGCATCATATGTGACCTACCCACCAGGTGGAATTCAACGTTACATATGTTGGAGCGGTTGTGTGAGCAGCAGCCAGCAGTAATGGAGTACCAGCTGCATCAGGCTCAAAGAAGTCACACTGCGCGCCATTCAGACTTCATAACCACTGAGTGGGCCACTATGAAGGACATCTGCCAGGTGTTGCGTGCCTTCGATGATTCAACACGGATGGCGAGTGCAAATGATGCACTAGTCAGCATGACTGTCCCCCTTATCTGCCTGCTTGAAAGAACACTGCAAGCGCTAAGGGATGAGGTTATGGAAGAGGTGGAGGATGAGGAGTCACAAGTGCCATCTGCTTCTGGACAGTCTGCGCGACGTGGTTCCTCACAAAGGCCTAGGCATGGGACAATTTGTGAGGAGGAGGAGGAGTCAATGGAGGAGGAAGGCATCTTTACAGAGGAGGGAATTACACAATACTCCAGTAGTCAGTATGTAGAGCGAGGGTGGGGTGATGCAGAGCAGGCAGAGATCACGCCTCAAGCAGAGGACAGCATTTCTTGGCCAGTTGCCAGTCTGCAGCACATGGTTGATTTCATGCTGCAGTGCCTGAGAAACAACCGATGCATCGCCCACATTCTCAACACAGCTGATTATTGGGTGTACACCCTCCTAGATCCGCGCTACCAGGGCAACTTACAAACCCACATAACACCGTTGAACCGGGAGCATAAAATGCGGGAGTACCACGACACACTGGTGCATTCCCTCATCTTCTCCAGTCCAACAGTGCTGCTAGTGCTTTACATAGCAGCTCAGTGCGTCGAGGCAGTGGAGGAAACTCAGCACAAACAGGGAGCAGAAGCAGTGCCTCAGCACAAGGCAAGACCAGTATGGCCCAATTGTGGCAAACTTTTGTGTGCCCGCCAAAAATGTCTACACCATCACAGACGGCTCCAGTCAGCAGGAGGCAACGTTTCCGTCAGATGGTGACAGACTACATGTCTTGCCCTCTCAGTGTACTTCCACACTGCTCTTCCCCCTTCAAGTTTTGGGTCTCTAAGCTGGAGACATGGCCAGAGCTTAGCCAGTATGCATTGGAGGTGCTGGCTTGCCCTGCTGCCAGTGTATTATCAGAACGAATCTTAAGTGCCGCAGGTGGTGTACTAACAGACCGCCGCATGCGACTATCCTCCGATAACGTTGACCGACTTACTTTTCTAAAAATGAACAAGGCCTGGATTTCGCAGGAATTTGCCACTCCTCTTCCAGATTAAATACTTGGTTGGCAACAGTATCCAGGTCTCCTGTTGTGTTCATGTTTCTACCACCTGAACTGTAATCCCTGGGCTCCAGCACCACCAGTTGCTGCTCAGTAGTGCCGTCTGCACAGTTAACACATGACCCAGTGTTATTGGGTTTCAGTAACGTCAGCTGATCCCCTGCTATGTCCGGCAATTGCTCCTGCTTCCTCCACACTCACACTACTACTGACCCTAAAACAGAGATTAAAGGGAACCTGTCCCCCCCAGGCGTTTGCAACTGAAAGAGCCAGCTTGTGCTGCACAAATGCTGCACCAGGAAAAGGTGGCTCTTTTACTTTTGCTCCTTGCACACGCTGAACTTAACACTTATAAAATATGTGTCCCCTCATACCATGAAACCGTCCCGGAGTTGGGACTTTCCTTTGGAATGAGACACAGCACAGCCGCCATTCATACCCCCTTGGCGCTTGGTGCTGCCCCCTCAGCGTTGGTTGAATCTGTCCCAGAGCCTGCGCTGTTATGTTAAACCTTGGGCATGCGAAATTAGCGCTGCCCGTCTTCTGACATCATTTGATGTTAGTCTGACTGCTCCTGTGAGGTCGCGCTGCCCGAGATTCCGCCCCGCAGTGTCCTCTGATTTATTCATACTGCGGGGCTGGAATTCAGGCCATGCACTGTGCATATCTTTGCCTGTCACTCATCTCCTTTCGCATTCTTCACACTGTGCGCCGTCAGCTGATCCCTAATCACATGCCACGGCCGTGACGCCGCACAGTCTGAAGAAGGCGGAAGGAGATGAGTGAGAGGCAAAGATATGCACTGTGCATGCACATGAATCCTGGCCCCGCAGAATAAATCTGAAGACACTGCGGGTCATGATCTCAGGCAGCACATCCGCACAGGCGCAGTCAGCCTGACACCAAATGATGTCAGCAGCGTTAACTGCGCATGCCCAAGGTTTAACATAATAGCGCTGGCTCCGAGACAGATTCAAACAATGCTAAAGATGCAGCGCCCAATGCCAAGGGGGTATGAATGCCGGTTGTGCTGCGTCTCATTCCAAAGGAAAGTCCCACCTCCGAGACAGTTTCACGGTATGAGGGGACACATTTTATAAATGTTTAGTTCAGCGTGCGCAAGGAGCAAAACTAAAAGAGACAAATTTTCCTTGTGCAGCATTACTGCTGCACAAGGTGGCTGTTTCAGTTACTAATACCTAGGGGGTTAAAGGTTCCCTTTCAAATTGCTCCAATTAGGCCTTGGCCAACACTCTGCTTCTCCTGGATTTCCTGGGCTCCAACACCGCCAGTTGGTGCTCGGAAGTGCTGTATGCCTGTGTGGCTGCGCTGCCAGAGATCCCGCCTTGCAGTGTCTTCTGATTTATTCACACTGCGGGGCTGGGATTCATGGGCATGCAATGTGCATATCTTCGCCTCAGGCTCTCACTCATCTCCCTACGCCTTCTTGAGACTGTGCGGCGTCAGCTGATCCCTAATCGAATGCCACGGCCATGACGCCGCACAGTCTGAAGAAGGTGGAAGGAGATGAGTGAGAGGCCAACATATGCACTGCGCATGCCCATGAATCCCAGCCCCACAGTGTGATTAAATCCAAAGACACTGTGAGGCGGGATTTTTGGCAGCGCGACCGCACAGGCGCAGTCAGCCTGATACCAAATTATGTCAGAAGACGGGCAGCGCTAACTGCGCATGCCCAAGGATTAACATAACTGCGCAGGCTGCGGGAAAGATTCAAACAATGCTGAGGAGGTGGCGCACGGCACCAAGGGAGGAGGAATGACGGCTGTGCTGCGTCTCATTAAGAAGGAAAGTCCCACCTTTGGGACGGTTACACAGTATTCGGGGACACATTTTATAAGTGTTTAGTTCTGCATTTGCAAGGAGCATAATTAAAAGAGCCACCTTTTCCTTGTGCAGCATTAGATCTGCACAAGGTGGCTTTTTCAGTTACAAATGCTTGGGGGGTTAATAGTTCCCTTTCAACTTGCTCCAATCAGGCCTTAGCCTACACTCTGCTCCTCCTGCTGTCCCGGGGCTCCAACACTGCCAGTTGCTGCCCAGAAGTGCTGTCTGCACAGTCAAAAGTTGCTCCTCTGTTATTGGGGTTCAGTAACGTCAGCTGATCCCCAGCTGTGTGTGCGGCAATAACTCAAGTCTGCTCCTCTTGCTGTCCCTGGGCTTCAACACCGCCAGTTGCTGCCCAGAAGTGCTGTCTGCACAGTCAACAGTTGCTCCTCTGTTATTGGGTTTCAGTAACGTCAGCTGATCCCCAGCTGTATATCCGGCAATGTGTCCTGCGACCGCCACGCTGGCACAACAACAGATATTAAACTGCCTCGAGTGCAGGCTTCGGCCTACACTCTGCTCCTCCTGCTGTCCCTGGGCTCCAACACCGCCAGTTGCTGCCTGGAAGTGCTGTCTGCACAGTCAACAGATGCTCCTCTGTTATTGGGGTTCAGTAACGCCAGCTGCTCACCTGCTGTGTGTGCGGCAATAACTCAAGTCTGCTCCTCCTGCTGTCCCTGGGTTCCAACACCGCCAGTTGCTGCCCGGAAGTGCTGTCTGCACAGTCAACAGTTGCTCCTCTGTTATTAGGGTTCAGTAACGCCAGCTGCTCCCCTGCTGTGTGTGCGGCAATTTGTCCTGCGACCACAACGCTAACACAACAACAGATACTAAACTGCCTCGAGTGCAGGCTTCGGCCTACACTCTGCTCCTCCTGTTGTCCTTGGGCTCCAACACCGCCAGTTGCTGCCCGGAAGTGCCGTTTGCACAGTCAGTACTTGCTGCCGTGTTATTGGGGTTCAGTAACGTTAGCTGCTCCCCTGCTGTGTATCCGGCAATGTGTCCTGCGACCTCCACGCTGACCCTAAAACAGACATTAAAGGGAACCTGTCCCCCCCAGGCATTTGTAACTTAAAGAGCCACCTTGTGCAGCACTAATGCTGCATTAGGACAAGGTGGCTCTTTTAGTTATTCTCCTTGCACACACTGAACTAAACACTTATAAAATGTGTCCCCTCATACCTTCAAACCGTCCCGGAGATATGACTTTCCTTCTTAATGAGACGCAACACAGCCATCATTCATACCGCCTTGACGCCGGGCACTGCCTACTCAGCGTTGTTTGAATCTGTCCCATAGCCTGCACTGTTATGTTAAACCTTGGGCATGCGCAGTTAGCGCTGCCTGTCTTCTGACATCATTTGGTGTCAGGCTGACTGCGCCTGTGTGGCCGCGGTGCCAGAGATCCCGCCTTGCAGTGTCTTCGGATTTAATCACACTGTGGGGCTGGGATTCATGGGTATGGCAGGCCACATCTTGGCCTCTCACTCATCTCCTTCCACCTTCTTCAGACTGTACCACATCACGGCCGTGGCATACGATTTGGGATCAGCTGACGAGGCACAGTCTGAAGAAGGCGGAAGGAGATGAGTGAGAGGCCAAGATATGCACTGTGCATGCCCATGAATCCCAGGCCCGCAGTGTCTTCTGATTTCTTCACACTGCGAGCCTGGGATTCTTGGGCATGCGCAGTGCATATCTTTGCCTCTCACTCATCTCCTTCCGCCTTCTTCAGACTGTGCCGCGTCACGGCTGTGGCATACGATTTGGGATCAGCTGATGCGGCACAGTCTGAAGAAGGTGGAAGGAGATGAGTGAGAGGCGAAGATATGCACTGTGCATGCCCATGAATCCCAGGCCCGCAGTGTGAAGAAATCAGAAGACACTGCGGGCCTGGGATTCATGGGCATGCGCAGTGCATATCTTGGCCTCTCATTAATCTCCTTCCGCCCTCTTCAGACTGTGCCGCGTCACGGCCGTGGCATCCGATTTGGGATCAGCTGACACCGCACAGTCTGAAGAAGGCGGAAGGAGATGAGTGAGAGGCCAAGATATGCACTGCGCATGCCCATGAATCCCAGGCCCGCAGTGTCTTCTGATTTCTTCACACTGTGGGCCTGGGTTTCTTGGGTATGCGCATGCGCAGTGCATATCTTTGCCTCTCACTCATCTCCTTCCGCCTTCTTCAGACTGTGCCGCGTCATGGTTGTGGCATACGATTTGGGATCAGCTGACGCGGCATAGTCCAAAGAAGGTGGAAGGAGATGAGTGAGAGGCCAAGATATGCACTGCGCATGCCCATGAATCCCAGGCCCGCAGTGTGAAGAAATCAGAAGACACTGTGGGGCGGGATCTCTGGCAGGGCGGCCGCACAGGCGCAGCCAGCCTGACAACAAATGATGTCTGAAGACAGGCAGCTCTGACTGCACATGCCCAAGGGATAACATAACAGCGCAGGCTACGGGACAGATTCAAACAATCTTGAGGAGGCGGCGCCCGGCACCAAGGGGGAGGAATGACGGCTGTGCTGCGTCTCATTCCGAAGGAAAGTCCCGCCTCCGGGACGGTTTCAAGGTATGAGGGGATACATTTTATAAGTGTTCACTTCAGTGTATGCAAGGAGCATAATTAAAAGAGCCACCTTTTCCTTGTGCAGCATTAGTGCTGCACAAGGTCGATCTTTTAGTTGCAAACACCTGGGGGGGTTAAAGGTTCCCTTTCAACTTGCTCCAATTAGGCCTCAGCCTATACTCGGCTTCTCCTGCATTCCCTGGGCTCCAACACCGCCAGTTGCTGCTCAGAAGTGTCTTTGGCATGGGTACTCCCTCATGCCCAGCCCGGTTCCAGCACACCAGCTGTTTCCGGGTAGTGTCAAGATCACTTTGCCTCCGATACATTGTCCTGTCGCGGTCTGGTTAGCCGACACTAATGTGCCTGCAGTTTAGCTGCTTCCTTTGTGGGCTGCGGGAACTGGCAATGAAGGCTGGTTCCATTGTGCCAATAGGACAAGCTCCCCCTGTAGAACTGTGGGTTTTCGGTAACTATGGCAGCTCACAGCCTAGCAATTTTTTTTTCCTGTGGACCTTCTGCTGCCTATCTGAGTTCCAGCACCATTAGCTGGTTCTTAGGAACACAAGTTTGAATAGGTCCCCCTGGTTCCAGTACCGTCAGCTGGTTCTGGGCAGAGCCTTTGGTTTAGGTGCCTCCTTCTGGGTATCCGAGTTCCACCATTGTCAGGTGGTCCTTGATAGTGCTTTCTGGCACGGGTACCTCCTGCTTAGTAACCGGGTTCCAGTAACGTCAGCTGGTCCTCGGTTGTTCCATTGGCTCTTGTACCTTCGGCTAGACATCCGGGTTCCAGTACCGTCAGCTGGTTCTCGGCAGTGTCTTTTGCTCTTTTACCGTCTGCTCCCCATCCTGGTTCCAGTACCGTCAGCTGGTTCTGGGCAGAGCCTTTGGCTTAGGTGCCTCCTTCTGGGTATCCAAGTTTCACCAATGTCAGGTGGTCCTTGGTAGTGCTTTCTGGCACGGATACTGTGAAGAAACCAGATTGTATCTTAATTACCCAGACAGCTACGTTTTTTTGCATAAACAAAAGAACTGTTTTTTTATCTGTAGATTGGCTTGTGAATTTAAGTGTTTATGTCTGGTGGGTCAAAAAGACAGACTGCCCCCTGATATACTATCTAACATACTGTGTAAGTCTGAAATAGTGACTGTACATTGAGTGGGTTAAGCTTTGTTTATTGATGTGTGCTTATATGCTAATAGTGTTACTTAATCCCTTCATCATTGTTTTCCATATCTTGATGTTAAACTAAAGGACACTGGGTAATTCTAAAAATAGCTTGCATGCCTTGGGTGTTATGACCTGGTGGTTAAGAGGCCACACTGATATGACCTGGTGGCTAAAACGCAACATAGAACGAGCTCTGAGAAGGTGGTATCTCTACTGACCGCAGTCCCTAATCCTAACAACACAACTAGAAATAGCCGTGGGATGTTCCTGACACTCTCTAGACACCTCGTCACAGCCTCAGATATAGCTACCCCTAAAGAAGGAAATAGAAAGCTATCTTGCCTCAGAGAAACCCCCAAAAGGAAAGATAGCCCCCCACAAATATTGACTGTGAAAGGAGAGGGAAATGACAAACTCAGAAATGAAATAAGAATTCAGCAAAGGGAGGCCAAAACTAAACTAGATAGACAGAGAGCAAAGGATACTGTGCGGTCAGTATTAAAAACTACAAAATCCACGTTTACAAAAATGAACTCCACACCGACTCACGGTGTGGAGGGGCAAATCTGCTTCCCAGAGCTTCCAGCTAGCCTGAATAAGACATAGTGACAAGCTGGGCAAAAGAGACAAAATGCAAAGCAATAGAGTCCAAACAAATGGACAAACAAAACTAGCAAAACTTATCTTTTGCAGACAAGGACTGGCCATATGAGAAATCCAAGGGAAGAACCAAATCCAACCAAGAACATTGACAGCAGGCATGGACTAAAGCCCAGAGCAGGTTTAAATAACAAACCCAGGCAAGGCGATTAGTGAAGGCAGCTGCTACAGCCACCTAACGGAGCAGCAGTTCCACTCGAAACCACCAGAGGGAGCCCAAGGGCAGAACTCGCAAAAATACCATTAGCAACCACAGGAGGGAGCTCCAGAACGGAACTCACAACACTTGGGTATAAATTGACTCAGAGATCACATCCTGGGAGACTGAAGTAACAGAGCTACCAGCCGGACATTCTGCAAACCACCCAACAGACAAGAGAACGGACTGCAGCCAATTCATCATGGCACCATCACGGGGGACACTGATCTAGGATTCTATAGGATACAACCTAGAGGTTTTCGGCTCCGGTTGGAAGGACACAGATCTGATCCAGTGACCATCTCTGCACCATGGATATGTTTGTAGAAAGCCAGGGTTGGGACCCGCTGGTCGCCTGGTTCCATGGAGCTGGTCCGATAAGACAGGTGGTGACTCTCGTGTCAACTGGCTTTGGACCTTGTATGGACTCTATGGACAGTTCTTGGTCATCTCTCTATGCTTGTCGCTGCTCCTTCTCGGTGCGTTCATCCACAGATGGAGTAGCGACCCTGGGAGCTCTGATATCATGTCAACTGGCTTTGGACCTTGTATGGACTCTATGGACAGTTCTTGGTCATCTCCCTATGCTTGTCGCTGCCCCTTCTCTGTGCGTTCATCCACAGATGGAGTAGCGAACCTGGGAGCTCTGACATCATGTCATACTGGAAACACGTGGAGACGCAGGGATCTTTTATATGCGCCCATGTACCCAAGCGATTCCAGCCAGCGTCCGCTATTGTGTGCTGTGGTTCAATAAAGTATTGCCGCCCTGTTTTACCTTAACCCTGTGTTGTCTGTGTAGTGTATTGCCCACTGGGAGATAGAGCGGGCGTTCAGTGGTATGAGCCGTGGTCCATGCAGTCTTGCTAAAGACAGTCGGGCCAGCGGACAAGAGCACCCACTGACCCCACGTCTCCGTAACAGGTACCTCCTGCTTAGTAACCGGGTTCCAGTAACGTCAGCTGGTCCTTGGTTGTTCCATTGGCTCTTATACCTTCGGCTAGCCATCTGGGTTCCAGTACCATCAGCTGGTTCTCGGCAGTGTCTTTTGCACTTGTACCTTCTGCTCCCCATCCTGGTTCCAGTACCGTCAGCTGGTTCCAGGCAGAGACTTTGGCTTAGGTGCCTCCTTCTGGGTATCCGAGTTCCACCAATGTCAGGTGGTCCTTGGTAGTGCTTTCTGGCACGGGTACCTCCTGCTTAGTAACTGGTCAGCTGGTCCTCGGTTGTTCCATTGGCTCTTGTACCTTTCGGCTAGCCATCTGGGTTCCAGTACCATCAGCTGGTCCTCGGCAGTGTCTTTTGCTCTTGTACCTTCTGCTCCCCATCCTGGTTCCAGTACCGTCAGCTGGTTTCAGGCAGAGACTTTGGCTTAGGTGCCTCCTTCTGGGTATCTGAGTTCCACCAACGTCAGGTGGTCCTTGGTAGTGCTTTCTGGCACGGGTACCTCCTGCTTACTAACTGGGTTCCAGTAATGTCAGCTGGTCCTCAGTTGTTTCATTGGCTCTTGTACCTTCGGCTAGCCATCCGGGTTCCAGTACCGTCAGCTGGTTCTTGGCAGTGTCTTTTGCTCTTGTACCTTCTGCTCCCCATACTGATTGCAGTACTGTCAGCTGGTTCTCGGCAGAGCCTTTGGCTTAGGTGCCTCCTTCTGTGTATCCGAGTTCCACCAACTTCAGGTGGTCCTTGGTAGTGCTTTCTGGCACAGGTACCTCCTGCTTAGTAACCGGGTTCCAGTAATGTCAGCTGGTCCTCGGTTGTTCCATTGGCTCTTGTACCTTCGGCTAGCCATCCGGGTTCCTGTACCGTCAGCTGGTTCTCGGCAGTGTCTTTTGCTCTTGTACCTTCTGCTACATTTCCAAGTTCAAGACCCTAAAGATGACGACCCTGAAGACCGAGAAGCAGAAGAACAAGAAGCTGCAGAACAAAAAGCAGAAGAACATTAAGCATAAGACTAAAAATTAGAGCAAAAGATATTATCTAAATTATAAGCAGAAGAAGACTAAGCAGTGTATGGGGGTGAGTCCGTTCCTCCTCGTGGTGCCCCTGGAAAAAACCTGCTGCTGCAGGCCAAACTGAACGCGGACAAATCCTGTTGTAAATCTTTTGTGACAGGCAGAACAGAAGGTGTAATCTTCAAACTTTTATAGATAACAACTACAGGAAGGCCTGGCTGCCACAAATAAGAATATGACGAAGAAGAAGAATATGAAGAAGATGAAGAAGTTGATTATGAAGAATAACAATAGTTGTATAAAAAAAATATGAAGAATGTAAAAAAAATAATATGAAGAAGGTGAAGAAGAAGAAGATAAATAAGGTGAAGGAGAAGTTGATGAAAAAGATGATGCTGCTGAGGATGATGAAGAAGAAAGTGTGGGAGAAGTTAAAAAGAAGGTGAAGAGCATGGAAGTAGTGAAACATAAATATCTGGCTAAATATAAAAAATCGTAACATAGTCAATAGCTTTGTAACTCTGAACGTCTTAAAAAAAAAAAAAAATCCTGCCATTCCATTTGATTGGGCTAAACCTCTATGCCTTTCATGTCTCCTCCACCTCCCCCAATACATCCTTCATTATTCTGAGTTGTTTTTCTTCATGTAGAATTAACCTACAAGGAAAGAAAGGGTTTACTTTAATTCCGATATTTTTGTCCCATTGACTTGCATTGGGATCGGGGATCGGTATCGGCGATATCTGATATTTTTTGAATATCGGCCGATCCAATCCGATACCGATACTTCTGGATATCGGAAGGTATTGCTCAACACTAGTCTGCAGGCATCATTTTGGGTTTGCAGAGCCCCTGATATGCCTAAACAGTAGAAACCCCCCACAAATGACCCCATTTTGGAAACTAGACCCCCAAGGAACTTATCTAGATGTGTTGTTTGAACTTTCCCAAGTGTTTCACTAAAGTTTATAACGCAGAGCCATGAAAATAAAAATATTTTTTTTTCCACAAAAATGATTTTTTTAGCCCACAATTTTTTATTTTCCCAAGGATAACAGGAGAAATTGGACCCTAAAAGTTGTTGTCCAACTTATCCTGAGTATGCTGATACCCCATATGTGGGAAAAAACTACTGTTTGGGCACATGTCAGGGCTCGAAAGGGAAGTAGTGATGTTTTGGAATGCAGACTTTGATGAAATGGTCTGTGGGTGACATGTTGCATTTGCAGAGCCCTTGATGTGCCTAAACAATAGAAATCCCCCACAAGTGACCCCATTTTGGAAACTAGACCCCCCAAGGAGCTTATTTAGATGTGTGGTGAGCACTTTCCATACCCAAGTGCTTCAAAGAAGTTTATAACGCAGAGCCGTGAAAATAAAAAATCTTTTTTTTTTTTTTTTTTTACACAAAAATTATTTTTTAGCCTCTAATAATTTATTTTCACAAGGGTAACACAAGAAGTTGGACCCCAAAAGTTGTTGTCCAATTTGTCCTGAGTACGCTGATGCCCCATATGTGGGGTAAACCATTGTCTGGGCGCACGGAAGAACTCAGAAGGGAGGGAGCACCATTTTATTTTTTGAACACAAAATTAGCTGTAATCAATGGTGGCGCCATATCGCGTTTGGAGACTCCCTGATGTACCTAAGCAGTGGAAACCCCCAATTCTAACTCTAACCCTACCCCGAACACGCCGCTCACCCTAATTCCAACACTAACCATAACCATAATCCCAACCCTAACCCCAACACACCCCTAATCCCAACCCTACCCATAACCCTAGTCACAACCCTAACCCCAACACACCCATAACCCTAATCCCAACCCTACCCCTACCCAAAACCCTAGCCACAAACCTAACCCTAATCCCAACCCTAACCTTAATCCCAACCCTAACCCTAATTCCAACCTTAACCATAACCCTAATCCCAACCCTAACCCTAATCCTAACCCTAATCCCAATTCTAACCCTAACTTTAGCCCCAACCCTAACCCTAACTTGTGCCCAACTCACTTTAGCCCTACTGTAACACTAATTGGAAAATAGAAATAAATATATTTTCTTTATTTTATTATTTTTCCCTAACTAAGGGGGTGATAAAGGAAGGGTTCCTTTACTATTTTTTTTAATTTTGATCACTGTGATAGGGTCTATCACAGTGGCCGAAATGAACCAATAGGAAAAATTTTCCTATTGTTGCCGGGTGCCAGCCAGATCTTACTAGATCTTACTGGAAGAAGATGCCAGCGGCCGTGGGGGGGAGCAGGAGGACCCAGGAACTCCAGCCAGGAGACACTGTTAAGTATCGGGGGATCGGGGACCCGATTTCTCTGTCCTCACATCGGAGGACAGAGAAATTAAATGGGAAATCTCGCTTTATTTTTTTTTTGCGGCCACCGTTATAAGGTTAATAATGGCAATCGCAACCCTGGGGTTGGTAAAAACCGACCCGAATCATGTTCTCTGGGGTCTCGGCTGCCACCGACAGCCAAAACCCTGGAGAAAGTCTGACTTTGGGGGGGGGTGCTATACACTTTTTCCACTTCAAAAACCATAAGAGCTGACCTTTTTCTTGCCCGTAAAGTAGGATCCAGCTGACCATAAGAGCTTACAATTTACCGGCGAGAGAGAGCGGATTCCATTGACCAAAAAAGCTTACACTCTATGGTAAACAGAGGACCCCGCTGACCATAAGAGCTTACACTCTACAGAATAAATAGACATAGTTACTCTGGAGCTGGAAAACAACCCTACTATTCAAACTGCGCTCTGCTGGGAATCGATGATCTGTGATGACCAGGTACTGACCATCACTATAAGATTTATGATAATCCATAAAATGTCATAGCTGCAGGGAATTATTTGGAAGCCCAGGCAGAAATGCAAAATGGCACTTGCCTTTTCTCTGATGCTTCAGCATTGTGAGAAATAGTGCCAGGCAAGTAGGTTTTTTGTGCAAACTCTGTATCGAATCTCAAAATGTTCGAATTAAAGCGAAACTACAAAATTCAGGAAATTTTTACTCAAACTCAATCATCCACCAGTCGATCCTTTCATCTTTACAAGGGACCTCACTTTTTTCTGGAAACAGCGAGATCAAGCAATGTTGATCCAGCTTGGCAAACATCAAAGTAATGACAAAGGAATAAGTTTCAGAGTTATTAGAGTCTAGGAGTATGACCCTTACACATGCTTAAAACATGAATGAATTTCCTGTATGGATTTTCCTAATTTAAAGGGAACCTGTCACCTGAATTTGGCGGGACCAGTTTTAGGTCATATGGGCGGAGTTTTCAGGTGTTTGATTCACCCTTTCCTTACCCGCTGGCTGCATGCTGGCCGAAATATTGGATTGAAGTTCATTCTCTGTCCTCCGTAGTACACGCCTGCGCAAAGCAAGATTACCTTGCGCAGGCGTGTACTACGGAGGACAGAGAATGAACTTCAATCCAATATTGCGGCCAGCATGCAGCCAGCGGGTAAGGAAAGGGTGAATCAAACACCTGAAAACTCCGCACATATGACCCAAAACTGGTCCCGCCAAATTCAGGTGACAGGTTCCCTTTAACATTGCATATGAGATATGCTTCACTGGAAAAGTGGTGGCAATAGCTTTATGAACTAATTATCAACTGCATGTTGGAAAAAGACGACAATTGTTATTAGTGATGTAATTGTGCAAACCAGGTAGCAATGTACTTCATTTTTAAATAAAATCTGCTCTTAGAATTAAGAGCCATTTGCTCAGAACATAAATAACCTGAAAGATCATTTACAATCATCATCCCATCTAAACAGGCCAGCAATTGATTCACAAAATAAAAAAAATAATATTTTAGCTCATTTATCATTGATCCTACATTTAAACTGACATAAAAATAATTGTTTTTCCTCAACACATCCCATCATGTAAATTAGTAACTGCCTGTCAGTTCTAATGGAAAATGTATAGGGTACAAACAATGTTGTGAACAATAATTTGTATAAAACAGTTACAAAAATAGAAACATGCAAATGTAACTAAATTAATTAGTTGATCAATGCTTTGCTACAGATGGTTTATCTGTGCAAGAAAAGGGACCCTTGGGTTTTAACAATACTTGTTCGAATCTTTTGGTATTCCAATTTTTCAAGCTTTGATGAATTTTTCCAAAACGATGAATCATGGAGAGTAAATTTGCTGTAAATCACAATACAGAAAAAGACTAATTGCCCTTGTTTGTTTTGAACCCCTTTTCAGCCCTTTAATGTAAATACAGCCTTAATAATTTCCAAGTGATTTTGACCTTTTTAGCTAGGTAGTAAGTAATATCAGATAGTAACTGATATTAACCAACAGTCTAACAAAATCCTACATTATCAGACTTTTTAAGCTACTTAATTTATGGAACATTTTTACAATTTATCAATTTTGGGGGGGCAGATCCCTACACATGGAATGGTGTACAGAGTATCCCTATTTGGGTAGTGACAAGAGTATTTTTCTTTACTAAATGAAAAATATAGTTACTTACTGATAACGGTATTTGTCTTACCCCATGACGGCACCACGGAGAGAGGGGATCCGCCATGTCGGGACAGGAAACCTACAGATAAAAAGGAGGTACCCCTCTTCCGTATCAGTTGTTTATAGAGCACTAAAGGAACTATCAGGTTAAAGACATCACTAATTATGTTAGATTCTCAAATTATTACTGAACTGAAGCACAGCGTGACAATTTTACTAACTGGGTAACTAAAACAATTATATTGGATGTACACACCCATGCATGAAGGGAGGGAATGAAAGAGTGCTGTCATGGTTCCGAGAAATACCGTTATCGGTAAGTAACTATATTTTTCTCTCTCCTCCCATGATAGCACCATAAAGAGAATTGCAGAGATATGCAGACTAGGGTGGGATCACCGCCTCCAGAACCCTTTTGCCAAGAGTAAGATCTGAAGAGGAGGCTAGATCCAGCCTTTAGTGATTGAAGAATATAGAGGGAGAGGACCAAGTAGCGGCTCTACATATCTGTTCTATCGAGGTTCCGACTCTTTCCCCCTGGAAGTTGCTATTGATCTTGTTGAGTGAGCCTTTATTTTCTCCGGAATGGCAGCTCAATGAGTGGAGTATGACAGTGTGATAGCATCCCTTATCCACCTTGCAAGTATACTTTTGGATGTTTTCTGCCGTTTCCTCTTCTGCTGTCGTGGCTGCTGCTGCCATGGTTGCTGCTGCTGAAGGCCTGGCCGAGAGAAATCCTGGCTGGGAGAGTGACCCAAAGGTGCCTGCTCATCCGGGAGCTCCTGGTCGCTCATACCTGGTAGGGGTAACAACTCACTGGGAAGCACCTTCCTGACGCCCAGAACAACTTATAAAGCAGCTCCCGAACCTCCCCCAGCCTCTGTTTCACTAAGGGAATGCTGCATGCCTAATATTACAGCGTTCCCATTAATGCATTGCGCACCTGACATCATCGGGATCCCATGCATGCGCAGTACTGGGCTCTCAGGGATGCATTGCGGCCAACATCTTGTGCGTGCGCCCACTGGTTCCGGAGCTCTGGAACACATGCAGGCATGAGGGACGCTGCACACACGCCAGGAGAGGTGATCTTGAGCTACTTCTTCTGCCACCTCTCCCCTGACCCTGGCGATGGTGCTTCGGGAACCCCTCCAGATGAGGCAAGGAACCCCCCAGCCTGCACCGAACTGACCGGCCCCGGATCTGCAGAGATAAGGTACGCTGGAGCTGTATGGTTACCTCGGGACAGGAAATCAACTGATGCAGAAGAGGGGTACCGCCTTTTTATCTGTAGGTTTCCTGTCCCGACGGGGCGAATCCCTTCTCCGTGATGCCATCATGGGGGGGAGAGAGAAAAATTCATAGCTTTTTACAAGACTTCCAAAAATTATCCCTTTATTTAAGGAGCAGAAACAAGTTGGGCTCTTTGACCATGAAGAAGATATGGCTTCTCAACTAAGAATTGAAAGATTACTGCTTTTTCGGAATCAACAATAGGCTTACAATTCTCAAAATGATTAAACAATTACAAAGGCTTTTTATCAAGCCATCCAAAAATTATCCCATTTTTTAAAGAGCAGAACAAGATAGCTTTTCCCAAAGTGATAAAGCATTGGCTTGTCAGCAAGCTGTGAAAAAATAGCCTACTTAAAAAGTTATTTCATGTTTGTGTACCCTCAAGAGAGATCCCACCATTACATTACAGCTAAAAAACACAGTAGGCAGCCAGGTGATTTGTAGCTAAAGAGTAGCAGAAGACGAGCAATAGAAAAATTGAGCAAGGTCAGAAAATAGATGACTAGCAGTGTAGAGCCAGCAACAAAGCCTCAACAGCAATACTAAAGTATAGATGACATGATAGACAGGGATTAGATGCCAAAATGAGCATGGGCCATTGTCAGAGGTTGCAGCTGAACTGTGCATAAGGCAGACAACGGACAGTCTAACAGGCAGATGGTATGGCCAATTAAATCAATTTAAAAAAAAAATCTAATTAAATCAAGCTGCCATAGGCGAATTAATGTTGTCATTTATCCATGTCCAATTCATTTTGGAAAATGTAAGGTTGTCTACCATTATAGTGGATAATTTGGTCCACTTGGTTTTGACAAAGCAGCGGTTACCCTGAATCCCCTCTTTGACAGCACATTAAAGGCTGGACATGATAAGCCACCCATAGTAAACTGAGCCACTTCTTGTCACTCTTCCAATCCGCTGAGACAGAAGTTCATTGGAATAGGACTCAGGGTGTGCCGCAGAAAGGACACAGTGGAAGTACGACTGAACCTAGCTATTCAGACAGTGCTACTCTGTTTCCTGATGTGCATCATGTTGATGCAGTGGCAGGTAAAACATCTGGTCCAAACGGTCACATATACTTTAATCACTGCTGTCTTGGTTATTTGTTGTAGTTGTAGTGCTGGTACACCTGTGGGAGTGCAGCACCAAAGAAAAAAAAAATTCCCAATTTCAACTAAAATTGAAAATTTTGGTAAAGAAAATTGCATTTACACAAGTGTTGACTCTGCAGGGAGAGGAGATGGTTTTCCGGGTCAGAAATGAGATGGTACCCCATCTACTCTACGAAAGCTTCACTGATTAGGGAAAACAGCATATCCTGAAAATTCGTTAAACACAAAAAATCATTACCAATTTTGACAAAAATTTAGAATTTTAATAAAGAAAATGTCATTTACAGTTTTTCAAGAATTATTGTTTGATAAATTAACAATTTTGCCCTTTGTTCTATGTCACGCATAAGAGCGCAATCCTGCACAGGATACCACATGTGAAAGTCATCCCAGCTGCAGGAAAAATAAAACAATTAGCACCAAGTGTGCTATGGTTAGGGTACTATGAGGAAAATTAGAAATAGATGTTGTGGAGATGGGGGGTGGCAGACGACCCGGTCCGCTAGCCAAAACCACATGGACAAAAGATCGTCCCTCCGAAAGCCCACTCTTTTTAACGTGGACGTAATGCTACTCAGACAACATAAGGTAAAGGTAAAAACAGTGTGATAATACTTTATTGAACCACAAAAAAAGGCAGATAACACATTGAACAGTCCCAGCAAAATATCCCAATATGGTGCACATTACAGAGTCTCACCCTTCTGCTGACACTCTAGGTAAAGATGAAATCCTTATCTCCTTTCATGACTATTGCACATGCACTTTACTCAGACTAATCTTATAGTCAGTACTTACTTTATCTACATGTTTGATCGGCCTTTCTGACTCTTGCATCTTATCTATTCTTACTACAATAACACCCAATTTAACGTGTATTTACATCATTACCACTATATAGCTCTGGCAAAAATTAAGAAACCACTGCAAAATGTTTAGTTTCTCAAATTTTTCTCATTATACCGTAGGTATTGTAAGATTGCTCTTACTGAGTGTATTGGGGGACACTCGCTTAGCACGGGATTCACGTACACGGGCACGTTTTTTTCCAAACAAAACAGTCCACATGGTTTATTATGGCATCATAAACCACAGAAATATGCACAGCAAGCACACAGTCTCTACATCATAGTTTACGGCTTTGAAATGCGGTTACTAAACACGCCGAACCTCTGTGTTCAGTTATCGTGGGTGACCGGATGCCATACAGTTCACTAATGTCCCTGGAGCACAACAGGCACCAACATACGACATTATGGTTTCAGCAACTAAACACACTGGTCCTCCTTTCACCAGTTGCCGTGGGTTACCACACAGTTCATAGAAACAATAAGGACCAACAGTCTATGGCAGTACCTTACGGGAGCTCCTGCTCCACCTGCTGACTCCTTGTCAGTCCTCTGGGAAAGCTGCCCACAGGGATCACCAACTTCCCTGGGTGGCACACATTAGTTAGTCCCGACCCACCGAAGGTCGGTAGCTTCCCCAACACAGATTATCCAGGTCCACAGTTTCACTGAGTGCTGCTCAGGGATCCGGTCCTACTCCCAGGACCTCCCAACACCAGCATGGGCTTTTCAGGAAGCCTACTCCCAGGTCTTCCAACACAGGAACCACACAGGACCATGTGACCCACACTCTGGTCACATTATATACCCTTTAACCACTCCCCTGGGTGGGAGTGTGGGTGTGTGGCTAGTTTGTCCCACCCATCTCACATAACTAACCCTGCCAATCTCCCATTATAAACATACAGCATGCACTTGTGGGACTATAGGTCCCAGAACACCACATCGCTTCAGGCTGGCAGTGCAGAGTCCCCTCCACTGCGACACATATATAGTCCATTCACCACAATGCCGGACTTTGTCACATAATCACATCCATGCATGCAACTGCCATGCACTCTCACAGCCTCAATACGCCTCCGTGCATATACTGGGGAGACCATGCAGCTCCCCATACCTGCTACAGGGGTCACTGCATCACAGTATATTTTTGAGTAAAATGTAAATTGTCCTTTTATTCTATAAACTTCTGACAACATGTCTCCGAATTTCCAAGCAATATATTTTATATTTTTTTCTGACAAAGAAATAGTTTCAAAATAAAAAAAAACCTAGTGCTTTCAGACCTCAAATAATGCAAAGAAAAGAAGTTCAAAATCATTTAGAAACAACAATACTAATGTTTTAACTCAGGAAGAATTCAGAAATCAATATTTTGTGAAATAACCATGATTTTTAATCACAGCTTTCATGTGTCTTGGCATGCTTTCCACCAGTCTTTCAACCTGCTTCTGGCGCAGAAATTTAAGCAGTTCTTTGTTTGATGTCTTGTGACTATCCATCATCCTCTTGATTACATTCCAGAGGTTTTCAGTAGGGTTCAGGTCTGGAGATTGGGCTGCCCATGACAGGGTTTTGATGTGGTGGTTTCGTATTTTTTGCCAGAGCTGTATATACAGTCATGGCCAAAAGTATTGACACCCCTGCAATTCTGTCAGATAATACTCATTTTCTTCCTGAAAATGATTGCAAACACAAATTATTTGGTATTATTATCTTCATTTAATTTGTCTTAAATGAAAAAACACAAAAATAATTGTCCTAAAGCCAAATTGGATATAATTCCACACCAAACATAAAAAAGGGGGTGGACAAAAGTATTGGCACTGTTCGAAAAATCATGTGATGCTTCTCTAATTTGTGTAATTAACAGCACCTGTAACTTACCTGTGGCACCTAACAGGTGTTGGCAATAACTAAATCACACTTTCAGCCAGTTGACATGGATTAAAGTTGACTCAACCTCTGTCCTGTGTCCTTGTGTGTACCACATTGAGCGTGGAGAAAAGAAAGAAGACCAAAGAACTGTCTGAGGACTTGAGAAACCAAATTGTGAGGAAGCATGAGCAATCTCAAGGCTACAAATCCATCTCCAAAGACCTGAATGTTCCTGTGTCTACCGTTCGCAGTGTCATCAAGAAGTTTAAAGCCCATGGCACTGTGGCTAACCTCCCTAGATGTGGACGGAAAAGAAAAATTGACAAGAGATTTCAATGCAAGATTGTGCGGATGTTGGATAAAGAACCTCGACTAACATCCAAACAAGTTCAAGCTGCCCTGCAGTCCTAGGGTACAACAGTGTTGACCCGTACTATCCATCGGCATCTGAATGAAAAGGGACTGTATGGTAGGAGACCCAGGAAGACCCCACTTCTTACCCCGAGACATAAAAAAGCCAGGCTGGAGTTTGCCAAAACTTACCTGAAAAAGCCTAAAACGTTTTGGAAGAATGTTCTCTGGTCACATGAGACAAAAGTAGAGCTTTTGGGGCAAAGGCATCAACATAGAGTTTACAGGAGAAAAAAAGGGGCATTCAAAGATAAGAACACGGTCCCTACAGTCAAACATGGCGGAGGTTCCTTGATGTTTTGAGGTTGCTTTGCTGCCTCTGGCACTGGACTGCTTGACCGTGTGCATGGCATTATGAAGTCTGAAGACTACCAACAAATTTTGCAGCATAATGTAGAGCCCAGTGTGAGAAAGCTGGGTCTCCCTCAGAGGTCATGGGTCTTCCAGCAGGACAATGACCCAAAACTCACTTCAAAAAGCACTAGAAAATGGTTTGAGAGAAAGCACTGGAGACTTCTAAGGTGGCCAGTAATGAGTCCAGACTTGAATCCCATAGAACACCTGTGGAGAGATCTAAAAATGGCAGTTTGGAGAAGGCACCCTTCAAATATCAGTGACCTGGAGCAGTTTGCCAAAGAAGAATGGTCTAAAATTCCAGCAGAGCATTCTAAGAAACTCATTGATGGTTACCGGAAGCGCTTGGTCGCAGTTATTTTGGCTAAAGGTTGTGCAACCAAGTATTAGGCTGAGGGTGCCAATTCTTTTGTCTGGCCCATTTTTGGAGTTTTGTGTGAAATGATCAATGTTTTGCTTCATTCTCTTTTGTGTTTTTTCATTTAAGACAAATTAAATGAAGATAATAATGCCAAAGAATTTGTGTTTGCAATCATTTTCAGGAAGAAAATGAGTATTATCTGACAGAATTGCAGGGGTGTCAATACTTTTGGCCATGACTGTACTTGGTGTAGACCTGGAGGAAGACACATGTGGTGTCAAAACATGTCATCCATAAGGGATTAAATGTATGCAATATTGTTACTGAAGAAATCTGGAACCTTTTTAATGGATAAATAAAAGGTATATTTTACTTTACCATTGGACTGATCGCTGGAGAAACAAAAAGTTTTTTCTTTACATGTGTGGATTTATCCCGATCCGTTTTCCGTGCGAACTGTAACCACAGGTTGGATGTATTCCTGTTTCTTCAAAGTGGTGAGCTGGCTTTGCCAAAAACTCTTTTTTATATGCTCGGTGTATATATAAGTTTTATGCTGATCTTTTGTCCTTACTTTTGAGCATGTGCTGATTTTGTCCTATATTTACTCTTTGGAGATTATGCAATACCCGCTAGGGCCGTGGGGCACTCGGAACCAAGTTGAATGGTTATTAAATGGGGTGGACTGGCAGCAGTAACCCAGTCCGTGGCCCTCGGTGCGCAATAAAAGGGGATAAGGGAAAGTTTGTAGGGAAATGTTTGTGACGCCACCTGTGGTACTCGGCCAGGGATCACTGAGGCTGATGGTGTCGCAACAGAGTTGGCACAGTTCCCCACAGGTATGGCTTAGCCCCAGGACAATTAAAGGAGTGTAGTAAAGTTCTGATGATGGTGGTGGTGGTGCAGGGGAGGTTTTGAAAGAAGGAATTGAGAGGACACAGCAAGTTGCAGTTTTCATGTTTTACTTACAGTTCAGGTGATATTCCCCAGCTGGAGTGTTGTGTCCTCCAAGTGAGCAGTCCAGAAAATTCTCCAGCAAATTGGGGCAGCTGTCCAGAACCCCCTTTTTATATGCCTTTCCTGGCCATCTCAGTGATCTAGCTGTTCCCCTCCTGCCCTGCCCTTCACACCCAGTGTCCCAAGCCGGTAAACCCGGGTCCTGTCAGGCAACGTCTTCTGTGTTCCCTTGACCCTCAGTGTCCACCTTTTCAGCGAAGTAGGTGTGAAATTGGCTGCCACTCTTACAGACATCCAACACCGCGGAGACACCATCACATGTTTCTCAACGCAGTGATCCAGAACACTGCCCCCAAATATGCAAATGCAAGTAGAGGAGCTGCGGAGACACCATCACGTGTTTCTCAACACAGGCAGTGAATATCCAAGCCTTTCCCCGGGAAGGAACAACCAAGGGAAGGGCAGCATCCAATAAAGGAAAACATCCAATAAAGGAAAACCACCTATGCCAAGCATGGTATCCATCCACAGACAGCTGTTTCTGGGGTTTTGCCCCTCATCAGTGTGGAGTAGGAAACACTTGTTATGGCCTATTTTTGCATTATGTCCTCTAATATGATCCCAACCTGTGGGAGGTAATGGCAAGCTTAAGAAGATGACAGTCCATTGAGGTACATGGTTAAGTGACTGGATGGTCACAACCTGGTTTCTCTAAACATATTCATGGTGCCAGGGGACTGGGTGGTTCCAACCTGTCTTCTCCAAACTTATCCATGGTGCCCGGTGACCGGATGGTCCCAAAATGGTTTCCCCAAATGTTTCCATGGTGCCAGGGGACCAGATGCTCCTAACCTGGTTTCTCCCAAACTATCCATAGGTTCTAGGTGACCAAATGGTCCCAACTTGGTTTTCACAAACGTATCCATTGTTTAGCGATGGTCAATGGAGCAGATCAGTATTCTTCCAGCCAGAGCAAGGTCCCCTAAGCTGGCATCCTGTAGAATGACAAATCTGTGCCCCTCGTGATGGAACCATGATGTCTTGGCTGCTGCCCAGTCTCTGGTTCTTTTGCTACTTAGGTGCCTTGACTGAGTTTCTGGCTCTCTCTAACTTACATAGTCATATCACCTCTTTTTATGATTAACAAGTGTCCTCATTCAGTATTTACATGTAAACAAGAAGAATGCATTACTTGATTATTTAATCTATTTGCATAGCTTTTCTTCCTCTATTTAAAAGTCAACAAACTATCTGTCCACAGATGTCATTGTGAGAATAGAAATTATGTGATGTGCAATATTCAAAGATTTTCTATTTTTAGGAAAGTAGACCCCAAACTTTCTAAAATACTTAAAATAATAATCTTAGCAGGTACTTACCTTCCCTAAGTAGTGATCCAGATACTAGTGATTTGACGACCGTGATGACATCACATCAATTGCATGCGTCATTACTTTAGTGCACTGAGGTTTACAGTTCACAATGCTAATCCTAGTACACAAGCCACTGAACTCAGTGTGTATTGGACTTATGTTTATAGTCTAGGGAGGCCCAAATATCCATGGACCTTCCCAGCCTGACAATACCTGCCCCCAGCTGTCTGGTATTGAAATAATTTTTATTGAAATAATTTTTAAAAATGGCATGGGGCTCCAGTATTTTTGATAACAAGCTAAGATAAAATAGACAGATGAGGGCTGCAGCCCGCAGTTGTGTGCTTTACCTGCGCATGTTATTAAAAATAGAGGGGACCTCATGTCTTTTCCTTTATTATTATTTTAATATGTTTTACTGGCCAATCACACCCATGCAAATACTTGGCATGACTGTGATCAGGCCCGGAAGTGCCCACATCAGAGAAGCTTGTTGAGTGGCTGCGCTAGAGCCTTTCAACAAGCTTTGTTCAAGCTGCCAAACCCAAAAAGTAACATGGACTTCCATGAAAAGCCTTTGTTCAGAGTCAGTGCACAGAAACTAGGAGTCCAGTACGGACCATGAACTTTGCCGCTCGGGTTCGCCCATCACTAAACACAATCCAAAAATTCTACTTTGCAAATTGACTACATGTAGGTTCACGACCAGAAATGGAGATGCAACAACAGCATTCAGTATGGTTATCGGGTGTACAGTTGTTAAATTGGACAATTAAAAATGTACCCCTTTTTACACAGCCCAAAAACAAACACATGCAACAAGCCATTGTATTCACATGACATGAATGGGTCTAATATTGGACTAATTCAACAAGAAGTGTAAAAATAAAAATTACTTAGATGTTAGAAAATATATTTTTGAGGTACATAGCTGTGCTTACATTTCTGAATTATTGTGATTATGGAGATTTTTCTTTTGCCTTTAAATAAATAATAATTATTGCTCATCCATCTCCCAACCCAGTAAGTACACTTTTTGTGGGGCATAAGTCTTAGATGCAGTATTTTGGTTTAGCAGCAGAATTAGGACAGAATGGTATTAAAATGTTCTTATTTTTTGCAGTGTGTGAAGTATAAGAAGCGGCTGTTATTATAGAGAATCTGTCAACAAGATTTCACAACCCAAACTGTTTATTTGTGCATGTGGTTCTTTCAGGTGTCCAGCAATACCTTTAAATAACTAGTCCGATCCTCCAGCTCTATTTGAGAACCAGTACTGCCTCCTCCTGCTTGACTTGACTGACATCTCCATGTCCTGAAGTCACACAGCAAAAAACTGATAGTCAAGCAGGTAGAGGTGAGTTAGGCATGGAATTGAGCTGGTGTGACAGAGGCTTCAGATTTACAATATCCATTTGCATATGAATTCAAACCCAGACTTCTCAATAACAGAATAATGCACTGGTCATGTAAAGGTACTGCTGGACTTGTCTTTGATAGAGCTACATGCACATATAAATAGGGGTGTGAAATTATGCTGACAAATTCCCATTAAAATGCTGTTACTGCAGTATATCACAGGTCTATTAATGCACACAGTAGCGTACAGTGGCTACCAGGGGGGCAGAGGGGGCCATCGCCCCAGGCCTGGTGCTCAGAGGGGGCCCACCCGGAACTATGCTACTGTAACTGTAGTGGCATGCACAGCATGCCAATACAGTTACATTCTGCGGCAGAGCAAGTAGAATCGATCTCCTTGCTCTGCTGCCCGGCCTGCAATGGGCCCCTGAGCAGGCAGGGGGGCAGTGCCAGCAGTGGGCCCCCTGCCTGTCATCGCAGGATTAGCTGTATCAGCATCTAGCCGATGCAGCTGACCGCATTGATGAGGGAAGGAGATCTATGCTCCTTCTCCCATCATCCCCATCAGCGTCTGATGTCACTGATGCCAACACTGACAGGGGGCGTGATGACGGCACTGCCCAGTGCCCGCGGTCCGGAGGTGAGCAGGAGTAGGGAGCAGCGCAGGAACCAGAAAGAAGAGAGGTCAGTATTTATTTATTGTTTTTCTTTATGGGGGCTGCCTTATATTACAGGGTCTGAGTGTGGGGGGCTGCCTTATACTACAGAGTCTGCCTGTGGGGGGGTGCTGCCTTATACTATAGGGTCTGCCTGTGGGGGGTGCTGCCTTATACTACAGAGTATGCCTGTGGGGGGTTGCTGCCTTATACTACAGGGTCTGCCTGTGGGGGGTGCTGCCTTATACTACAGAGTCTACCTGTGGGGAGTGCTGCTTTATACTACAGAGTCTGCCTTTGTGGAGGTGCTGCCTTATACTACAGTGTCTGCCTGTGTGGGGGTGCTGCCTTATACTACAGAGTATGCCTGTGGGGGGTTGCTGCCTTATACTACAGAGTCTACCTGTGGGGAGTGCTGCCTTATACTACAGAGTCTGCCTTTGTGGAGGTGCTGCCTTATACTACAGTGTCTGCCTGTGTGGGGGTGCTGCCTTATACTACAGAGTATGCCTGTGGGGGTTTGCTGCCTTATACTACAGAGTCTACCTGTGGGGAGTGCTGCCTTATACTACAGAGTCTGCCTTTGTGGAGGTTCTGCCTTATACTACAGTGTCTGCCTGTGTGGGGGTGCTGCCTTATACTACAGAGTCTGCCTGTGGAGGGTGCTGCCTTTCACTACAGAGTCTGCCTGTGGGGTGGTGCTGCCTTATACTACAGTGTCTGCCTGTGGGGGGTGCTGCCTTTTACTACAGGGTCTGCCTATGGGGGATGCTGCCTTATACTACAGGGTCTGCCTGTGGGGGGATGCTGCCTTATACTACAGGGTCTGCCTGTGGGGGGTGCTGCCTGATACTACAGAGTCTGCCTTTGGTGTGCTGCCTTATACTACAGAGTCTGCCTATGGGGTGCTGTTTTATACTACAGGGTCTGCCTATGGGGTGCTGTCTTATACTACAGAGTCTGTCTATGGGGTGCTGCCTTATACTAGAGAGTCTGCCTATGGGGGCTGCCTTATAGTACAGCGTCTGCTTATGGGGGCTGCCTTATGCTATAGAGTCTGCGTATGGGGGTGCATTATACAATATAGAGTAGGCCTATGGGGAGTGCATTATACTCTATGGAGTCCTATGGGGGTGCACAATACTATATTGAGGACTATCTGGTGCATTATACTATATGGAGGCTATCTAGGGGGCCATCATACAGTGTGGACATTACCGTGAGGGGTCATCTTACAGTGTTTTAGCCTTCAAACAGTTTGGGGGTTACTAAGGGTCCTGTATACTGTGTGGGTGATACTATACAGTGAGGGGGCATTATACTGTGCATAAGAGAGCATCATACTGTGTATAGGGAAGCTGTACAGGAGGGAGACTCGGGACATTATTACATGTTAAGTGGGCACTTATTGTTATAGGAGAACTCAGGTTACTGAGGCACACAGGACAATATTACTTTCTACGGGCAAAAAGTGGGCACTGTTTTCTAGGACACTTGCACCTGGCATTACTATATTATAGAGGGTTGCTTTAGAATTTAGAGGGCACAGAGAACCACGCAACAAGTGCATTAATATGGACACATACAGAAGAAGCGGCTCAGCATTGGGATATCAGCAGGATGAGGAGTTTGTGCAGGTTGGGAATAGATGGTGATGGCTGAAAATATGAGGCGTGTCTTTGTTGTTTTCTCTACAGCCGAGTCATGGCTGGAAGAAGTTGTCGTGTCAGTCTGGGCCAGATGGGAAAGTGAACAATTCCATCAGAAAGAATGTCAGCGGTAAGTCATTATCTGTAACTGTGCTGCGACTGACCATATGGCGTTAATATCAATGTCTTTATATAGAGATTATCTTCAGTAACATCGCTGTCATCTGCTGAGGTTCTCCTCCACTATTAGGGTGTGTCACCCAGTTGTAATCAAGGTTACCTGGTTAGGGGCCCACTCAGAAGCTTAGCCCTCCCTGAACCAAAACCCTAGCTACGCCTCTGAATGCACAGTTATTCTAAGTGACTATGCAGGTACAGCATCTACCTAAATCACTTGAATCTTTGGATTTTTACAGGCTGAGACTACACTTCCATTTTCAACTTATTTCAGAACTAGTGCACTAGTACAACCCAATCAGATTAGGCCTTTGTGGAATGAGATCTGACCTCCTATTCCTAAAATGGAAAACATAAATTTGCTCTATTTGACCGCTGTCATTTTTTATACTGACTGTGATAGTAATATGATATACCTTATGAGAAATCCAGCACAGGCCATAATACCCTGCAGTGTGTAAAATTGCGTCAGCCATTTTTTTTGTGATCCTCGAGAATTGAATAGCACAATGTTCGAATTCACGGGGACATGCGAATTTGAGGAAATTTGACTAGAAGTTGATCCTACATCTCTAAGTAATGACCACGGCAAAAATTATATGTAAAATCTTCTATTTTATTCAGGCATATTTCAATCTGATTAGCGCAATATGGTATCTAGAATTGTAAATGGTCAAATACCTTCCTTCCATGTTGTATAGTTAAGGTATGACCATATATTTGTGCTTAGTTTCTTGAAGAAGTTTCTCCCTTTCTCTGTTCGGTAAATTTTATAGGAAAGTATAAATTGCATCACTCGATATATTTCATTTGCAGTGGTTCTATGACTATATGTCACATTATTGAGCTTTCATCTTTACATTATCAGAAAAGGCAAAACAGGAAAAAACAAACATAATGTCCTTCTTGTTACTTCAGCGTGTATTGTTTAGATGAAGGCCTTATGCATTTGGTTGTATTATTATGACTATTATGTTGTTGTGCCATAATGTTCCAGATAATGGTATCCACACATCCTATGGGTTCATACTATAATTGTGGCATGCATTAAACATGTCATTTTACAGTGCTATTTTTCCACATGAACTTGGGTTCTACAGTAAAATATGATGTCTATGATGCACCAAGCAGTAGCACCAGGGGCATAACAATGGTAGTAGCAGTGGGTCCATGCTGGAAGAGGGGTCCACCGACACCTACTTCAGCTGGATGTTTGCCTGAGGACACACATTCAGCTGAAGTGTATTGCAATACATGCCACCGGCCAAGCAGAGACTGGCAGCTGATGTCGGCGTGCCAGTCATGAGGGCACATGACAGTGCCATCATATACTGCCCGTCATTTACACCCTGAAGTCAGCTGCAGAAGAAGGCGCCGCATGTTGTGGGAGTGAAGGAAGGTAAGAAGAATTGTTTATTTTTTTAAATATTTTGAAAAACAGAATAGACATTATACCAGTTAAAGACCCAGTATGAGGGTCAGTATATATGGAAAGGGCCCAGGATGGGGGTCTTTTTACAAGGAAGGGGGCCAGGTTGTGAGTCATTGTACAAGGGAAGGGCACAGCATGGGGGTTATTAACAAGAAAGTGGCCCATGATGGGTGTCATTATACCAGGAAGGGGCCCAGAATCGGGGTCATTATACAAGAAAGGGGACTAGGATGGTGGTCATTATACCAGTAATGGGCCTAGTATGAGGGTCATTATACACAGAAGTGGCCAAAAAAATTGGGGACATTGTTATAGGATGGGGACATTATACAAAGAAGTGGCCCATGATGGTGGACATTATACCAAAGGATGGGGATATTATTACTGGAACGTGCTCAGAATAGTGGACATTATGCCAGGGAGGGGTCTATGAAGGGAGATATTATGCTAGGAAGGGGGACATTATATCAGGAAGAAGGACATTATAACAGGAAGAGGCCCAGGACAGGGTATATTATAACAGGAAGGGGCTTAGGATGAGAGACATTACACAGGATAGGGGCCAGTACAAGGGACGCTATTACAGAAAGGAGCCCAGGATGGAGGACATTATTGCAGGAAGGGGACAGGACTAGGGACATTACAGGAAGATGCCATGATGCGGACACTGTTACACGTATACAGTGGGGGAAGTAAGTATTTGATTCCTTGCTGATTTTGTGAGTTTATCCACTGACAAAGACATGAACAGTCTATAATTTTAAGGGTGGGTGAATTTTAACATTGAGAGATAATAATAATAATAATAATCCAGAAAACCACATTGAATAAATTATATAAATTTATTTGCATTTTGCAGTGAGAAATAAGTATTTGATCCCCTACAAACCATTAAGAGTTCTGGCTTCTGCAGACCAATTAGATGCTCCTAATCAACTCATTACCTGCATTAAAGACAGGTAATATAGTGGTGCCTGCAAAGGCCATGTGACAGATCCAAAGGTGACTGTATCTTGTTCTAGGGATAGAAACGAGGAGAAAAGATACATGCCCACAAGATGGGGTACACCCAAAATGTAATAAAAGATGTATGATTTTATTAGTTAGCTAAAACAAACAAAGCAAAATCAGACAAAATAAAAACATTTAAAAACACCAAAAAATGGTAATGTAACTAGTTACTCCCATGGTGTGGCAATAACTAACCCACACTAAATTCAATCAGCAATATATATATCAAAATGTAGCTCCAAAAAGAGTGACAAAAAACAGTAAGGCAAAATACCAATAGGAACAACTAGGTAAATGCAGCTCTATGAAACAGGTATACCCATAGGAGTTTATATACCGTATATACTCGAGTATAAGCCAACCCAAGTATAAGCCGAGACCCCTAATTTTGCCACAAAAAACTGGGAAAACTTAATGACTCGAGTATAAGCCTAGGGTGGAAAATGCAGCAGCTACTGGTAAATTTCAAAAATAAAAATAGGTTCCAATAGAAGTAAAATTAATTGAGACATCAGTAGTTTAAGTGTTTTTGAATATCCATATTGAATCAGCCCCATATAATGCTCCATACAGTTTATGATGTGCCCCATAAGATGCTCCATATTAAAATATGCCCCATATAATGCTGCACAAATGTTGATTATGGCCCCATAAGATGCTCCATACAGACATTTGCCCCATATAATGCTTCACAAATGCCGATTATGGCCCCTTAAGATGCTCCATAGACACATTTGCCCCGTATAGAGCTGCACATGGCCCCATAGAGCTATTTGCCCCATATAGTGCTGCACATGGCCCCATTAGATGCTCCATACAGATATTTGCCCCATATAATGCTGTACATGGCCCCATACAGATATTTGCCCCATATAATGCTGCACATGGCCCCATACAGATATTTGCCCAATATAATGCTGATTATGGCCCCATAAGATGCTCCATAGAGATATTTGCCCCATATAATGCTGCACATGGCCCCATAAGATTCTCCATACAGACATTTGCCCCATATGCTGTTGCTGCGAAAAAAATAAAAAATGACACTCACCTCTCAGGCCCCAGGCACTTGCTATATTCACTTGCTCCACGTTCCACCGTCGGCGCTGCTGTGTCTTCCACTTCCTCTACACTGACGCTCAGGCAGAGGGTGGTTTGCACACTAATCACATCACTGCGCCCTCTGACCTGAAAACAGAAAAAGTCGGGTCAATAACAATAGGGGTATACACATACCAAATAAAAATCTAATTATACCAAAATGATAACCAAATTCTAAACCTATTTTACCCATTAGATGGACACAATAACTGTTCAGTACAAAGAAACATGAAAATCCGATAAGAAAAAATGTACACAAGAACAAAATATATAAAATACAAATTTTATTAGAGAAAAAACACAAAAGCACAAAAAACAAAAAACTAAACCTGGTAGGTATTCAAAAGTGGGAAACCAAAAAACGGCGCAGGAACCCACCATACTAGGTAAAGAGGCACTACAGAAAATCTAAACAGACCAATATGGTGCACATAGTAGGTCTATAAATATGGTACAGAAAAACATCGCTAAACATGAAAGTCCTCCAAGAGCAGTTTACCTATGTCGATGTGCAAGCAGATACCTCCGGTGGGTGCCGACGCCTGCCCCTTCGCACGTTTCGGCAATCAGCCTTCTTCTGGGGGTGGCATCACACCAGTAGGACCAAGGTTATATAGTTTAAGACAGCCAATCAGAAAAGACATAACACACAAACATAAAGTAACGGGTTCTCTCTATGGCCAGGAAGCCGCCGGAACTTGATACACAGGGGTGCTATATCTATGCACACCAATCATAAAGCTGTATGGCTACACATGGCCTATCGTGACCGGGTGTCCGCCCATCTAATTTAAATATCAGTATATACAACCACAACAGAATGGGTTACACCCAATACAACAAGTGACCAATCAAAAAACCTAAAAGATGTGTCCTAGGATGCCAATCATCCAGAAAAAAGTGCCCCCATATAAGAAGATAGCCATTATGTTGCGGGAGAGTTGCAAATGGAGATGTGAACTGCAGATATTAACGGCGCACATCGCCCCGCCTGATGGGGAGAGAGGCATCAGGGAGCGCGTCAGAATCGGCGATCCGGCCACGAACCAGACCCCTGTGTATCAAGTTCTGTGGACCTTACCAAGCTCAGGTTACACAGCACCCTGCTGGCACTCTGCTAATTGTCAGTGAGGGCTGCATACAACATAGCGGTGGACATGGTGGTGGTAGCGGGCGATGCTCAAAATTGAAAAGAGCCATTGTAAAAGGATGGGGATTATGCATTCCACTATCTTGCTAACTATTTGGCAAGAGGGAGAGTCCTCACAAATGTAAAAGTAAAAAATAAAGCCAAAACACTGTGTGAACATACACTAAAGGGGAGGTATATATTTGCTTTCATTATTTTTATTTTGCAATATATACATGTAATTATGAAGGAAATAATGTTTCTTAGCATTTTTTCCTTTAAAAACAATTTTTGGTTTGGTTTGGTAGGTCTTTTTAAAAACCTGTAAAACCAGCACAATAGTCTGACAACATTATTCCCAGATACCATATGTGTAGTCCGAAAGGCATGCAGGCATCTTCTCCATGCTGTTCCCGTTAAGTTTAGCTTTTTCCCAGCCATTTCAGCTTTTTTCTCAGGCCCCTATACATGTTTATTGTGTCCAGCAGAAAAATATTCAGCTTTCCCATTGACTTGCATTGGATTCTTTATTCGGTACGAATATACGGATATTAGAAATTATTTGTGCCGATTTCCCAAATCTGAATATTTCACTATTCGATCATCACTAGTGATCTTCTAATATGAAAAAATAATTAAATTGCAACGTTTCTCCCACCAATTACAATGTTAGAAAAAGACAGCACATGGATTGCACATGGATGGCATCAACTTGCTGTCTTTTGCTGACAGACCCATTCATGGCATATGGTTCTCGAAGAGTCAGAGATGTGAAAAGCACCATAGATTATAAGGAATATGTTTTCTATCAGCTAAAAATACAGACAGTTTATGCGTGTCTCACAACGTCTAAATGAGGCCTGTGTCTGTGAGCCAGACCTCATCAAAGATCAGTGCATGATGTCACAAATTCTATATTTTTGGAGCTATATCTGAACTGGCAACAAAATTGACAAACTTTCATCAAAAGTAGAAATGCACAGCCCAGCTGTCATATCAATGCCCGTACGTAATTTTCCAGAGGAAAAAGATGGTATTACTCGGCAGGTGAAGGCAAAATACAAGAAAAAGCATTTATCAATGAACTTTTCTAAACTTCTGATCAATTTTATGGTATGGTGTCAAAAAATTAAAACCTTAAAAAAATAAATCACATTACATGCTGGGCAACCGTTTCTACAAGGTTCTTCACCATTAAACTATAGAATATTTGATTTTATAACAATTTTGCCATTAAGTGTTACTGGATTGGATTGAGCCATGATTTTACCGGTGAAACATACACAGCTTAGCTGACTTTTTGTCTTGCACAGTATGGTGAAAAAATATCCTGCTGACCTGGCAAATAAGCAATCAGATATTCAATGTGCGCTGCACTCTGACAAGCATTTTAATTTGCAATGAGTTGTTTTGGGCCAAATGCGAAATATGTTTGCGAAATCCACCTACATCTAGGACTGATTAAATGAGAACATAAACTTCATTGCTTTACAGACTGGTAAGTCTGCACAGTACTTCTTTACTATCGGTTGGTTTTTGATCACATCGAGCATTAGCTTGAATCAGCTGATTGTTGATGGGGGTTTTATCTTCCTGACCTTGCAGCACTGAGAAATACATTGTATTTTAAATAGTTTTGGTTTTCAAAACTATTTAATTTTTTTTTATATTATAAATCTATTATATTCTTACTGCTATATTCTTATTTTTTTCAATCAGATATTTTAATTACATTACAAAAAAACTAAATTAAACATCCAATTCCTCCCTCACTTATTTTCAATTTTAAGCATATCAATAGATTGTTAAATGTATATTTCCAATGTGTATGCAAGATTACAGTATAGATAATATTAGTAGATGGCATAGCAAAGTTTTTCCTATAGTGATATTCTGATGGTTATGTAAGAGCGATGGACTGTACTGTCACATTCCAGCCCCCGAAGACAACAATAGCATTGTAATGTAGTGTGAATAAGGTTTTTTGTTATATATATATGTATATATACATATACATATATATATCCAGTACAGACCAAAAGTCCGTATTTTCATGACTATGAAATTTGTACATTCACACTGAAGGTATCAAAACTATGAATTAACACATGTGGAATTATATACTTAAAAAAAATTGTGAAACAACTGAAATTATGTCTTATATTCTAGATTCTTCAAAGTAGCCACCTTTTGCTTTGATGACCGCTTTGCACACTCTTGGCATTCTCTTGATGAGCTTCAAGAGGTAGTCACCGGGAATGGTCTTCAAACAATCTTGAAGGAGTTCCAAGAGATGCTTAGCACTTGTTGGCCCTTTTGCCTTCACTCTACTGTCCAGCTCACCCCCAAACCCTCTCGATTGGGTTCAGGTCTGGTGCCTGTGGAGGCCAGGTCATCTGGTGTAGCACCCCAACACTCTCTGTCTTGGTCAAATAGCCCTTACACAGCCTGGAGGTGTGTTTTCGGTCATTGTCCTGTTGAAAAATAAATGATGGTCCAACTAAACACAAACCGGAAGGAATAGCATGCCGCTGCAAGATGCTGTGGTAGCCATGCTGATTCAGTATGCCTTCAATTTTGAATAGATCCCCAACAGCGTCACCAGCAAAGCACCCCCACACCATCACACCTCCTCCTCCATGCTTCACAATGGGAACCAGGCATGTAGAGTCCATCCGTTCACCTTTTCTGCAAATCACAAAGACATGGTGGTTGGAAATAAGGATCTCAAATTTGGACTCATCAGATCAAAGCACAGATTTCCAATCGTCCAATGTCCATTCCTTGTGCTCTTTAGCCCAAACAAGTCTCTTCTGCTTGTTGCCTGTCCTTAGCAGTGGTTTCTTAGCAGCTATTTTACCATGAAGGCCTGCTGCTCAAAGTCTCCTCTTCAGAGTTGCTGTAGAGATGTGTCTGTTGCTAGAATTCTGTGTGGCATTGACCTGGTCTCTAATCTGATCTGCTGTTAACCTGCGATTTCTGAGGCTGGTGACTTGGATAAACTTATCCTCAGAAGCAGAGGTGACTCTTGGTCTTCCTTTCCTGGGGCGGTCCTCATGTGAGCCAGTTTCTTTGTGGTGCTTGATGGTTTTTGTCACTGCACTTGGGGAAACTTTCAAAATTTTCCCAATTTTTCAGACTGACTGACCTTCATTTCTTAAAGTATTGATGGGCACTCGTTTTTCTTTACTTAGCTGCTTTGTTCTTGCCAAAATACAAATTCTAACAGTCTATTCAGTAGGACTATCAGCTGTGTATTCACCAGACGTCTGCACAACACAACTGATGGTCCCAACCCCATTTATAAGGCAAGAAATCCCACTTATTAAACCTGACAGGGCACACCTGTGAAGTGAAAAATATTCAAAGTTTTTATGCCTTCAGTGTGAATGTAAAATTTTCATAGTCATGAAAATTCAGAAAAATCTTTAAATTAGAAGGTGTGTCCAAACTTTTGGTCTGTACTGTATATGTATATATATATATAATGTCATATGGTAATGTATAATCTATATATGAGTGTGATAAGTATTGCTAGTGTAATACATATGTATTAATGTAGTAATGTTTAGTGTACAGTGTAGGATTTCCCCATAGTTTGTAAGCTTGCGAGCAGGGCCCTCACTCCTCCTGGTATCTGTTTTGAACTGTATTTCTGTTATGCTGTAATGTTTATTGTCTGTACAAGTCCCCTCTATAATTTGTAAAGCGCTGCGGAATATGTTGGCGCTATATAAATAAAATTATTATTATTATTATTATTATTAGGATGAGCATAGGTTAGGATTTAGGACATATGATAGGCAGTACATGGTAGGCCATGCATATGGATACACCTAAATAAAATGGGAATGGTTGGTGATATCAACTTCCTGTTTGTGGCACATTAGTATATGGGAGGGGGAAAACTTTTCAAGATGGGTGTTGACCATGGCGGCCATTTTGAAGTCGGCCATTTTTTAATGCAACTTTACAACCCAGTTGTATCCATATAAATGGCCCACCCTGTAAGATAGTGACTATGGGGTAGGACAGATTTTGGTCAGCATTATAAGTGTAAAGGTAATGCATAGCGTATAGTGTAACATAAGTGAAATAATATATAATGTTGTGAGGGTGATCTGCCCAGTTGTATATTGCAGGGACAGACATAGTTAAAACCTTCACCCCTGGGACATTTTTTTGATCCTACCAGAAAAAAATGGAACAATTTGCTCTCAATAACTGGTGAGACAAATATATTATCCAAAATCTATAATTTTTATTATTAGCTCACTCAAAAATATAAAATACAATAACAGCAACCAAGTACATGGACAAGTGAAAAGGAAGGGAAGAGATCCAGATACAACACGTCTCCAACAAATTCCCTAAATGCAACAAATAATGGCACGCAATATCAATACATCAGTATACTTAACTCCCATAAGAGACAACAGCAGTCTATTTGTAGCATATGTATAAATGTAAACACAAGGGGGCATAGTAATATCTACGTACCAGTATTACTTCCCTATCTGCATATCAATGTATATGTACAGGTCCTTCTCAAAAAATTAGCATACAGTGTTAAATTTCATTATTTACCATAATGTAATGATTACAATTAAACTTTCATATATTATAGATTCATTATCCACCAACTGAAATTTGTCAGGTCTTTTATTGTTTTAATACTGATGATTTTGGCATACAACTCCTGATAACCCAAAAAACCTGTCTCAATAAATTAGCATATCAAGAAAAGGTTCTCTAAACGACCTATTACCCTAATCTTCTGAATCAACTAATTAACTCTAAACACATGCAAAAGATACCTGAGGATTTTATAAACTCCCTGCCTGGTTCATTACTCAAAACCCCCATCATGGGTAAGACTAGCGACCTGACAGATGTCAAGAAGGCCATCATTGACACCCTCAAGCAAGAGGGTAAGACCCAGAAAGAAATTTCTCAACAAATAGGCTGTTCCCAGAGTGCTGTATCAAGGCACCTCAATGGTAAGTCTGTTGGAAGGAAACAATGTGGCAGAAAACGCTGTACAACGAGAAGAGGAGACCGGACCCTGAGGAAGATTGTGGAGAAGGACCGATTCCAGACCTTGGGGAACCTGAGGAAGCAGTGGACTGAGTCTGGTGTGGAAACATCCAGAGCCACCGTGCACAGGCGTGTGCAGGAAATGGGCTACAGGTGCCGCATTCCCCAGGTAAAGCCACTTTTGAACCATAAACAGCGGCAGAGGCGCCTGACCTGGGCTACAGAGAAGCAGCACTGGACTGTTGCTAAGTGGTCCCAAGTACTTTTTTCTGATGAAAGCAAATTTTGCATGTCATTCGGAAATCAAGGTGCCAGAGTCTGGAGGAAGACTGGGGAGAAGGAAATGCCAAAATGCCTGAAGTCCAGTATCAAGTACCCACAGTCAGTGATGGTGTGGGGTGCCATGTCAGCTGCTGGTGTTGGTCCACTGTGTTTCATCAAGGGCAGGGTCAATGCAGCTAGCTATCAGGAGATTTTGGAGCACTTCATGCTTCCATCGGCTGAAATGCTTTATGGAGATGAAGATTTCATTTTTCAGCACGACCTGGCACCTGCTCACAGTGCCAAAACCACTGGTAAATGGTTTACTGACCATGGTATTACTGTGCTCAATTGGCCTGCCAACTCTCCTGACCTGAACCCCATAGAGAATCTGTGGGATATTGTGAAGAGAAAGTTGAGAGACGCAAGACCCAACACTCTGGATGAGCTTAAGGCCGCTATTGAAGCATCCTGGGCCTCCATAACATCTCAGCAGTGTCACAGGCTGATTGCCTCCATGCCACGCCGCATTGAAGCAGTCATTTCTGCCAAAGGATTCCCGACCAAGTATTGAGTGCATAACTGAACATTATTATTTGTTGGTTTTTTTGTTTGTTATTAAAAAACATTTTTATTTCATTGGATGGGTGAAATATGCTAATTTATTGAGAGAGGTTTTTTGGGTTATCAGGAGTTGTATGCCAAAATCATCAGTATTAAAACAATAAAAGACCTGACAAATTTCAGTTGGTGGATAATGAATCTATAATATATGAAAGTTTAATTGTAATCATTACATTATGGTAAATAATGAAATTTAACACTATATGCTAATTTTTTGAGAAGGACCTGTACATTCAAAGGGGTATGGCAAGTACCTGAATGCAAGTGTTGCTACCCTGTCTATGTGGGAGGAAAACCATGGATAGATGACCCAGGATGTGTATATCGGTAGCCCCGACGTGCGTTTTGTGCTTTCGGGCTTCTTTGGGGGCTATCCCTTGGGCCATTTCCTGTTTTTTTCTGTTTTTCGCTCCCATTCTTCCCAGAGCCATAAATTTTTTATTATTCCATCAAATGGCCATGTGAGGACTTGTTTTTCTATGGGACGAGTTGTACTTTTTTACGACACCATTGATTTTACCATATAATGTACTAGTAAATGGGAAACAAAATTCCAAGTGCGGTGAAATTGCAAAAAAAGTGCAACTCCACAATGTTTTACTATTTGCATTTTTACCATGATCACTAAATGCTAAAACTGACCTGCCATTATGATTCTACGGGTTATTACGAGTTTGTAGATACCAAACATGTATAGGTTCTTTTTTATTAAAGTGGTGAAAATAAAAATCCAAAGTTTGTTATAAAAAAAAATATTGACTCCATTTTCCAAGACCAGTAGTTGGGATCTGGGGCTGGGTGAGAGCTTACTTTTTTGTGCGCCGAGTTGATGTTTTCATCGATACCATTTTGGGGTAGATACGATCTTTTGATCACCTACTATTACATTTTATTGCAATGCTGCGGTGACCCACTGGAACGTGACGACGAACTCCTCTCGGACGAGCTGACCAGGTGGACCGCCCCCTATACAGGGAGAGTTAGGGGCAGGCCCATGAGGGACTATCGCCACGGAAGCTGGAGGATCGACTGAGATAGACGGGTACACTGTAGGCAAAAAGGGACAGAGGGAAAAGAAAGGAACTACTGAGACGAGGGAGAAGATGGGAACGCTACAGAGATACGGAGGCTGGCAGGACAATATGGAGACACTGAGGCTGATGGGAGCAAGGAAAGGATATAGGAGCCGGGCAGGTACCGCAGAGGAAAAGGAACTGAAGGAACACGGCAGGCAGGCACTGCAGAGAGAGGAGGAGACCCAAGATCAGAGAGCTAGGAACGCACAGAGACCACAGGCGTCCAGAAGCACTTGTAAACACAAATGAACATCAGGCACAGAGGAGCAGCAGGAAGCAGTTTACATAGCAGCGTGGGAGCTACTTCCGGGTTACAGTCCTCCAGGATGACAGAGAGGACAGGAAAGAGCGCCAACAGAGGAATCAGATGTGCGCACGCGCAGAGCTGAATGCGACGCGCGCGCACACCCGGCGAGCTGCAGTGGGAAGAGGCGGCGGCAGCAGCGGCATGACACAATTCTTGAATATTTTTCTCGTTGCACCGTTTACCGGTAGGATTAATTATTTCTATATTTTGATAGATCGGGTGTTTCTGAATGCATCAATACCAAATATGTGTATTTTTTTTTTGTTTTATTTTGAATGGGCAAAGGGGGTGATTTGAACTTTTATACATTTTAAATTTTTAAAATATTGTTAAAACCTTTTTTTTACAATTTTTGCTTGCTTTAATAGTCTCCTTATGAGACTTGAAGCTGTGATCTTCTGATTGCTTGTGCTACACATAGCAGGGCTTCAGCCACATGTCGGGCTCATAACAGATCGGCAATGACAACCACAGGTGTTTCCTGCAGAGCTCGGGTTGTCAAGCCAACCCATCGGCTCCCAGTGATCAAGTGATAGGGTTGCCGATGGGTGGGGCTAGTGACGCGCTTCTGGCATGATCTTGTAAAATGCCGCTTAATTATTAGGCAACTTCCTTTCCTTTGGCAAACTGGGTCAGAAGAGAGATTTGACGGGCTCTGAAAAGTCCAAAATTGTGAGATGTCTTGCAGAGGGATGCAGCAGTCTTGAAATTGTCAAACTTTTGAAGCGTGATTACCGAACAATCAAGCATTCATGGCAAATAGCCAACAGGGTTGCAAGAAGCGTGTTGGGCAAAAAAGGTGCAAAATAACTGCCCATGAATTGAGGAAAATCAAACATGAAGCTGCCAAGATGCCATTTGCCACCTGTTGTGCCATATTTCAGAGCTGCAACATTACTGGAGTAATTAAAAGCACAAGGTGTGCGATACTCAGGGACATGGCCAAGGTAAGGAAAGCTGAAAAACTACCACCTTTGAACAAGAAACATAAGATAAAATGTCAAGACTGAGCCAAGAAATATCTTAAGACTGACTTTTCAAAGGTTTTATGGACTGATGAAATGAGAGTGACTCTTGATGGACCAGATGGATGGGCCAGAGGCTGGATCAGTAAAGGGCAGAGAGCTCCACTTCGACTCAGACGCTAGCAAGGTGGAGGTGGGGTACTTGTATGGGCTGGTAACATCAAAGATGAACTTGTGGGACCTTTTCTGGTTGAGGATGAAGTGAAGCTCAACTCCCAGACCTACTGCCAGTTTCTGGAAGACTTCTTCAAGCAGCGGTACAGGAAGAAGTCGGTATCGTTCAAGAAAAACATGATTTTCATGCAGGACAATGCTCCATCACATGCCCACAACTACTCCACAGCGTGGCTGGCCAGTAAAGGTCTCAAAGAAGAAAAAATAATGACATGGCCCCCTTGTTCACCTGATCTGAACCCCATAGAGAACCTATGGTCCCTCATAAAATGTGAGGATCTACAGGGAGGGAAAACAGTACACCTCTCGGAACAGTGTTTTAGAGGCTGTGGTGGCTGCTGCACGCAATGTTGATCATAAACAGATCAAGCAGCTGACAGAATCTATGGATGGAAGGCTGTTGAGTGTCATCATAAAGAAAGGTGGCTATATTGGTCACTAATTTTGGGGGGTTTGTTTTTGCATGTCAGAAATGTTTATTTCTAAATTTTGTGCAATTATATTGGTTTACCTGGTGAAAATAAACAAGTGAGATGGGAATATATTTGGTTTTTATTAAGTTGCCTAATAATTCTGCACAGTAATAGTTACCTGCACAAACAGATATCCTCCTAAGATAGACAAATCTAAAAAAAAACACTCCAACTTCCAAAAATATTAAGCTTTGATATTTATGAGTCTTTTGGGTTGATTGAGAACATAGTTGTTGATCATTAATAAAAATAATCCTCTAAAATGCAACTTGCCAAATAATTCTGCACACAGTGTACAGTCCTTCCACTTAAAAAAAGATGAGAGAGGCCTGTAATTGACAACATTGAAATTCACAGCAAACATCAATAGATTGTGGAGTAAAATTCAAGTAAATCGCTCACAGAAAAACCCCAAAAATATAAAAAAAAAAACTTTATTATTAAATTTATTAAAAATTAGTACACACAAAACCATCAACAAAGAAAAATTGGCGCTTAATAGAAAAAGACCTAGGGAGGTGCCTATCTCTAGCTGCCTACCACTCGTTAGCACCCTACCTGACAGCGGAGGTTGGCACCCTAGACCTGCGCAGTGGCGCCCCAGCTCACCGTCGACTGTCCCTTCTACCATACAACTCCCTGTAGGGATGGAGTAGAAAAATAAATGTATGTGATGTAGAGAAATAGGGGCCAATGGAGGGTGATAACTACCCCTTTGTTCTGGCCCTACCTTACAGCAGAGCTTGGCACCTTAGATATTCACGATGCATGGCGCCCCCGCTCCTTGATGACTGTCCCCAAGAAAATTGCCCTAATGGATTAGTGTCGGGGCAATATAAAGACTTAGTATAATGTGCTGGAGTGCTGAAATATATAGCATGTGCACAAATAATGGTAAACCTTGGGCTTAAAGTTTAAGAGTGATTCGCAGGGATTTTTCTAATAAACAATTAAGATAGAGAAGATGTACAGTTAGGGCCAGAAATATTTGGACAGTGACACAAGTTTTGTTATTTTAGCTGTTTACAAAAACATGTTCAGAAATAAAATTATATATGTAATATGGGCTGAAAGTGCACACTCCCAGCTGCAATATGATAGTTTCCACATCCAAATCGGAGACAGGGTTTAGGAATCATAGCTCTGTAATGCATAGCGTCCTCTTTTTCAAGGGACCAAAAGTAATTGGACAATGGACTCTAAGGGCTGCAATTAACTCTGAAGGCATCTCCCTCGTTAACCTGTAATCAATGAAGTAGTTAAAAGGTCAGGGGTGGATTCCAGGTGTGTGGTTTTGCATTTGGAAGCTGTTGCTGTGAGCAGACAACATGCGGTCAAAGGAACTCTCAATTGAGGTGAAGCAGAACATCCTGAGGCTGAAAAAAAAGAAAAAATCCATCAGAGAGATAGCAGACATGCTTGGAGTAGCAAAATCAACAGTTGGGTACATTCTGAGAAAAAAGGAATTGACTGGTGAGCTTGGGAACTCAAAAAGGCCTGGGCGTCCACGGATGACAACAGTGGTGGATGATCGCCGCATACTTAATTTGGTGAAGAAGAACCCGTTCACAACATCAACTGAAGTCCAGAACACTCTCAGTGAAGTAGGTGTATCTGTCTCTAAGTCAACAGTAAAGATAAAACTCCATGACAGTAAATACAAAGGGTTCACATCTAGATGCAAACCATTCATCAATACCAAAAATAGACAGGCCAGAGTTAAATTTGCAGAAAAACACCTCAAGAAGCCAGCTCAGTTCTGGAAAAGTATTCTATGGACAGATGAGACAAAGATCAACCTGTACCAGAATGATGGGAAGAAAAAAGTTTGGAGAAGAAAGGGAACGGCACATGATCCAAGGCACACCACATCCTCTGTAAAACATGGTGGAGGCAACGTGATGGCATGGGCATGCATGGCTTTCAATGGCACTGGGTCACTTGTGTTTATTGATGACATAAGAGCAGACAAGAGTAGCCGGATGAATTCTGAAGTGTACCGGGATATACTTTCAGCCCAGATTCAGCCAAATGCTGCAAAGTTGATTGGACGGCGCTTCATAGTACAGATGGACAATGACCCCAAGCATACAGCCAAAGCTACCCAGGAGTTCATGAGTGCCAAAAAGTGGAACATTCTGCAATGGCCAAGTCAATCTCCAGATCTAAACCCAATTGAGCATGCATTTCACTTGCTCAAATCCAGACTTAAGACGGAAAGACCCACAAACAAGCAAGACCTGAAGGCTGCGGCTGTAAAGGCCTGGCAAAGCATTAAGAAGGAGGAAACCCAGCGTTTGGTGATGTCCATGGGTTCCAGACTTAAGGCAGTGATTGCCTCCAAAGGATTTGCAACAAAATATTGAAAATAAAAATATTTTGTTTGGGTTGTGTTTATTTGTCCAATTACTTTTGACCTCCTAAAATGTGGATTGTTTGTAAAGAAATGTGTACAATTCCTACATTTTCTATCAGATATTTTTGTTCAACCCTTCAAATTAAACGTTACAATCTGCACTTGAATTCTGTTGTAGAGGTTTCATTTCAAATCCAATGTGGTGGCATGCAGAGCCCAACTCGCGAAAATTGTGTCACTGTCCAAATATTTCTGGCCCTAACTGTATTAAACAATATTAATCTATACAATGATAGTCTCCATGGATCACATTGATAAAGTTTAAGGATTGTTCTAATAGACAATTATCATAAAGAAGATATATTCTACACTTATAATCTCCATGCATCACAATAATACAGGAACAGGAACACAATATATTAATTGTGCACAAAAATTAAAGCTCCACAGAGAAAGCCTGCACAATGTGTAACACAGTGTTGATCTATACAATGATATTCACCATGGATCACAATAATAAAGGAATGCAAGACATTAATTGTGCACCAAAAATTAAAGCTCCACAGAGAAAGCCTGCACCTAAAAAAAAAACCTAGGTTCATACAGTCCCACATAACCACAGATAGATGAGCCAGACTCTCAGACTCGACGCGTTTTCCCTCTTAAAGAGGTTCATCAGGAGTTCACCTAGGCACTTTATCTGGAGGGGACACACCCGATGTGCTGTTGTCCAGTATCACTATGGACATCTAATATGCATAAGCAAAGTAGCAGTCTCTAACAATATGTATATATACTCCTGATGAACCTCTTAACAAAAATAAACACTTGAAATAGATCACTCTGTAATGACTACATAATATATGAGTTTCACTTTTTGCATTGAAGAACTGAAATAAATTAACTTTTTGATGATATTTCAATTTGGTGAGACGCATATGTGTCATGGTTGTGGACAGGCTTCCTTCTCTGTCCTCTCGGGGATAATTTGAATAGCCTCCTTCTGGTTTGGGGAGGGCTTTATTTACCCGCCTTCATCTGGGGATCCTTATCAGTGATACATCTGTCTTGGCTGTTTGTCTGACCCCCGGAGTGCTTGCATACTGTTGTCTGGTTGCTTTCTTGTGTATGAATCGGTCTGTTTTCTCGTTCTGTGCTTTACCTTGTGACTCTGTGCTAATTGTCTGTTTCTGGCTCTGACCTTTGTCTTGGTACTCTAACTTCCCTCTTGTCTGCCCCATTTGTACTGCGTTGCTATCTTTGGCTCCCAGACCTTTTTGCTACGTCCCGACCACACTTACATCTCACTTGTCACAATGTGACTGACCTGGTATGAAACGATCCAACCGTAGGTCTGTCACAAGCAGCACAACAAACAAGGGAACACCGGGGACACAATTACAACAGTGGGCCGTGTCGGTAGGGACTGGGGGAATGGACACCTCCTGCACATGTGCCTTGATCTTGCTATCATCCCTATACAGGTTCTTTCTCCCCGTTGCCAACCAGGATACCTAGTCCCTCACTTGCTCTGCACCTATCCCTACGTAGGGAACTGGCAGGTGAGAGCACTGGTCCCACCGCTGCACTAATACAACAAGGGGTAAGAAAAGACAGACAAGGAATATGCAAACAACACTTAGCTTATTGCTGCAAAGCACAGCACAGCGGGAAGAAACAACAGATTCACTGGACTCAGCAGAAGAACAACTGTTCCGAGCAAGCTCCTCCCAGCTTGGTCGCTGCAGAATTAACTAACACTGACAGTCAGCTGATGCACCAGGTGACCTCTTAAAGAATGGTCGGAGTGGTAACCACCAACATCAGCTGACCCAGCAGCAATGCAATAACACCAGCGGCCACCGGGGGGAGGAAACTGCATTAACCCCCAATGATCAGAAAGGAAAAAAGATCTTAAACTGAAGGAAATGACAGTACCCCCCTTTCTATGAGGGGCCTCTGGACCCTCAACACTGGACCTCACCAGTAAACAACCTACAGTGAGGATGTCAGAGTTCACCTTGTCAGTCACCTGACCCTCAGGTTTACAGTGGACACAGCACGATGGAGATGACAACGTAGGCGGCACAAATCTCCAGAGCGCCTACCTGTGGAATGAGTTGTGTATGGGCATTACTGGGGATAACTCCAACTGGTAAGTCCTCGGCCTGACAATGGCTGACACCCGATAAGGCCAGATTACCCTCAAACTCCAGATTCCAGTACCACACTTCCACCTGATATTTTTGGTGGACATCCATACGTATTCATTCACACACAGGTTCGGACCTGAACGTTTATTTTCACGCATGCGTCTGCCACAAGACGGTCAACTCTTTACAGAACCGACAACAGAGGCATCCACCTGTGTCACCAAACTCACCCCCACTATGCACCGAGGGAACCACCACTCTCCTCTGACCCCTCCTCCTAAGAGGTCTCTGACATACCGGGTTAGCATGTAGTGAGGGTAGAGTCTTGCCCCTACTCCCTGGCAGCACCTCTACTGCCCCCACTGGAGAAGAAGGGGTAGGTTGTAGAGGGACGGCAGAGATCGTAGCTCCTGGCAGTCCTCACAAGACTGACCCCAGCTGACTACTTCTCTGGACCGCCAGTCTATGACCAGGTTGTGTTTTTTCAATCAAGGGAGTCTTAAGACCATGGGAGTTGGTATGCCCTCCAAGATGTAGCATGACAGGGACTCTTCATGACAAGCCCCTATATGCAGATGTATATTGTCTACGACTTGGGTAATGCTCCCCTGGTTGAGCGGGGCAGAGTCAATGGCCTGGAAGCTTAGGGGTCTCGCTAGCATCCTACTCATCAGGCCATGGGTCTGGACAAAATGAGCATCCACCAAATTGACTCCTGCTCCACTGTCCACAAGAATCAGAATATTCTCAGTTACCCCACCAACAACCACCTCAGTAGGTAAGGTACTCTGAGACAAGAAAATGGAGGAAATATACACTCCCTGGTCGCTTCCCTCCACACAACCAGGGGGATGCGGCTTCTTAGGTGGAACAGGTATTGGACAGACATTGATAAAATGACCGATCTACCCACAGTAAAAACATGCCCCCACACCACGACGAACCACAGACAACCCCATTTGGTAACCAACTCCTCCCATCTGCATGGGTTCATCCACCTGGTCAGGTGTGTCCTCCTCTCTAGCAAGGACTACTGGGGGCACATTTGGTGTATGCCTCTCCCTCAAGCGTCTATCCACCCGGATGGCAAGGGACATGGTGGCCTCCAACCACCTGAGGGTGGCGTATTGTACCAGAGTATCTTGCAACCTAGGGGACAGCCCCTGCACAAAATGGCTCCTAAGGGCAGGGTCATTCCACTGTGTGTCAGTGGCCCACCTCCTGAACTCTGAACAGTACTCCTCAGTCAGCCGGCCCTCCTGCTTGACCTTACGGAGTCGCGATTCTGCCAAGGAGATGTCATCTGAATCTCCATACACCAGTGCCAGAGTCATAAAAAACTCGTACACCGACCGTAGAGATGGAGAACCGGTCAGCAGGGAGAAGGCCCAGGATTGGGGATCACCCTTAAGAAGGGCAACGATGATTCCCACCCAATTATTCCTCACTCCCTGATGAACGAGGGCAGAGCCTGAAGTATAGCTTACAGGCATCCTTAAAAACCAAAAATGTGTCTCTCCCTCCAGAGAACCTGTCAAGGAGAGATTTCTTGGGTTCTGGTTGAGCCTGTACCTGAGCCGAGGCCCAGAACCCCAACAACTGCTGCAGCTGTTGCACCACCTCACCACAAAGATCCTTAAGCTCAGTGGTGAGAGTCTGAAGCATTTGTGCAAAGGCCTGCATTTGGGCCATGGCTCACCAGAAATAATTTGATGTTAATGTCACGATGTGACTGACCTGGTATGAAATGACCCAACCGTAGGTCTGTCACAAACAGCACAACAAACAAGGGAATACCGGGGACACAATTACAGTGGTGAGCCCTGTCGGTAGGGACTGGGGTAATGGGCACCTCCTGCATTGGCCTGCAGATGTGCCCTGATCTTGCTATCATCCTATACAGGTTCTTTCACCCCGTCGCTGACCAGGATACCTAGTCCCTCACTTGCCATGCACCTATCCCTGCTTAGGGAACTGGCAGGTGAGAGCACTGGTCCCACCACTGCACTAATACAACAAGGGATAAGGAAAGGCAGACAAGGAATAAGCAAACAACACTTAGCTTATTGCTGCAAAGCACAGAACAGTGGGAAGAAACCACAGATTCACCGGACTCAGCAGAAGAATAACTGTTCCCAGCAAGCTCCTTCTCCCAGCTTGGTCGCTTCAGAATGAACACCGACAGTCAGCTGATGCACCAGGTGACCTCTTAAAGGATGGTGGGAGTGGTCACCGCCAACATCAGCTGACCCGTCAGCCATGCAATAACACCAGCGGCCACCGGGGGGAAACTGCATTAACCCTAGATGACCAGAAAGGAAAAAAGGTCTTAAACTGAGGGAAACCAGATCTGCCACAAATTCAAAACTGGATCGTGACATCACTCTTTTGGCACTACATCAACCTCCTGGCTTGACTTCGGCATGTTCAGACTACTCCCTGGCTCCAGCAGTCACCACTGGCTCCACCTCTGTCCACTCCCCCGGATGTCACGTGTTTCAGGTCCTGCGCTTCAGTAGGTAAGCTCACCGCAGCTCTCCTTAAGGTACCTTCACACATAACGATATTGTTAACGATATCGTTGCTATTTGTGACGTAGCAATGATATCGTTAATGAAATCGTTATGTGTGACAGCGACCAACGATCAGGCCCCTGCTGGGAGATCGTTGGTCGCTGAATAAAGTCCAGAACTTTATTTCGTCGCTGGACTCCCTGGAGACATCGCTGGATCGGCGTGTGTGACACCGATCCAGCGATGTCTTCACTGGTAACCAGGGTAAACATCGGGTAACTAAGCGCAGGGCCGCGCTTAGTAACCCGATGTTTACCCTGGTTACCATGCTAAAAGTAAAAAAAAACAAACACTACATACTTACCTACCGCTGTCTGTCCTCCAGCGCTGTGCTCTGCACTCCTCCTGTACTGTCTGTGAGCCGGAAAGCAGAGCGGTGACGTCACCGCTCTGCTTTCCGGCTCCCAGACAGTACAGGAGGAGAGCAGAGAAGCAGAGCACAGCGCTGGAGGGCAGACAGCGTTAGGTAAGTATCTAGTGTTTGTTTTTTTTAACTTTTAGCATGGTAACCAGGGTAAACATCGGGTTACTAAGCGCGGCCCTGCGCTTAGTTACCCGATGTTTACCCTGGTTACCGGCATCGTTGGTCGCTGGAGAGCGGTCTGTGTGACAGCTCTCCAGCGACCAAACAGCGACGCTGCAGCGATTCGGATCGTTGTCGGTATCGCTGCAGCGTCGCTAAATGTGAAGGGGCCTTTACTCTCTCTCTGTCATTCTTTAACACGTGCACTGACTCCTGCTGTAAGTACCTAAAAGTGACACTATTCTAAAAACTTCACCCCTCAAAGTGCTCAAACCACATTCAAGAAGTGTAAGCCTTAAGTTGCTTCACAGGAACTGAAGCAATGTTGAAGGAAATAATGAACATTTCATTTTTTTCACAAAAATTTACTGTAGGCCCTAACTTTTTTATTTTCACAAGGGTAACAAGAGAAAATAGACTCCAAAATTTCTTGTACAATTTCTCCCGAGAAGCAATAGTGTGTGATAATCACACCATACATATACCCTCTGGCTCAAGACAGAATCAGCTGTGGAGGATATCCACTAATAAAACATAACCTTTAATGATAAATACTAAAAAATGCACACCCAACAGGACACAAACAAAAAGAAAATATAAAGTGCTCAGGTGAACCAGTGCTCAATATAAAATGTAATGGTTTGATCTCACCCAAGCTGCCGGACACTGTATACTTCCGCACGACACAGTAGAGATCCAGGTTTGTGAAAGGAGGCAGGGCTGAAATTCACATGTCTACCCTGTAGCCCCTGTGTAACTCCTGTCCTGACAAGGACAGGCCCCAAATGGACCTCACTATAGGGGACCAACACACCCAATGTATATGAAGGCAGAGTCCCAAATCCTCTTGAAATATAGTTTCCTCCTCCCTACGCGTTTCAACTCCGGTCATGGAGAATCATCAGGGAAGTCACATGGAAGGAAGTGCCAACGGGCACAGAAATTATAAGTGTAAGTCCGTACAGAATATGAGGCCTGCAGTGGCTAGGCATCCCAAGCTGGAAGTGACCGTCTGTGTCCACAGTCTCTGGTAGAATACAGCCCATCTCAGCAATTTCTCCTGAGTACACCAATATTCGTGGGGGAAATCTACTATTTGGGCGCACAGCCGAGCTCAGAAGGGAAGTAGTACCATCTGACTTATTTGAATGTAAAATTTACTAGAATAATGTCGCATGCCATGTCGCATTTGGAGAGCCCCTTATGTGACTAAACAGGGGAAACCCCCCCCAAGTGGTACCATTTTGGAAACCACACCCCTCAAGGATTTTCTTCAGGGGTATGGTGAGGATTTTGAACCTATAGGTAAAACACAGAATTTGATAACACTAGGTTGTCATGTTGAATACGTCTTCATTAGTGTTGAGCAAGTGCTCACTATTCTAGTTTGCATCGGGTGCTTGCGTGTACACCCAATAGAGCGAATGCTTGTGGGACATGCTTGAGTTTCCATCCCACATGTTTTGCAAAAAAAGAGCAGTGATCTGCGATACTCTGTGCATACCCAAGAACCCAATGCACTTGCGCTTAATACTAGCCATCATAGCAGCATAATTTTTTTTTACTTTTGAAAAACTCCAATTCTTATTCCAACCCTAACCACAAGCCTAACACAACCCTAACCTCAAACCTAAAATAACCGTAAGCCCAATACTAACACAACTCTAACCCCAAACGTACCACAACCTAACCCCAGCCCTAACCCCAACTGCAAGGAATGAAAAGCATTAAAAATATATAGTTTATAATTTTTTATCAAACTAAAGGGGCGACAAAGCGGGATTTGATGTACTATTTTTCTTCTTTTGATCACTGTGATAGGGTCTATCACAGTGGTCAAAAGGAACCGATAGGTAAAATTCCTTATTGTTGCCGGGTACCGGCCGGCAAATCTCAGTGGGTGCACTGCACATGCGTCTGCCATTTTTTTCCTGCAAGATGATGCCAGGCCGGCGGACATCTCAGGAGGGCATGGGGATGGCGGACGTATCAGAGGGCCTCAGGGGGAATTATTTTTCTCTCCTCAGATATGCATACCATGTCAGACAAGAGAATTGATTTTAACAGCGCAGTTTTCTTTTTTCAGTGAATAACGGTGATCACATGATTGGGGACCAAAACATCCAGCACTGATCATGTTCTCCAGGGTCTCAGCTACCCCACTAGCTGAAAGCCCAGAGATTTTCAGACTCTGAGGGGGGTGCTACAGCCTTATTCCCAAATACCGTTTTAAAAAGGCAATGAGGGAATAAGGCCCCTTAGCGGCCGCTGTTTTAATGCTTATCAGTGGTTGTTAACGGGTTAACGGACACCTCACTATGTGCATTTATATTGTCTATATTGATATTTTGAATATATATTTCATTATATTATAAATACTTCACCCTTATTTTGTCTTTTCTCTAGTGCAATGTATTATTTATATTATCTACTGTATATTTATATTACTTGATCACTTTAAGTTAGACATTTTTGGTTTGGATATATTATCTTATGCTGTCTGGATGATACTATTTATGAGAGGAGAACTATATAGGTTACTTTCTGTATTTTTCAGATTATAAGACGCTTTTTTTCCACCAAATTTGCGTCTTCTAATGCGGATATAACTTACCGGACACGGTGGAGCAGGGTTCCAGGGTAGCTGCTGGAGGACGTAAGAGTGGAGAGTTGCTGCAGGCCGAAGGCTGGGAAGAAGGGGTGTTCAGATGTGCGCCGCTGCGAGTGTTCGGTGGTGCAAGGGCTCTGCCAACATTTTGAGAAAGCTAAGAGCCCACGCACTTGCATGGTTTACTATGTGGTGGACTCTGGGAAAATGGCTGCTGGGGGCAGCGCATGCGCAGATGGAGATCTCAGCACCAACGTCTCGGGAGCAGCGGCGCACATCCGAACACCTCCTCATCCCAGCCTGCGGCCTGCAGCATTGCTCCACTCTTGCCTCCTCCAGCAGTGACCCTGGGACCCTGCTTCACTGCAGCCACCACCCCCAGTAAGCAATAAGACACATGGATTATAGGAAGCACCATTATTTTATTAAAAAAAGTTTTTTTTCTATTTTTCTCCTCAAAATTTGGGGTGCATCTTATAATCCGCAAAATACGGTAGTTATACCATGAGTAATGAAGAGAACTAAGTACTCTCGAAAGCTTGCTTTGTAACATCTTTTATTTTATTTCTATTAGCCATTAAAAGGTATCATAACTACAAGATTATTATTTTGTTTCTCCCACTTAGAACAATCAATCTTTTTTCAACTGGTTAACACTGGGCCGGCGTCACACTAGCGAGTTTTACGGACGTATGGGAGGCGCAGAAAATACGGATTGCACACGGTACAATGATTCTCTATGGCCTAGCTCATATCTGCCGTATTCTACAGATCCATGTTATACAGTCTTGTACGGCCGTAGAAAAACGCAGCATGCTGCTTTTGTCAACGTTAGGGTTGAGCGACTTTTAGTTTTTTAGGGTCGAGTCGGGTTTCGCGAAACCCGACTATCTCAACAGTCGAGTCGAGTGGAATCAGCCGATTATCGCGAAAAGTCGGGGATCGACCGAAACACGAAACCCAATGCAAGTCAATGGGGGAGCATAGTCGGCAGTGAGTGGAGGCCAGGAAAACACCTACAGTGCCCATTTTAATGGCAAAAACATCCATTCTTGTTACTGAAGCTTGTCAATCTTAATTTACCTTATAATAATAGTTAGGCATTGGAAATTGGGGGTCATTTGGCTAAAGTTGTGGGGGGTAGGGCTGGTTCAAGTATTTAGTGGGCCCAGGAAATCTGGACCACGTCAAGGCAGTGGAGCAGGGAGAGGTAAGTATTTAAACTTTGCAAGTGCTGTGATCCTGAGCAAGCAGGGGGGGCCCACTCGTTGGCATTGGCACTGGCACAGGGCCCCTCAAAGTACGGTGGTGTGTTTGCACGGTGGGGGCGCCTCCCACCGGCAGCGACACTTTTTGTGTACTATGAGGGGCCCTGTGCCAGTGACGTCGCCAACGAGTATTCCCCCCCACCTGATGACGGAACCTGCACTTTCATCTGCACCTTCTTCTTTGTAAGGTGGCATGGTATGCGGGAAGGGGAACCTGACTTTCAGCAGGGTCACATTCTTGCTGTGTAGCGTGCACGGGGAATGTAGCGTTCTGGGTCAATGTACCAGAAGACTCATCTATCACTGGCTGGGCAATGGGCAGGATGAGGAGGAAACAAAGATATAGGCCCAAAGAATAAAGTGGGCTAAATGCAGTTCCAAATTGGTAAGAGGACTAACCAGGGTGCATTGCTTTGTTCAGTGGAGTACAACTGTAATGAGAGGCTGACACAGTGAGTAGGCCCAAATCAGTAAGTAGGCTAAATGCAGTTCAAAATTGGTAACAGTAGTAAACAGGTGGCACTGGTTTACTCAGTGTAGGAGAACATCAAGGAGCGGCAGACACCGTTGGTAGGGCCAACAAAACAAGTAGGCCAAATGCAGGGTTATATTAAAAACAATTTAACGAGAGCCTGAAGATAGAAGCTAGGGAAAGGCAACCTGGAGAACACCTTGGAGCGGAAGACACCGTTTGTACAACCCAGACCCAACTTGTAGGCCTAATGCAGTGCTGTTTCAACAACTATTTAACGAGAGCCTGATTGAAGCTCAGGAAAGGCAACCAGGAGAACACCTTGGAGCGGCAGACACTGGTAGTAGGCCCCAACCCAACTAGTAGTAGTAGTTGTTCGATTAAAAAACTATTTAACAAGAGCCTGAAGATTGAAGCTCAGGAAAGGCAACCTGGAGAACACCTTGGAGCGGCAGACACTGGTAGTAGGCCCCAACCCAACTAGTAGTAGTAGTTGTTCGATTAAAAAACTATTTAACAAGAGCCTGAAGATTGAAGCTCAGGAAAGGCAACCTGGAGAACACCTTGGAGCGGCATACACTGTTAGTAGGCCCCAACCCAACTAGTAGCCCCACTGCAGTTGTTCCATTTAAAAACTATTTAACAAGAGCGTGAAGATTGAAGCTCAGGAAAGGCAACCAGGAGAACACCTTGGAGTGGCAGACACTGGTAGTAGGCCCCAACCCAACTAGTAGCCCCACTGCAGTTGTTCGATTAAAAAACTATTTAACAAGAGCCTGAAGATTGAAGCTCAGGAAAGGCAACCAGGAGAACACCTTGGAGCGGCAGACACTGGTAGTAGGCCCCAACCCAACTAGTAGCCCCACTGCAGTTGTTCGATTAAAAAACTATTTAACAAGAGCCTGAAGATTGAAGCTCAGGAAAGGCAACCAGGAGAACACCTTGGAGCGGCAGACACTGGTAGTAGGCCCCAACCCAACTAGTAGCCCCACTGCAGTTGTTCGATTAAAAAACTATTTAACAAGAGCCTGAAGATTGAAGCTCAGGAAAGGCAACCAGGAGAACACCTTGGAGCGGCAGACACCGTTAGTAGGCCCCAACCCAGAGGCGTAGCTAGGGGTTCAGCTCAGGGGGGGCGAAACACTTGAGTGGGCGCCTACCAGGCGGACATATCATTAGTGCAAACTATGCGGCAGCACATGGGCCCAAGAGTTAAGGGGGCCCTTTTCTACCTCTAAATAAGGTGCAATTTTGTATTTTTAGAAGTTCTTGGGCTGCAAAGGGCCCATATATTGTTCTTGCACATGGACCCTTTTCTGTCTGTGTCCACCTGTGGCCCTTAACTAGGTAACCATGATTGTAACTACGGTAAAAAGGGGAACCTCAGGAGATGACCGCACTGTTATTGAAAATAAATCTCTATACAATAACCAGCACTGATATTACCGCCATACGGTAATACCATATAGTGGTAGATACCAGTCCTGCATGACATAGAGAGATCACAGTACAGTTGTAGATGGTGACTTACAGAGGACGTTCTTTCCGGTGGAGCCATTCACTTTTCCCATCTGTATATACTATTACTTCCACATTTTTCAGTCAGCGCTCTGTGTATAGAGAGCGGCGGCTGTAACTGATGCCCCGGGACTGACTGACAGCCGGTACAGCACTACCTGCCACCCAGTATTTAGGCTTCAATGCTTCGTAAGTGCCTACTTAATATTTGGGAGCCCCCCTATGTCCAGTAATAATGGCCCCTACATCGCTGATGAGAGCAGGAGGTCATGTGACGATTTTCTTCTATTGAGAGAAGTCAAACTTGTCTAGTGAACATGTGCAAATAGCAAACGTGGTCGCATGACCGCCTGACCACACCATTGGTCTTGGGGTCTCATGACGGCAGGTGCACCCCATCATGGTTTGGCAGTCTGTAGAGTGACTGCAGACAATTATCGCAAGCCTTTAATAACTTAAAGGGAACCTGTCACCACCCAGGGCCTATTAAGGTAAAAGAGCCACCTTCTTCAGCACTAAGGCTGCATTCTGTGAAGGTGGCTCTTATGTTTATCCCTTATAATAACGCTGAAATACTCACTTCTATAAATTGTGCGCCATACCTGTATTGAGTCCGGGGGGTACGTTTTCTCCCCCTGACTCAGCCGCCTCGCAGCCGTTCATCATCCCACCGAGCACCGCCTCCTTTCTGTCTTGTGCCGTCACCGGCGCTCTGCAATTATTTCTCGAGCATGCGCCGTGCGCGCTGCCCTGGAACTTATATCAAGTGATGTAAGTAGATCGCACCTGCGCATAGCACCAGATTCTCAGCCCCGCAGTGTGAATAAATCATAACACACTGCGAGGCGGGATCTCGGGCCTCCGCTACACGCAGGCGCGATATCAGTACATCAGCTGATGGGAGTTCCAGGGCAGCGCACACGGCGCATGCCCGAAAAATGAGAGCCCAGGCATCGGCGCCCGGTGGGATGATGGACGGCTGGGAGGCGGTTGTGTCCGGGGACAAAAGACGTACCCCCCAGACTCAATACAGGTATGGGGCGCAATTTATAAAAGTGAATATTTCAGCGTTGTTAGGGAACAAAAACATAAGAGCCACCTTCACAGAATGCAGCCTTAGTGCTGCTGAAGGGGGCTGGCTCTATTACCTTAATAGGCCCTGGGGGGGGGGGCGGTGACAGGTTCCCTTTAATAATTTAATTATAAGCAATTTATTCTTATAACATAGAATGCAGCCCGTGTTTACTGTATTGTTATACTTGTTAGGGGGCAGACAGACGGACATATTTCTCATGTGAGGATCACATTGCAATCCTCGGACTGACTGTCGGCTCTCCTGACCTGAGGCTGACAGTTGCATAGTAATCTATCACGCTGTCACGCTTATGTCAGGAGAGGTGTCAGGGCCAGTCCGAGGATTGCAATGCCCTCGTCGCATGAGTTATACAGTGTCTGTCTGCGCCCTTATGTTAATACTTATCCTTGTTATAGTTAACCTTCTTTGTTATGCTTGTTTTACTAATACTTATAAAAGACCCAGCTCGCAATAATAAGACCCCCCCCCCCCCCCATCTCCAGCACCCAAGACAGCAACTATTAGGGTATGTTTCCAAGGGGCATATTGCTTGGGGTTTTGCTGGGGATTGGACGCTGTGTACATCCGCAGCATCGAAATTGCAGCTTCCAGATGTTACAGCATAGTGGAGAGGATTTTATGAAATCCCGTCTCCACTATGCGTACATAGACGCAGGTGGCAGACCTGCGTAACCGGACATGTGGTGCGTCTTTCTAGACAGCAGCATGTCTATTGATCTTGTGGAGATGCTCCGTCTCCACAAGATAAATAAAACAGTCTATGAATAGGATGCGGTGATTCCACCTGTGTTCAATGAATATATGCGGAATCACCGTGCGTACAACAGGGGGCAGCGCTTTGGGCGGAGCGGGGTATCTGCTGCGTCCAAAGCACTGCCAATACACCTCGGGGACACATACCCTCAAATATGATGGAGTGAATATCTCATAACATATATTGTCTATATTGATATTTTGAATATATATTTCATTATATTATAAATGCTTCACCCTTATTTTGTCTTTTCTCTAGTGCAATGTATTATTTATATTATCTACTGTATATTTATATTACTTGATCACTTTAAGTTAGACATTTTTGGTTTGGATATATTATCTTATGCTGTCTGGATGATACTATTTATGAGAGGAGAACTATATAGGTTACTTTCTGTATTTTTCAGATTATAAGACGCTTTTTTTCCACCAAAGTTGCGTCTTCTAATGCGGATATAACTTACCGGACATGGTGGAGCAGGGTTCCAGGGTAGCTGCTGGAGGACGTAAGAGTGGAGAGTTGCTGCAGGCCAAAGGCTGGGAAGAGGGGGTGTTCAGATGTGCGCCGCTACGAGTGTTCGGTGGTGCAAGGGCTCTGCCAACATTTTGAGAAAGCTAAGAGCCCACGCACTTGCATGGTTTACTATGTGGTGGACTCTGGGAAAATGGCTGCTGGGGGCAGCGCATGCGCAGATGGAGATCTCAGCACCAACGTCTCGGGAGCAGCGGCGCACATCCGAACACCTCCTCATCCCAGCCTGCGGCCTGCAGCATTGCTCCACTCTTGCCTCCTCCAGCAGTGACCCTGGGACCCTGCTTCACTGCAGCCACCACCCCCAGTAAGCAATAAGACACATGGATTATAAGAAGCACCATTATTTTATTAAAAAAAAATTTTTTTCTATTTTTCTCCTCAAAATTTGGGGTGCATCTTATAATCCGCAAAATACGGTAGTTATACCATGAGTAATGAAGAGAACTAAGTACTCTCGAAAGCTTGCTTTGTAACATCTTTTATTTTATTTCTATTAGCCATTAAAAGGTATCATAACTACAAGATTATTATTTTGTTTCTCCCACTTAGAACAATCAATCTTTTTTTAACTGGTTAACACTGGGCCGGCGTCACACTAGCGAGTTTTACGTACGTATGAGAGGCGCAGAAAATACGGATTGCACACGGTACAATGATTCTCTATGGCCTAGCTCATATCTGCCGTATTCTACAGATCCATGTTATACAGTCTTGTACGGCCGTAGAAAAACGCAGCATGCTGCGTTTGTCACCGTTAGGGTTTAGCGACTTTTAGTTTTTTAGGGTCGAGTCGGGTTTCGCGAAACCCGACTATCTCAACAGTCGAGTCGAGTGGAATCAGCCGATTATCGCGAAAAGTCGGGGATCGACCGAAACACGAAACCCAATGCAAGTCAATGGGGGAGCATAGTCGGCAGTGAGTGGAGGCCAGGAAAACACCTACAGTGCCCATTTTAATGGCAAAAACATCCATTCTTGTTACTGAAGCTTGTCAATCTTAATTTACCTTATAATAATAGTTAGGCATTGGAAATTGGGGGTCATTTGGCTAAAGTTGTGGGGGGTAGGGCTGGTTCAAGTATTTAGTGGGCCCAGGAAATCTGGACCACGTCAAGGCAGTGGAGCAGGGAGAGGTAAGTATTTAAACTTTGCAAGTGCTGTGATCCTGAGCAAGCAGGGGGGGCCCACTCGTTGGCATTGGCACTGGCACAGGGCCCCTCAAAGTACGGCGGTGTGTTTGCACGGCGGGGGCGCCTCCCACCGGCAGCGACACTTTTTGCGTACTATGAGGGGCCCTGTGCCAGTGACGTCACCAACGAGTATTCCCCCCCACCTGATGACGGAACCTGCACTTTCATCTGCACCTTCCTCTTTGTCCCCGTGTAAGGTGGCATGGTATGCGGGAAGGGGAACCTGACTTTCAGCAGGGTCACATTCTTGCTGTGTAGCGTGCACGGGGAATGTAGCGTTCTGGGTCAATGTACCAGAAGACTCATCTATCACTGGCTGGGCAATGGGCAGGATGAGGAGGAAACAAAGATATAGGCCCAAAGAATAAAGTGGGCTAAATGCAGTTCCAAATTGGTAAGAGGACTAACCAGGGTGCATTGCTTTGTTCAGTGGAGTACAACTGTAATGAGAGGCTGACACAGTGAGTAGGCCCAAATCAGTAAGTAGGCTAAATGCAGTTCAAAATTGGTAACAGTAGTAAACAGGTGGCACTGGTTTGCTCAGTGTAGGAGAACATCAAGGAGCGGCAGACACCGTTGGTAGGGCCAACAAAACAAGTAGGCCAAATGCAGGGTTATATTAAAAACAATTTAACGAGAGCCTGAAGATAGAAGCTAGGGAAAGGCAACCTGGAGAACACCTTGGAGCGGAAGACACCGTTTGTACAACCCAGACCCAACTTGTAGGCCTAATGCAGTGCTGTTTCAACAACTATTTAACGAGAGCCTGAAGATTGAAGCTCAGGAAAGGCAACCAGGAGAACACCTTGGAGCGGCAGACACTGGTAGTAGGCCCCAACCCAACTAGTAGTAGTAGTTGTTCGATTAAAAAACTATTTAACAAGAGCCTGAAGATTGAAGCTCAGGAAAGGCAACCTGGAGAACAGCTTGGAGCGGCATACACCGTTAGTAGGCCCCAACCCAACTAGTAGCCCCACTGCAGTTGTTCGATTAAAAAACTATTTAACAAGAGCCTGAAGATTGAAGCTCAGGAAAGGCAACCTGGAGAACACCTTGGAGCGGCATACACCGTTAGTAGGCCCCAACCCAACTAGTAGCCCAACTGCAGTTGTTCGATTAAAAAACTATTTAACAAGAGCCTGAAGATTGAAGCTCAGGAAAGGCAACCAGGAGAACACCTTGGAGCGGCAGACACTGGCAGGAGGCCCCAACCCAACTAGTAGCCCCACTGCAGTTGTTCCATTTAAAAACTATTTAACAAGAGCCTGAAGATTGAAGCTCAGGAAAGGCAACCTGGAGAACACCTTGGAGCGGCAGACACTGGTAGTAGGCCTCAACCCATCTAGTAGCCCCACTGCAGTTGTTCCATTTAAAAACTATTTAACAAGAGCCTGAAGATTGAAGCTCAGGAAAGGCAACCTGGAGAACACCTTGGAGCGGCATACACCGTTATTAGGCCCCAACCCAACTAGTAGCCCCACTGCAGTTGTTCCATTTAAAAACTATTTAACAAGAGCCTGAAGATTGAAGCTCAGGAAAGGCAACCTGGAGAACACCTTGGAGTGGAAGAATCAGTTTGTAGACCACAACGAAACTTGTGGCCCCAATGCAGTTTTATAATTCTGACAGGCTGAAAACCAGCGGAGGAGAACAGCTGTATTAAGTGGCGCAGACAGACACTGCTAGTAGGCCTTACACCACAAAGTTGGCTCACTGCAGGTTGAAAAAAAAGGTACATGCGTACACGGTCGCCATTGGTGTGCTCAGCGGAGGACAAATGGAAAGATCGACCGCAGACAGACTTAGTAGGCCTACAATAAAGAAAGTAAGCTCTATGCACTTTTAAATATGTTCCAGGGGTACACAGGCAGCATTGGTGTGGTCAGCGGAGGACTATTGGAAGGAGGGACCGCAGACAGACTTAGTAGTCCTAAAATAAAAAAAATTAGGCTCAATGCAGTTCGAATTATCTTGCAGGGGTACACAGGCAGCATTGGTTTGTTCAGCGGAGGACGATTGGAAGGAGTGTCTGACACAGTTAGTACTCCCCAAAAATAAATAGATGTTAATGTCTCGCAAAACAACAAAACCAAAAAACAAACGGGTGGCATACTTAGGTAGAGGGGTGGGCTCCTCTGCTGAGTTTCAGACATAGTAATTTGGCGCTAAGTATTTACTGGTGTCAATATAGGACACTGACCCTGACTATTTTAACTAGCATCATACATGTCAACAAATTGGTATTGTCAGTGCCAGGCATTGAAGGATGTCAGCGCATAGACTAAACATTGGTGGAGCTGTGAGAGATAATTTTGCAAGTGGTAGAGCACTGTTTGAGCTGGGGGGGAAACTCTCTTTTGGCCGGCGGTACAGGCCCAAGGCCCTTCATGTTACAACGGTGTGTCTGACGTTGGTTGCGCGCCACCACCGCCAGAGACACTTTATTGTACTATGAGGGACCCAGTGGCAGTGCCGTTGGCCAAAAGCGGGCACACCCACCTCTTCAGACAAACGGCACTCTCACGGGTGCTTGCGCCAAGTGGCGAGACCACGGCCCCGTGGGGGGGAGTTAGCGCATTTAGGGAGGTGTAAACATGTCGTATGCTGGACAAACAGCTGCTGCAGATTAAGAGATTGGAACAGTCAGTAAGACCAGTCCACAAGCAAGACCTTTTAATAGGAAAGCTAGGTGTCAGCCGGGAAAGGTGGGGCAAAATAATTCGAAATCTAGGAGTGGTTCATTTTAAGGAAGGTTAGATCATCAACATTTTGGGTAGCCAGACGAGTCCTTTTTTCGGTCAATATTGAATCAGCAGCACTGAATACTCTTTCTGATAGCACACTAGCTGCTGGGCAAGCAAGCTCCTGCAATGCATATTCTGCCAATTCTGGCCAGGTGTCTATTTTGGATGCCCAGTAATCAAATGGGAATGACGGTTGAGGGAGAACATCGATGAGGGATGAAAAATAGTTAGTAACCATACTGGACAAATGTTGTCTCCTGTCACTTTGAATTGATGCTGCAGTACCTGTCCTGTCTGCGGTCCTTGCGAAATCACTCCACAACCTGGTCAGAAAACCCCTCTGTCCAACGCCACTTTTGATTTGTGCAACTCTAACACCTCTGCCCTGTTGCCACCTGCAGCTCGTGTGAGAACCATCACCGGCGCTGTGTGCTGGGAATGCCTGAATCAAACGGTCTACAAGAGTTGCTTGTTTGGTTGCTAATATTTGTTCGAGGTTCTCATGTGGCATGATATTTTGCAATTTGCCTTTATAGTAAGGATCAAGGAGGCAGGCCAACCAGTAATCGTCATCGGTCATCATTTTAATAATGCGTGGGTCCCTTTTGAGGATACGTAAGGCATAATCCGCCATGTGGGCCAAACTTCCACTTGTCAAATCTGTGGTTGTGCTGAGTTGAGGGACAGTTTCAGGCAAATCTACGTCACTTGTCTCCCTCAAAAAACCTGAACCAGGCCTTGCAACGCCACCAGTTTCTATTGGCCCAGGAGAAGCTTCCTCATTCAAAAAATACTCATCCCCTTCATCCTCCTCGTCCTCCTCCTCTTCGCCCACTACCTCGTCCTGTAGATTGCCCTGACCAGATAATGGCTGGCTGTCATCAAGGCTTTCCTCTTCCTCGGCTGCAGACGCCTGCTCCTTTATGTGCGTCAAACTTTTCATCAGCAGATGCATTAGGGGGATGCTCATGCTTATTATGGCGTTGTCTGCACTAACGAGCCATGTGCATTCCTCAAAACACTGAAGGACTTGACAGAGGTCTTGTACCTTCGACCACTGCACACCTGACAACTCCATGTCTGTTAGGACTGGCGGAACGCACCTAGACAGATGATAAAGGTGCGTTCGCAGTCCGGGGTCCACCGTGCAGGTGAGAACCTGCTGCTAGCAATTTGCAGACAATATGGCGGTACACTAAAGTATACACGCGTGGGTTAAACCTCACCCAGCGTGAAGAAAGCGATCCTGTTAATTCACAGGACCGCAGTACCGCACTAGTGCGCGAGCAAGTGGTCAGCGGACTTAACCCCAGAAGGGATTGAAGCCCGATTAGACCCTTGCTGGCGTAACACCGCAACTGGGTGTGTAGAGAACCTTAAGAAATATAAGTGCACAAGAGTGCAAGCGATGCCGCACTAACGGACGCCACTAACCACCCAGACTCGGGTATGGAAAGCGCAAGGCAGGCGCACGGCGCCGTACTGGCAGGCACAGCTACAGGACGCTGAGATGTGTGTTTAGTGCTGTAGGCTAAGTCGGGCGCTAGATAGCAGCCATACACCTTCCGCGAACAGACATTCAATAGGGTAGGGGTTTCCAAGGACGACTTGCACTCACAACATACACACATAAGCAATTGTCAGATAATACTAGCGCATGGCCGTGCGGTCATGCGCAGTTTATATAGCAGCAGCACAGGAAGAGGCCACAGCACCTTTGCCCTTCCAGGGCCTGCAAAGAGGACCAATGGAATGTGCTGCAGAGCCTGAGCACATGACCCTCGATCTCCAACGGGAGACCTTATGCTGGGCATGCTCAGTACGTGCAGACAAGGACTTAGTCCCAGGGAAGTCCGCTCGCTGCTGACCAGCATTGACTTTAATGGCAGAGACTGGAGAAGCAGCAGTAACTCTCAGAACAGAGTGAGGATGAGCAAGACGCTGGGACCGACGTCTTTGCTGAGCAGACTCCACTGCGGCTGGACAAGAATGGGAGACCGCAGCGGAGGCGGCTCGAGATTCCCCCTGTGCAGAAGCGGGAACTCGACCCCTAACATTACCCCCCCTCCTAGGGCCCCCCCCTCCTTGGGCCTCGCTACGTTCGAAGGCAGCAATGAGCTGCGGAGCCCGAATGTGCTCAGCAGGCTCCCAGGATCTATCCTCAGGGCCGTAACCCCTCCAGTCCACTAAATAAAATTTTTTGCCACGAACCACCTTGTACCCCAAGATCGCGTTCACCTCGTAATCGTCCGTAGACGAACCCGACGTCTCAGTAGATGACTCAGAAAACCGGGACATGTAGACGGGCTTAAGGAGGGACACGTGAAAGGTGTCGGTGATACCCAGGCGTGGAGGAAGGGCCAGACGGTAAACCACAGGATTAACCTGTTCGAGGACCTTAAAAGGACCTAAGTAGCGAGGTGCAAACTTGGTGGACTCAACTCGCAGCCTGATGTTACGGGCGGAGAGCCACACTAAGTCGCCAGGAGCAAAGGTTGGAGCGGGGCGCCGATGTGCATCGGCGGAGGACCTCATTCTCTCCTTGGAAGCCTGAATAGCATCCTGAGTGCGATCCCAAATGTCCCGTGCCTCCACAGCCCAGTCTGCCACCCTGGAATCGGCGGAAGACACGGGCATGGGCACAGGTACCCTCGGATGCTGACCATAGTTAAGGAGGAATGGAGTCTGTCCAGTGGAATCAGCGACAGCATTGTTAAGAGCAAACTCCGCCCACGGTAGCAAAGATGCCCAGTCATCCTGCTTAGCAGAAACAAAATGTCGCAGATATGTGACCAAGGTCTGGTTGGCTCTCTCTACCAACCCATTCGTCTCGGGATGATAAGCCGAAGAGAGATTCAACTCGATACTGAGAAGACGACAAAGCTCTCTCCAGAACCGAGACGCAAACTGGGGACCTCGGTCACTGACAATTTTGTCTGGCATACCGTGAAGACGAAAGATGTGTTTGACAAACAACGCTGCCAAGGCCCGTGCAGAAGGTAACCGGGGAAGTGGCACCAAATGCACCATTTTAGAAAAATGGTCGGTGATTACCCAAATAATGGTACAGCCACGAGACTTGGGCAAACCCACAACAAAATCCATCCCGACCATTTCCCAGGGCCTGTCTGCCACCGGCAGAGGGTATAACAAACCAGCTGGCCGTTGTCGGGAAGACTTATTCTTGGCACAAGAGACACATGCCCGAACGTAGTCTCCGACGTCACGAACCATATGTGGCCACCAGTACGTCCTCGCCAGTAGCTCAGAGGTCCTTTTAGCCCCAAAGTGTCCACCCACTCTGGACGAATGAGCCCAAGAGAGAACCTCCGGACGCAAATTGATGGGAACAAAAGTCTTGCCCGGGGGCACAGACTCCAGCGAAACCGGAGCTACAGTTCTCAGACTCTCCGAAGGGACAATGAGCCGAGGCTCGTCCTCCTCCTCCTCAGCTGACACGAAGGAGCGAGAGAGAGCGTCGGCACGAATGTTCTTCTCCCCGGCGAGATAATGTAGGGTAAAGTGGAACCGGGAGAAAAACAAGGACCATCTGGCCTGACGAGAATTCAGCCGCTGGGCTGTTTGTAAATAGACCAAATTCTTGTGATCCGTGAAAACCTGGAATGGGAATCGGGCACCCTCCAAGAGATGTCTCCACTCAGAAAAGGCCAACTTCATTGCCAACAACTCTCTATCCCCGATGGAGTAATTTCTCTCCGCTGGTGTGAAGGTCTTAGAGAAAAAGAAGCATGGATGCTTCCGACCCTGAGCATCCTTTTGATAGAGGACTGCTCCAGCACCAACGGATGAGGCATCCACTTCCAAAAGGAATGGCTTACCCACATCGGGACGATGTAAGATAGGAGCGCTGGCAAAATGGGTCTTTATAGAAGAGAAGGCCTTGGAGACCCCTTCGGACCACAATTTGGGATTCGCTCCCTTCTTGGTGAGGGATACCAAGGGAGCTACCAAAGTTGAAAAGTGGGGAATGAACTGGCGATAGTAATTTATGAACCCCATAAAGCGCTGCACCGCTTTAAGAGAATGGGGTTCCTGCCAGTCCATCACTGCTTGTAGTTTGGCAGGATCCATAGCCAATCCCTGGGCCGAGACAATATAGCCCAGGAAAGGCAAGGACTCCTGTTCAAACACACACTTCTCCAACTTTGCATACAAGGAATTTGCCCGTAAGAGTTCGAAGACTCTGCCAACATCTCTCCGGTGGGAGTCAATATCTGGAGAAAAGATGAGAATATCATCCAGATAGACTACGACCGAGGTAGAAAGCATATCCCGGAAGATATCGTTGACGAAGTCCTGAAAAACGGCTGGGGCATTACAGAGCCCGAAAGGCATCATCAGGTACTCATAGTGCCCATCCCTGGTATTGAAAGCCGTCTTCCACTCGTCCCCCTCACGGATACGAATCAGATTGTAGGCACCCCGCAGATCTAACTTGGTGAATATTTTAGCTCCCCTTAACCTGTCAAAGAGCTCCGATATCAGGGGCAACGGGTATTTATTCTTAATGGTGATAGCATTGAGACCCCTGTAATCGATGCAAGGACGTAACTCTCCGTTCTTCTTCTGCACGAAGAAGAATCCCGCCCCTGCCGGAGACACTGACTTCCTTATAAATCCTCTTGCTAAATTCTCCTGAATGTATTGAGACATAGCCTCCGTCTCAGGGAGAGAGAGGGGATATACCCTTCCCCTAGGAGGTTCAGCTCCCGGCAAGAGGTCGATAGGACAGTCGTAAGGGCGATGGGGCGGTAGAGTCTCAGCCGCCTTTTTAGAGAACACGTCTGCATAACACCAATAATACCTGGGAAGCGACGAGAGATCTGCGGGTACCTGGGTAGTAGAGACCTGTACACACTCACTCACACATCTGCCCAAACATGACTTACTCCAGCCCAATATTTTCCCTGAGGACCACTCAATATGTGGCGAGTGGAAACGGAGCCAGGGTATTCCCAGCAAAATCTCATCCATTCCCTCAGGAAGGACAAGAAGGGAAATAATCTCCTGGTGGGAAGGAGACATGGACAGCGATAACGGGACTGTCTGGTGCGTGATTTGCAGTGGGAGTGTTGCCCCATTCACAACTCTAACCGTTATTGGTTTGGCGAGCATGACCAGTGGTATAGCATGACGTGTAGCAAAAGCAGAGGACATGAAACTTCCCTCTGCTCCTGAATCCACACAAAGGTCGACTGTAAGAGTGGAGGAGCCTAACAGGATTGTCCCTTTAAAGGACAGTTTGGAGGAGAATGCTGCTGTGTCTAGTGAACCTCCCCCAATGGCCACTAGACGCGATCGTTTCCCGACCGCCGCGGACATTTATTGGCGTAATGTCCATGTTGTCGACAGTGATTACAAACTACGGGTACTCGAGCGGCTAGAGATTTAGGTCCCGCTCGAGAAACCTCCATGGCCTCATGAGAATCTGACGCCAAGACAGGAGATTCCAGAGGTCTGGCGAAAGTTGGAGCCAGCCGAAACCTCTGCCTACACTGGGTCCGCTCCAACCTCCGCTCGTGAAAACGGAGGTTGATGCGGGTAGACACGGAAATAAGTTCCTCCAGTGTGGCCGGTATCTCCCTAGTGGCCAAGGCGTCTTTCACGTGGTCTGCCAGTCCCCTCCAGAACACCGGAATAAGAACTTTGTCTGGCCACTCTAACTCTGAAGCTAGAGTCCGGAACTGAATGGCAAACTGGCTGACCACGGAGGTACCCTGTGTAATGGACAACAATTGGAGTGCGGTGTCGTGGGTAACCCGAGGCCCTAAAAAGACCTGCTTCAGAGTGTCCAAGAAGAGAGGAGCACTCTGTACCACACGATCATCTCGCTCCCAGAGTGGCGTTGCCCACTCCAACGCCCTGCCCGACAAGAGAGATAGGATAAATCCCACTCTCGCCCGCTCCGTAGGAAAACGTGACGCCAGGAGCTCAAGATGTATAGAGCACTGACTCACGAATCCACGACAATGTTTGCTGTCGCCAGCAAACTTGTCAGGTAGTGGGAGACGGGATAAAGTCGGAGCAGGGGTGGCAGTGGACAAACTGGCTGCGGCTACACTTGCAGCCTGCACAGCTACAGCAGTGACATCCACAGCTGAGGTTGTACGCTCAAGAGCCGCCAACCTTCCCTCCAGCTGCTGGATGTACCGCTGTAAACGCTGGTCGTCCGCCATTTTTACTAGCCAGACCTTGGCGCTAGTATTCTGTTAGGACTGGCGGAACGCACCTAGACAGATGATAAAGGTGCGTTCGCAGTCCGGGGTCCACCGTGCAGGTGAGAACCTGCTGCTAGCAATTTGCAGACAATATGGCGGTACACTAAAGTATACACGCGTGGGTTAAACCTCACCCAGCGTGAAGAAAGCGATCCTGTTAATTCACAGGACCGCAGTACCGCACTAGTGCGCGAGCAAGTGGTCAGCGGACTTAACCCCAGAAGGGATTGAAGCCCGATTAGACCCTTGCTGGCGTAACACCGCAACTGGGTGTGTAGAGAACCTTAAGAAATATAAGTGCACAAGAGTGCAAGCGATGCCGCACTAACGGACGCCACTAACCACCCAGACTCGGGTATGGAAAGCGCAAGGCAGGCGCACGGCGCCGTACTGGCAGGCACAGCTACAGGACGCTGAGATGTGTGTTTAGTGCTGTAGGCTAAGTCGGGCGCTAGATAGCAGCCATACACCTTCCGCGAACAGACATTCAATAGGGTAGGGGTTTCCAAGGACGACTTGCACTCACAACATACACACATAAGCAATTGTCAGATAATACTAGCGCATGGCCGTGCGGTCATGCGCAGTTTATATAGCAGCAGCACAGGAAGAGGCCACAGCACCTTTGCCCTTCCAGGGCCTGCAAAGAGGACCAATGGAATGTGCTGCAGAGCCTGAGCACATGACCCTCGATCTCCAACGGGAGACCTTATGCTGGGCATGCTCAGTACGTGCAGACAAGGACTTAGTCCCAGGGAAGTCCGCTCGCTGCTGACCAGCATTGACTTTAATGGCAGAGACTGGAGAAGCAGCAGTAACTCTCAGAACAGAGTGAGGATGAGCAAGACGCTGGGACCGACGTCTTTGCTGAGCAGACTCCACTGCGGCTGGACAAGAATGGGAGACCGCAGCGGAGGCGGCTCGAGATTCCCCCTGTGCAGAAGCGGGAACTCGACCCCTAACAATGTCTGCCATCCAACTGCCTGCCCGTGTATGTGTATCCTCCCACAAATACATAACAGCACGCATCTGTTCGCACAGTCTCTGAAGCATGTGCAGTGTGGAGTTCCACCTTGTTGCAACGTCGATGATTAGGCGATGCTGGGGAAGATTCAAAGACCGCTGATGGTTCTACATACGGCTGGAGTGTACGGGCGAACAGCGGATATGCGTGCAAAGTCTGCGCACTTTGAGGAGCAGGTCGGGTAACCCCGGATAACTTTTCAAGAAGCACTGCACCACCAGGTTTAAGGTGTGAGCCAGGCAAGGAATGTGTTTCAGTTGGGAAAGTACTATGGCAGCCATAAAATTCCTTCCGTTATCACTCACTACCTTGCCTGCCTCAAGATGTACAGTGCCCAGCCATGACTGAGTTTCTTTCTGCAAGAACTCGGGACAGAACTTCCGCGGTGTGTCTGTTGTCGGCCAAACACTTCATTGCCAATACAGCCTGCTGATGCTTGCCACTAGCTGTCCCATAATGGGACACCTCGTGTGCAACAGTGGTAGCTGCAGATGGAGTGCTCATGTGACTGCGGTCTGTGGACGAGCTCTCGCTTCTGCAGGAGGAGGAGGAGGATGGGGTCGAACGCCTACAGCCAACTGTTTCCTAGACCGTGGGCTAGGCAGAACTGACCCAATATTGCTGTCCCCTGTAGACCCTGCATCCACCACATTAACCCAGTGTGCCGTGATGGACACGTAATGTCCCTGGCCATGCCTACTGGTCCATGCATCTGTTGTCAGGTGCACCTTTGTACTCACAGATTGCCTGAGTGCATGGACGATGCGGTCTTTTACATGCTGGTGGAGGGCTGGGATGGCTTTTCTCGAAAAGAAGTGTCGACTGGGTAGCTCGTAGCGTGGTTCAGCGTAGTCCATCAGGGCTTTAAAAGCTTCGCTTTCAACTAACCGGTAGGACATCATCTCTAATGAGATTAGTCTAGCAATGCGGGTGTTCAAACCCTGTGTACGCGGATGCGAGGATGAGTACTTCCTTTTCCTAACGAGAGTCTCATGTAGGGTGAGCTGGACTGGAGAGCTGCAGATGGTGGAACTAGCGGGGGTGCCGGTGGACATGGCAGACAGAGAGGGTTGGAGATGGTATTCTTGCTGGTGCCCTACATGCAGTGTTTCCTACTACGAAACTGGTGATTCCCTGACTGCTTTGGCCTGGCGACGAAATCTGCACATTTACTGCAGGTGGTGCGGGAAATGGTGGGCTTACAGTGAGGGAAGGGATGTAGCGTTGCTGACTAGCTTCATTGGCCGAGGGTGCTACAACCTTAAGGGACGTTTTGTAGTGAGTCCAGGCTTGCAAATGCATGGTGGTTAAATGTCTACGCATGCAACTTGTATTTAGACTTTTAATATTCTGACCTCTGCTTAAGGTAGTTGAACATTTTTGACAGATGACTTTGCGCTGATCATTTGGATGTTGTTTAAAAAAATTCCTGACTGCACTCTTTCTACCATTGGATACCTTTTCAGGCATTGCAGACTGAGCTTCTTTAACCGGATGGCCACGCTGTCCTACAACTGGTTTTGGTTTTGCCACGCGTTTTTGGCCAGATATGGGCCTGGCAGATGGAACCTGTTGCGATGTTGATGCCTTCTGCGGCTCCTCTGTTATGAAAGGTAATTCAGTACCACAATGGACATAGAGGTCAGTGCACATACAGTGACCTGGCAATAACCCAAAAGAAAAGAACGAGCTCTGAGACGTGGGAACTCTGTTGACCGCAATCCCTAATCCTCTCCAACCACACTAAAGGCAGCCGTGGATTGAGCCTAACGCTCCCTATGCAACTCGGCACGGCCTGAGAAACTAGCTAGCCTGAAGATAGAAAATAAGCCTACCTTGCCTCAGAGAAATATCCCCAAAGGAAAAGGCAGCCCCTACATATAATGACTGTGAGTTAAGATGAAAAGACAAACGTAGAGATGAAATAGATTTAGCAAAGCGAGGCCCAACTTTCTGAACAGAGCGAGGATAGGAAAGGTAACTTTGCGGTCAACACAAAACCCTACAAAAACCACGCAAAGGGGGCAAAAAGACCCTCCGTACCGAACTAACGGCACGGAGGTACACCCTCTGCTTCCCAGAGCTTCCAGCAAGCAGGAAAAAACAAATAGACAAGCGGACAGAAAAAAACAGCAAACAAATAGCAAAGAATAACTTAGCTATGCAGAGCAGCAGGCCACAGGAACGATCCAGGAGGAGACAGGTCCAATACTAGAACATTGACTGGAGGCCAGGATCAAAGCACTAGGTGGAGTTAAATAGAGCAGCACCTAACGACCTCACCATATCACCTGAGGAAGGAAACTCAGAAGCCGCAGTACCACTTTCCTCCACCAACGGAAGCTCACAGAGAGAATCAGCCGAAGTACCACTTGTGACCACAAGAGGGAGCTCTGCCACAGAATTCACAACACTCCTCCTCCTCCACTTCAGAGCTACTGCCGCCTGCACCCTGTTCCCCCAATGGCTGCCAATCGGGGTCAACAACTGGGTCATCTATGACCTCCTCTTCTATCTCGTGTGAAACTTCGTCTGTGTCACCGTGTAAGCTGGTGGTATAGCGTTCGTGACGGGGCACCATAGTCTCATCAGGGTCTGATTCTGGATCAGTACACTGCGAGGGCAATGTTCTGGTCTGAGTCAAAGGAACAGCATAGTAATCTGGCTGTGGCTGTGCATCTGTGCACTCCATGTCCGATTCAACTTGTAATGGGCATGGCCTGTTAACTATTTCACTTTCTAACCCAGGAACGGTATGTGTCAAGAGCTCCATGGAGTAACCGGTTGTGTCGCCTGACACATCCTTCTCTGTTGTTCTTGGTGAAGAAGACAAGGAAGCGATTTGTCCCTGACCGTGAACATCAACTAACGACGCGCTGCTTTTACATTTAGCTGTTTCAGAAGAGGAGGCGAAAGAGCTAGAGGCTGAGTCAGCAAGGAAAGCCAAAACTTGCTCTTGCTGCTCCGGCTTTAAAAGCGGTTTTCCTACTCCCAGAAAAGGGAGCGTTCGAGGCCTTGTGTAGCCAGACAATGAACCTGGCTCAACAACTCGAGACTTAGGTGCTATATTGCTTTTCCCACGACCACCTGATGCTCCACCACCACTACCATCATTACCAGCTGGCAATGACCGCCCACGGCCACGACCTCTTCCACCAGACTTCCTTATTGTTTGAAAAACGTAACCAAACTAACGGTATTTGTTACTGTAAAACCAGTTACAAGGTGAACTCAAACTTCTGTTGGATTTATATATCCCTTTATAGGTGGGTGAGACTGCAGGGAAAATCAGGTCCAATGTATAACAGTACACAGCTTCAGTGGCAGACAGATATGCCACTAACAGGACTGACGCTGATGCAGATACTAACAATTAAAATCTCCCCGTTTTTATTTTTTCTGGGACAATATTGAAGAAATGTGGCCCACTCTTATACAGTATATGTTCTGTGGCACAAAATTAGAGACAGATGCCACACACAGGAGTGGCACTGAGGCAGAATTGCCAATCTTAATCTTCCACTTTTTTTATTTTTTCAGGGAGAATTGAAAAGAAATCTGGCCCAGTATTACACACTAGGTTTAATGTGGCGCAAAATTTGAGACAGGTGGCACACACAGCACTGGCAATGAGGCAGAAATGCCAATCTTAATCTCCCACTATTTTTATTTTTTCAGGGAGAATTGAAAAGAAATCTGGCCCAGTAATACACACTAGGTTTAATGTGGCACAAAATTTGAGACAGGTGGCACACACAGGAGTGGCACTGAAGCAGAAATGCCAATCTTAATCTCCCACTATTTTTATTTTTATTTATGGGAGAATTGGCAAGAAATCAGGCCCACTGTTAGACTGTATGTTTTCTGTGCCAGAAAATGAGACACAGATGCCACACACAGGACTGCCACTGATACAGATTTGCCAATTTTAATCTGCACCTTTTTTTTTTTTCCTTCAGGGAGACTAGTGAATAAATCTGGGCCACTGTATTAGGCTGGAGTCACACTAGCGAGTTTTATGGACATATGAGTGCAGAAAATACGTCCGTAAAACACGCCTAACAAACGTCCCAATTATTCTCTATGCCCCTGCTCCTATCTGCCGTATTTTACTGATCAGTATTATACGGCTTTCTACGGCCGTAGAAAATCGCAGCATGCTGCGTTTGTCACCGTATTGCGCAAAAAAAACGCCAATGAAAGTCTATGGAAGCCAGAGAAATACGGATTACACACGGACCAGCAGTGTGACTTGCGAGAAATACGCAGCGGTGTTAGAGAGAAAAGCCGGCAATTCAGTGCGGTGTACAGTAAAATCACACTGACAGCTTACATTAGAATAGGTAGAATAAATGTCTACACATAGAATAGGTATATATATATAGGTATATATATATATATATATATATATATATGTCAGTGAGACACATATATGTATATATATTATTATACAGGGGTGTTTAAATCAATCAGGATTTGAATACACCCTCTTACACGTAGCCTCACTTCACTGGAAAGGGGACGAAGGTACCGGGCCAGGCTTCGAGCAAAGGCCTCCTCTCCATCATCCGTGGCTGCCCTGGCCAAATAATTGAGGACCCCAGCATCAACATCCCTCCTAGTGGCAGCCTCTGCATAAAGCCCCAGATGCCTGTGGGGAGGACAACAGTGGGAGAGTAGGGCTGCTGCTGTGTCCATGCTCTTCCTGGCTTACAGGATCAGGAGGTGCTGCTGATGTTGGTGGTGCTGCATCCACCTTTATTAGCTGAGAAATGGCGCTTTTCACGTAATTGAAACGCGACTTTGGCGCGAAAGTCGCGTACCGTATGGCCGACCCCACACAGGGTGAGGACAATTGGCCCAACACAAGCCCCCTGAACAGGACCCAGAAGCTGCCGCCATCACCACCGCCAACTTACAGGAATCTGTAAGCCAAAGTATTTTTTTTTCCTTTGTTACGCATAACCATGTTTTTGGTTATTTTGTGCTGTATTTGCACTTTGTTCTGTTTTGTTTTTCAAAAAAAATACAAAACAAAAAAAAATATTATAACCATATGAAAAAAATATGGTTAAAAGTTTACAATAAAAGGCTTTTGCTCTAAGTAAAAAATGTTGTCAAAAGCCAATTGATGTTTGTGGACCAATCATTATTACTAGGGTTGAGCGAAACGGATCGTTTATTTTCATAAGTCGCCGACTTTTGGCAAAGCCGGGTTTCATGAAACCCAACCCGATCCCTGTGTGGGGTCGACCATGCGGTACGCGACTTTCGCGCCAAAGTCGCGTTTCAATGACGCGAAAAGCGCCATTTCTCAGCCAATGAAGGTGGACGCAGAGTGTGGGCAGCGTGATGACATAGGTCTCAGTCCCCACCATCTTAGAGAAGGGCATTGCAGTGATTGGCTTGCTGTCTGCGGCGTCATAGGGGCTATAAAGGGGCGTTCCCGCCGACCGCCATCTTACTGCTGCTGATCTGAGCATAGGGAGAGGTTGCTGCCGCTTCGTCAGAAGCAGGGATAGCGTTAGGCAGGGTACATTAACCCCGAAACCGCTTGTGCTGTAGCGATTTCCACTGTCCAACACCACCTTTTGTTTGCAGGGACAGTGGAAGCTACATTTTTTTTCCTCAGCGCTGTAGCTCATTGGGCTGCCCTAGAAGGCTCCCTGATAGCTGCATTGCTGTGTGTACGCCGCTGTGCAAACCAACTGCTTTTTTCAAAGCACAAATCCTGTTGTTCCTTCCTTTCTGCACAGCTATCTTGTTTGTTTGTCCACACTTTTGATTTAATTTGTGCAGCAGTCCACTCCTTGTTATTGCTGCCTGCCATACCTTGCTGAGATTACTGCAGGGAGATAGGGACTGTCCTACAATTACTTTTTTTTTTTTTTTCGTTACATCTCTTCAAGCTACTTTCTGCCACAGAAAATATACTCTAATACAGTGGCCCACATTTATTCACTAGTCTCCCTGAATAAAAAAAAAAAAGGGTGCAGATTAAAATTGGCAAATCTGCATCAGTGGCAGTCCTGTGTGTGGCATCTGTGTCTCATTTTCTGGCACAGAAAACATACAGTCTAAGGCCGGCGTCACACTTGGCGTAAGACATTACGGTACGTTTTCTACGTCCGTAATACGCGCGTGATACGCCAAAATGTCTCCGTAATCTCTCTCCGTAGTTCTTGCGTCGCCTAGGTGTGGTCGCGTATTTTGCGCATGTACTGGTCCGTGTGTAATCCGTATGTGATCCGTATGGCGTTTTTACCACGCACCATTCCAAAATGGACATTTAACGGTTTTCTGGCCTGCAAATCATTTAAACCATCATTAACAACACTATTTAAGCCCTCGACAACAGGTGTACCCCTCCCATATGCCCTATATGTTCCCAAGCATATTTTGGCTGTGGTACTTGGAGCTCCCAAACATGTCTGACCATGTGTATTTAAGCACAACTCAGCGGGTGTTGCTTCACTGGGTGTTGTCTCGTCGCTTTGGCCAGCCATATACGGTCAATGCAGATCCGCGAAGGAGGAGACAAAGATTGTGGGTCCATCCTCTATTGACCCAACGCCCGAGTAAAGGACATTTCCAGAGACTCTATTCATCTTTGAGGGCCCATCCAGACAAATTTTTCCTGTATACTCGCATGTCCATCAGGACTTTTGACATGTTGCTGGAGATCTTACGTCCTGGACTCACCTATCAGGACACCTGGATGAGAAAAGCCATCTCTGCTGAGGAGCGTCTGCTCCTAACCTTACGGTATGTATTTAGACCTTTTAGATTTTGTTGTGTTGGCCAATGTGTTTTGTCCTACTATGTTTCAGTTCCTTAACTTAGACATGAGGCCACAAGCACATTTCTAAAAATGTGTTTAATATTTGATTATAGTAATACTGTGAAATGTCCCTTTTTGCTTACTCAATAATCACAGAGAAAATTTACTAGACACTTGTGTTTCGTCCTGTTTTCATATTCCTCATGTTCCTTTATTTTGTTTTCCTTGTTTTTCAGCTTCCTGGCCACAGGCTTGTCCTATGCGGGTCTACACCTGGAGTTTCTCATTGGGCGTTCTACCATTTCAGTCATTGTTAGGACAACCTGTTCCCAAATATGGCTGAAACTTAACGAAGTTGTGATGCCAGAGCCAAAAATGGATGATTGGCTCAAAATCGCCACTGGATTCCAAAATACTTGTGACTTCCCTAACTGCATTGGAGCTGTGGATGGGAAACATATCAGGGTGCGTAAGCCGCCGAACTCTGGTTCCCAATTCTACAATTATAAGCAGTTTTTCTCTGTAGTTATGTTAGCAGTTGCTGACAGCAACTACAGGTTTATAATTGTAGACATTGGGGCCTATGGCCGAACTGGAGACTCTAGGGTCTTCAATTCGTCCATAATGGGTCGCCGGCTACGTGACAACCAGTTGAACCTCCCACCACCACAACAACTCCCAGGCTCCAATGCGGAAGCAGTGCCTTTTGTTTTGGTTGGAGATGAGGCCTTCCAACTGACGAGGCACGTCATGAGGCCTTACCCCAGGCGCAACCTTGACCACCGGCGGAGGGTTTTTAATTTGAGACTTACCAGGGCACGGAGACTGGTTGAGTGCGCCTTTGGGATTCTTGTAGCCAAATGGCGTGTTCTTCAGTCTGCAATTCAGCTGAGTGAGGCTTCAATCAATGAAGTGATCAAAGCCTGTGTAATTCTACATAATTTCACCAGAATACATGATTGTTTGTCTACTAATTTGCAAAATCACGTCATGACCAATCATAGTAGGCCTCCCCCATATGTCCCTCCTCGGCGACGTCCCCTTTCTGGCCTAAAAGTTCGGGATGTGTTCACCAATTATTTTTTGAGTCCTCAGGGTGCCACTCCCTGGCAAGACTATGCAATTTTGCATGTGTAATTATTTATGTACCTAAATTTTGCCATTATCAAGTTTGAAAATATGTCTGCTGTGTTTAATTTGTTGACATATGGTTCTGATCATATCATGTGTGTGTGAGTTAAGAAGAATGAACAGAGTGCATACATAGTTTTTTGTTAAGTAAAGGCAATTTTACTTCTTAAACTTGTTTTTGGTTTTTTTGTTTGTTTTGGCATAACCAATCTTTGTGCACAAAAAAGAACAGCTTTTTTTTAACAAAAAAAAAAAAACAAAGTAAAATAAAAGCATTACAGCTTGCTTTTTAAGCACAAACCAAACCAAATGTCTTAAACAAATTAAAAAAAAGTTGTACCCAACATTACAAGTCCTGGTACGTAGGAAGGGGAGAAGTGGATTGGTCTGGGTCACCATCAGATGGCCTTTGCAGGCCCAATTGTCCAGCAGCCTGTGCGGCTGTTATAGTGGCTTGCGGGAAATTCTGCCTGCTCTGATGCTGGCCACTTTGATGAGTGGGGCCTGGATTTGGGAGATAACCCTGATGTTGCAGCCCATATGTGCGGGAATCATACCCCAACCCAAAATGACCATATTGTCCAAACCCAGGTTGGGACCAGCCTCCAGCACTGGGTGCGGACAAGTGGCCATATTGGGATGGTTGATGATATCCTGCAATATGGTGCGGATGTTGCCATTGTTGGTTAGTTGGTGGTTGGGGTGGAGGTGTTGGCTGACGTGGAGGGGGTGCTTCAGATCCTTGGTGCGCATGCTGGCCTTGTAGTCTCGGAGGCCGCAGAATATTTTCAGGTGACATCTGCCACTGTTCAATCATCTGCATCAGATTGTATGGGTTATTTGGGGGGGTGCATGCGTCAATAAGGATCTGAAAACACCCTCTCAAACGCAGCCTCAACTCCCGCTCTATGGAGCGTAAATACTGGGCAAGGCTCCGTGTGAATCCCTCCTCCCCATCATCCTCTCGAACCCGGGCCAAATAGTTCATGACCCCAGCATCCACGTTTTGCCTGCTTTGGCGAAGCTCTCTCCTGCGTCGTGCACGCTGGGGTCTGACTGCAGCCTGTGGGGATCGGTCCAGGGCAACAGTTGGGCTGCTGCTATTACCAGGGTCATCCTGGCTAGGTGCTGCTGCTGCAGAAGAGAACTGTGGGCCCTCTGGGTTTTCTTCAGAAGCAGCTGGAGCTGGGTGGGCAGATGATGAAGATGCTGTAGGTCTTGCGCAGGAGGGAGCAGCAGATGGACCAGCCACCTCTTCACCTTCTCCAACTTAGTCAATGACCAGTTCTGAGTCCGACCCTGTCTCCCTGTCAGTGAGGTTAGACTGTGTTCTGCAAAGATAAATTTGACCAGTTACTATGTTTTTTGGAATCATCTCTCAACATTCAAAAATTAACCCATTTTGAGATGTTTTTACTTACGGCCTGAGGTCCATGCTGGGGTTAAGGAAGGTTAGGCGGTCAAAGTAGATGTATTTTTTTTTTTTAGGAGGGGCCCCGGCTCCACTTCTCTCCCGCTGCTGCCTCTCCCTCCTATACTGGTCCCGGATACTCCGCCACCTTGTTGTAACATCATCCACTGAAACAACAAAAAATACACACATTGCTTAGACCATTATGCAGAGTGCTCACACAAGGTGTAATGGAGTACACAGATTGCAATGTAGCATAGAAAGAGGCTTTTGTGGCTCACATTAAGCCAGAATTTCCTCAAAAAAATACAAATTAGGAAGAAAGGCCACAAGGACAGAGTCAGCTAACCTCTATCACAGAAAAACAAATTACTGGAAAACCATGTTATTAAGGGAACACCTGTTCTAAACCTTAATCAAATCCATTTATCATATCCAGCACCATGTATATACTGCTTGGATATATATAACTTTAAGGATGAATTAATAAATTAAGGTTTAGCAATTCAAAGTAGTAAGGGCCTGCTGTTTAGCAAGAACATTACATTGCAAACATGGGTGTACTTACTTATTTGTCGCTGGGCCGCACGTGGCTGCTGGTCATACTGGGGGAAGAGGGACCCACACACGCTCCTCCATGCAGCTTGTTTTACTGCCCTGTTGGCATAGTTGGGGTCTCTTTGGTCCCAGATTTCTGGCCTCTCCTGGATCAAAATGATCAGCATGTCAACATTAATTATGCGGGCCATGCTGAATCTCTCACTCCGTGGAGGCGTGCAGCAGACTTCCGGGTTCACTGTCTGGCTTTTTCAGCTAATTAGCATGTCTCACCTGCCTGATTGATGGCTTTAGAAAGTTCAGGACATCTGCCAGTGAGGTGCGTATTTCTCGCAATGCACACGCATGGTCCGTATGCATTCCGTATTATACGCTCTCCCATAGACTTGCATTGGCGTTTTTTTTGCGCAATACGCTGACAAACGCTGCATGCTGCGATTTTGTACGGCCGTAGAGGAACGTATAATACGGATCCGTAATATACGCCTAAAAGGACTAGACACATTGAGAATCATGGTGCCGTATGTTTAGCGAGTTTTACGTACGTAGATTATGCGCTCTTACGCACGTAAAACTCGCATGTGTGACGGCGGCCTAACAGTGGGCCTGATTTCTTGCCAATTCTCCCAGAAATAAAAAAAAAATAGTGGGAGATTAATATTGGCATTTGTGCTTGACTGCCAGTCGTGTGTGCCATCTCTCTCAATTTGTGGGGCACAGAAAGCCTAGTGTCTAATACTGTTTTATTTATTTATTTTTTAATTCTCCCTTAAAAAAAAAATAGTGGGAGATTAATATTGGCATTTGTGCTTGAGTGCCAGTCGTGTGTGCCATCTCTCTCAAATTTTGGGGCACAGAAAGCCTAGTGTCTATAATACTGTTTATTTTTTTTTGTTTTTTAATTCTCCCTTAAAAAAAAAAAATAGTGAGAGATTAATTTTGGCATTTGTGCTTGAGTGCCAGTCGTGTGTGCCATCTCTCTCACATTTTGGGGCACAGAAAGCCTAGTGTGTAATACTGTTTTGTTTTTGTTTTGTTTTTTTAATTCTCCCTGAAAAAAAAAAATTAGTGGGAGATTAATATTGGCATTTGTGCTTGAGTGACCTTCCTGCGTGTGTGGCATCTCTCTCATTTTGTGCCACAGAAAACCTAGTGTGTAACATTGTGCCTGATTTTCCTTGCAGTCTCACCCACCTATAAAGGGATATCTAAATCCTACAGAAGTTTGAGTTCACCTTGTAAGTTGTTTTACAGTAACAAATACCGTTACTTTGGTTACGTTTTGCAAACAATGAGGAAGTCTGGTGGAAGAGGTCGTGGCCGTGGGCAGTCATTGCCAGCTGGTAATGATGGTAGTGGTGGTGGAGTATCAGGTGGTCGTGGGAAAAGCAATATAGCACCTAAGTCTCGAGTTGTGGAGCCAGGTTCGTCGTCTGGCTACACAAGGCCTCGAACGCTCCCTTTTCTGGGAGTAGGAAAACCGCTTTTAAAGCCGTAGCAGCAAGAGCAAGTTTTGGCTTTCCTTGCTGACTCAGCCTCTAGCTCTTTTGCCTCCTCTTCTGAAACAGCTAAATGTAAAAGCAGCGCGTCATTAGTGGATGTTCACGGTCAGGGACAAGTCGCTTCCTTGTCCTCTTCAGCAAAAACAACAACAGAGAAGGATGCGTCAGGCGACACAACGGGTTACTCCATGGAGCTCTTTACACATACCGTTCCTGGGTTAGAAAGTGAAACAGTTAACAGGCCATGCCCATTACAAGTTGAATCGGACATGGAGTGCACAGATGCACAGCCACAGCCAGATTACTATGCTGTTCCTTTGACTCAGACCAGAATATTGCCCTCGCAGTGTACTGATCCAGAATCAGACCCTGATGAGACTATGGTGCCCCGTCACGAACGCTATACCACCGGCTTACACGGTGACACAGACGAAGTTGCACACGAGATAGAAGAGGAGGTCATAGATGACCCAGTTGTTGACCCCGATTGGCAGCCATTGGGGGAACAGGGTGCAGGCGGCAGTAGTTCTGAAGTGGTGGAGGAGGGGTCGCAGCAGGCATCAACATCGCAACAGGTTCCATCTGCCGGGCCCGTATCTGGCCCAAAATGCGTGGCAAAGCCAAAACCAGTTGGAGGACAGCGTGTCCATCCGGTTAAAGAAGCTCAGTCTGCAATGCCTGAAAAGGTATCCGATGGTAGAAAGAGTGCAGTCTGGCATTTTTTTAAACATCCAAATGATCAGCGCAAAGTCATCTGTCAAAAATGTTCAACTACCTTAAGCAGAGGTCAGAATCTGAAAAGTCTAAATACAAGTTGCATGCATAGACATCTAACCACCATGCATTTGCAAGCCTGGACTAACTACCAAACGTCCCTTAAGGTTGTAGCACCCTCGGCCAATGAAGCTAGTCAGCAACGCTACATCCCTTCCCTCACTGTAAGCCCACCATTTCCCGCACCACCTGCAGTATCTGTGCAGGTTTCGTTGCCAGGCCAAAGCAGTCAGGGTCAAGAAATCACCAGTTTCATAGTAGGAAACACTGCATGTAGGGCACCAGCAAGAATACCGTCTCCAACCATCTCTCAGTCTGCCATGTCCACCGGCACCCCCGCTAGTTCCACGATCTCCAGCTCTCCAGTCCAGCTCACCCTACATGAGGCTCTCGTTAGAAAAAGGAAGTACTCATCCTCGCATCCGCGTACACAGGGTTTGAACGCCCACATTGCTAGACTAATCTCATTAGAGATGATGCCCTACCGGTTGGTAGGCCCTGATGGACTACGCTGTACCATGCTACGAGCTACCCAGTCGACACTTCTTTTCGAGAAAAGCCATCCCAGCCCTCCACCAGCATGTTAAAGAGCGCATCGTCCATGCACTCAGGCAATCTGTGAGTACAAAGGTGCACCTGACAACAGATGCATGGACCAGTAGGCATGGCCAGGGACGTTACGTGTCCATCACGGCACACTGGGTGAATGTGGTGGATGCAGGGTCCACAGGGGACAGCAATATTGGGACAGTTCAGCCTAGCCCACGGTCTAGGAAACAGTTGGCTGTAGGTGTTTGCACCCCCTCCTCCTCCTCCTCGTCCTCCTGCAGAAGCGAGAGCTCATCCACAGACCACAGTCGCACAACCACTCCATCCGCATCTGCCACTGTTGCACACCAGGTGTCCCATTATGGGGCAGCTACTGGCAAGCGTCAGCAGGCTGTATTGGCAATGAAGTGTTTGGGCGACAACAGACACACCGCGGAAGTTCTGTCCAAGTTCTTGCAGAAAGAAACGCAGTCATGGCTGGGCTCTGTACATCTTGAGGCAGGCAATGTAGTGAGTGATAATGGAAGGAATTTCGTGGCTGCCATAGCCATTTCCCAATTGAAACACATTCCTTGCCTGGCTCACACATTAAACCTGGTGGTGCAGTGCTTCCTGAAAAGTTATCCAGAGTTATCCGACCTGCTCCTCAAAGTGCGCAGACTTTGCTCGCATATCCGCCGTTCGCCCGTACACTCCAGCCATATGCAGAACTATCAGCGGACTTTGAACCTTCCCCAGCATCGCCTAATCATCGACGTTGCAACAAGGTGGAACTCAATACTGCACATGCTTCAGAGACTGTGCGAACAGAGGCGTACTGTTATGTATTTGTGGGAGGATACACATACACGGGCAGGCAGTTGGATGGCAGACATGGAGTTGTCAGGTGTGCAGTAGTCGAAGGTACAAGACATGTGTCAAGTCCTTCAGTGTTTTGAGGAATGCACACGGCTGGTTAGTGCAGACAATGCCATAATAAGCATGAGCATCCCCCTAATGCGTCTGCTGATGCAAAGTTTGACGCACATAAAGGAGCAGGCGTCTGCAGCAGAGGAAGAGGAAAGCCTTGATGACAGTCAGCCATTGTCTGGTCAGGGCAGTGTACAGGACGAGGTAGCGGGCGAACAGGAGGAGGAGGACGAGGAGGATGATGGGGATGAGTATTTTTTTAATGAGGAAGCTTCTCCGGGGCCAATGGAAATTGGTGGCGTGGCAAGGCCGGGTTCTGGTTTTTTGAGGGACACAAGTGACGTAGATTTGCCTGTAACTGCCCCTCAACCCAGCACAACCGCAGATTTGACAACTGGAACTTTGGCCCACATGGCGGATTATGCCTTACGTATCCTCAAAAGGGACCCACGCATTATTAAAATGATGACCGATGACGATTACTGGTTGGCCTGCCTCCTTGATCCTCGCTATAAAGGCAAATTGCAAAATATTATGCCACATGAGAACCTGGAACAAATATTAGCAACCAAACAATCAACTCTTGTTGACCGTTTGATTCAGGCATTCCCAGCACACAGCGCCGGTGATGGTTCTCACACGAGCTGCAGGGGGCAGCAGACCAGAGGTGTTAGAGATGCACAAATCAGAAGTGGCGTTGGACAGAGGGGTTTTCTGACCAGGTTGTGGAGTGATTTTGCTATGACCGCAGACAGGACAGGTACTGCAGCATCAATTCAAAGTGACAGGAGACAACATTTGTCCAGTATGGTTACTAACTATTTTTCATCCCTTATCGATGTTCTCCCTCAACCGTCATTCCTATTTGATTACTGGGCATCCAAATTAGACACCTGGCCAGAATTGGCAGAATATGCATTGCAGGAGCTTGCTTGCCCAGCAGCTAGTGTGCTATCAGAAAGAGTATTCAGTGCTGCTGGTTCAATATTAACCGAAAAAAGGACTCGTCTGGCTACCCAAAATGTTGATGATCTAACCTTCATTAAAATGAACCACTCCTGGATTTCGAATTATTTTGCCCCACCTTTACCGGCTGACACCTAGCTTTCCTATGAAAAGGTCTTGCTTGTGGACTGGTCTGACTGAGTTTTCCAATATCGTAATTTGCAGCAGCTGTTTGTCCAGCATACGACATGTTTACACCTCCCTAAATGGGCAAACTCCCCCCCCACGGGGCCGTGGTCTCGCCACTTGGTTCAAGCACCTGTGAGAGTGCCGTTTGTCTGAAGAGGTGGGTGTGCACGCTTTTGGTCGACGGCACTGCCACTGGGTCCCTCATAGTACAATAAAGTGTCTCTGGCGGTGGTGGCGCGCAACCAACGTCAGACACACCGTTGTAACATAAGGGGCCCTGGGCCTGTACCGCCGGCCACAAGACAGTTCCCCCCCAGCTCAAACAATGCTCTACCACTTGCAAAATTATCTCTCACAGCTCCACCAATGTTTAGTCTATGCGCTGACATCCTTCAATGCCTGGCACTGACAATACCAATATGTTGACATGTATGATGCTACTTAAAATAGTCAGGGGCAGTGTCCTATATTTACACCAGTAAATACTTAGCGCCAAATTACTAGGTCTGAAACTCAGCAGAGGAGCCCACCCCTGTACCTAAGTATGCCACCCTTTTGTTTTTTGGTTTTGTTGTATTGCGAGACATTAACATCTATTTATTTTTTGGGAGTACTAACTGTCAGACACTCCTTACAGTCCTGTACAACAACAGTCGCACTCAAGAAAGAGGTCTTTAGATTTTTTTGCCAAAAACCACCACCGCAGACACCCGCAACTACTAAACTACAGCCCCTAAACGGGACTCCTGCATCTCTCCAGGGATTTGTGCCCTTCTCGGTATCTACTATTGGAAGTAAGGTTTGAGAAAGACCCAGTGGGTCGAAACGTTACCTTGAAACCTTGAAACACTGCGGTGATACCACAAAAATTTGGTGTTTGTTCACAATAAAAAAAACACGTTTTTTGGCAAAAAAATCTAAAGACCTCTTGCTTGAGTGCGACTGTTGCTGTGCAGGACTATATTCTGGAGGATCCCTCCATGTTCAGTCTGCACCACTAGTAGCGAGAGTGCATGTCTTGTCCATTACTAAGACACTCCTTACAATCGGCCTCCGCTGACAACACCAATGCAGCCTGTGTACCCCTGCAAGATAATTCCAAGTGCATAGAGCCTACTTTTGTTATGTTAGGCCTACTAAGTCTGTCTGTGGTCCATAATAGAAATTGTCCTTCACTGACCACACCACTGCTGCCCGTGTACCCCTGGAACCTATTTTAAAGTGCCTACAGCCTACTTTTCTTATGTTAGGCCTACTAAGCCTGTCTGCGGTCCCTCCTTCCAATAGTCCTCCACTGACCAGACCAATGCTGGCCGTGTACCCCTGGAACCTATTTTAAATTGCATAGAGCATCCTTTTTTTAATTGTAGGCGTACTAAGTCTGTCTACGGTCCATAATTGAAATTGTCCTCCACTGACCAGACCCATGCTTGGCCGTGTACCCCTGGAACCTAGTTGAAAGTGCATAGAGCCTACTTTTTTCTTTATTTTATATTTATAAAGCCCAGATGAACTACGCTGTACCACAGTACGGGCTACCCAGTCGACACTTCTTTTGTGCGAAAAGCCATCCCAGCCCTCCACCAGCATGTAAAAGTCCGCATTGTCCATGCACTCAGGCAATCTAAGAGTAGAAAGGTGCACCTGACAACAGACGCATGGACCAGTAGGCATGTCCACGGAAGGTTACGTGTCCATTACGGCGCACTGGGTTAATGTGGTGGATGCATGGTCCACAGGGAACAGCCTACTAAGTCTGTTTGCAGTCCCTAATTCAAATTGTCCTCCGCTGACCACACCAATGCTGCCTGTGTACCCCTGTAACCTTTTTTAAACTGCATTGAGCCAAATTTTTTGTTTAAGGCCTACTACCTGTGTCTGTCTGCGCCAGTCAATACAGCTGTCCTACTCTGAAAAAAGCTGAGCGTCAATTGTCTTGTTTTCGGCCTACAGGAATTTGAAAACTGCATTGGGGCTACTACTTCGGTAGGGCCTACTAACGGTGTCTGCCGCTCCAAGGTGTTCTCCTTGTAGCATTTCCTGAGCTTCAATTTTCAGGCTCTCGTTGAAGAGTTTTTTTAATTTAAAAACTGCAGTGGGCCTACTTGTTTGGTTGGGTTCTAGAAACGGTGTCTGCCGCTCCAAGGTGTTCTCCAGGTTGCCTTTCCTTAGCTTCAATTTTGAGGCTCTCATTAAATTTTGTAATATAACAATGCATTTGGCCTACTTGTTTTGTTGGCCCTACTAACGGTGTCTGCCGCTCCTTGCTGTTTTCCACTGAACAAACCAGTGCCGCCAGTTTACTTCTGTTTCCAATTTTGAACTGCATTTAGCCTACTTACTGATTTGGGCCGACTCACTGTGTCAGCCTCTCATTACAGTTGTCCTCCACTGAACAAAGCAATGCCCCCTGGTTAGACCTGTTACCAATTTTGAACTGCATTTAGCCCACTTTATTCTTTGGGCCTATATCTTTGTTTCCTCCTCATCCTGCCCATTGCCCAGCCAGTGATAGATGAGTCTGCTGGTACATTGACCCATAACGCTACATTCCCCGTGCACGCTACACAGCCAGAATGTGACCCTGCTGAAAGTCAGGTTCCCCTTCCCGCATACCATACCACCTTACACGGGGCCAAAGAGGAAGGTGCAGATGAAAGTGCAGGTTCCGTCATCAGGTGGGGGGGAATACTCGTTGGCGACGTCACTGGCACAGGGCCCCTCATAGTACGCAAAAAGTGTCGCTGCCGGTGGGAGGCGCCCCCGCCGTGCAAACACACAGCCGTACTTTGAGGGGCCCTGTGCCAGTGCCAATGCCAACGAGTGGGCCCCCCCTGCTTGCTCAGGATCACAGCACTTGCAAAGTTTAAATACTTACCTCGCCCTGCTGCAATGTCGTGACGTGGTCCAGATTTCCTGGGCCCACAAAATACTTGAACCAGCCCTACCCCCAACAACTTTAGCCAAATGACCCCCAATTTCCAATGCCTAACTATTATTGTAAGGGAAATTAAGATTGACAAGCTTCATTAAGAAGAATGGATGTTTTTGCCATTAAAATGGGCACTCTAGGTGTTTTCCTGGCCCCCACTCACTGCCGACTATGCTGCCCCATTGACTTGCATTGGGTTTCGTGTTTCGGTCGATCCCGACTTTACGACATAATCGGCCGATTTCACTCGACCCGACTTTTGAGATAGTCGGATTTTGCGAAACCCGACTCGACTCTAAAATAGTCAAGGTCGCTCAACCCTAATTATTACATCACACAAATATGCTCTGTTCATAATCATCTGGTAATTAAGGAAATACAACACACAGAGTACTGTTTCTGTAGACAAAAATATTTTATGTTGATAATATATTTTGAAAATAAGAAAATCACAACTGAGAAACAGCATAATCTTGCCAGGGAGTAGTACCCTGAGGAGAAACAAAATAATTTGTGAAAATATCTCTCACTTTGATTCCAGAAAGGGGATGGTGCGATGAGGACCATGTGGTGTAGGGCTACTCGCATTGGGCAACATTTCTTCACCAAGAACAGCTGACGACCAATCATGAAGTCTAGTAAAATTGTGCAAAACAACACAAGCTTTAATCACTTCATTAATAGTAGCCTCACTCAGCTGAATGGCAGACTGGAGGAGATGCTATTTGGCACACAGAATCCCAAGGGCACACTCCATCAGTCTAAGCCCTGGAAAGCCTCAAATTAAAAACACGCCACCAGTGATCCAGGTTGTGCCTGGGATAAGGCCTCGTGACATTCCTTGTCAATTGGAAGGCCTCATCTCCCACAAGAACATATGGCACTGCTTCAGCATTGGAGCCTGGGAGTTGTTGTGGTGGTGGGAGGTCTAACTGGTTTTCACGTAGCCGCCGACCCATAATGAATGAATTAAAGACCCTTGAGTCTCCTGTTCGCCCATAGGCCCCAATGTCTACAATTATAAAGCTGTAGTTACTGTCAACTACAACTAACAGAACTACAGAGAAAAACTGTTTATAATTGCAGAATTGGAAGCCAGAGTTCGGCGGCTTACGCACCCTGATATGTTTCCCATCCAGGGCTCCAATGCTGTGTAGGAAGGCACAGGTGTCATTGAACCCACGGGCTATTTTTAGCCAATCAGCCATTTTTGGCTCAGGCATAACAAGTTCATGGAGTTTGTCCCATATTTCAATACATGTGGAACGCACAATGCCAGAAATGGTGGTGCGACCAATGAGAAACTCCAGGTGTAGTCCCGCATAAGACAAGCCAGTTGACAGAAAGCTGAAAGGACACAAAAAAACATTAGTTAGGTAACAATAGTTTAGAGAACACATGATAAAGCTCAAGTATGTTAGTTAATAAAAAAAACAGGAATATCAATGAAAAAAATCAATCTGCACCTAGTATACATAAGTAGAACATTAAAAATAGATATTTTTAGTGTGGTTTTATCCTAAGGAAAATATATATTTAGAAATAGCTGATAGCAAACAACCATGAAAAATAAAACATCATCAACATACATTATGTGAGGATGTTGAATACATACTGTAAGGAAAGGAGATGACGTTCCTCTGCGGATATGCTTTTTCGCATCCTGGTGTTTTGATACGTGAGGCCTGGACGTACTGTCTCCAACAAGATATCAAATGTTGGTATTGTCATTCGACAGTATAGGTAGAACTTATCAGGATGTGCCTGCAGAGCTGTATAGAGCTTCTGAAAATGGCCTTTAGTGAGGCGTTGAGTCAAAAGAGGATGCACCCACAATCTTCTTCTCCTCCTTCGCGGATCTACAATCACAGGGTATGGCTGGCCAAACCGACGTGACAAGACCCAGTTAAACAAAACCTGCTGAGTTGGGGTGAAGTGCAGTAGGTCAGACATGGTGCAAATGTTACCACAACACACCAACAGATGCACAACCACAAAATGGTCATATGGGAGGGTGCCACCTGTTGTAGAGGCCTTAAATAGGGTTGATGAGGCTTATTTAAATTAATTACAGTCTCCAAAACCTTTAAATGTCCATTTTGGCAGGTTGCGTGAAAAATACGCATTACGGATGTCATACGAATTACACATGCAACATTACATGCGCAAAATACGCGACCACACCTTGCCTACGGATTTCATACGGATCAACATTTCGGGATTTTTTCTACGTATTACGGCCATAAAATACGCACCGTATTTACCGGCCTTAGACACTGCCTACCTGGGCCTCTGTAACTACCTAATATACAGTTGTATTGTACTGCAGATCCTGCTCTCCCACTCTCTTACCTCTTCTCTGGGTCACCATGTCTCACTTTTCTTCCATCTGCACCATCTTCCTCCCCCTTCCATTGCAATTACCCCTGCTCCTATGCTCCCCATTCATTTCCAGTTTCCCTCTTGACCTGCCAATATTTACTCCCACAAACTTTTCGATAATATGTTCGGTGCAGCCTGCTGAACGGCTCCCCAGCAGTACATTCATAGCATAGCCAGTGAGACTGGTAAGATCCTCGGGTAACACTCCCTGATTGAAACTGCAAACTGCAGCCTAAGGTAAGATGCTCATTTGCCTCATGGCAAATATGGCTCTGGGTTGCAGGTTACATATTACTAAACTAAAATAATAAGCAAAAAAAAAAGCATTTCGCCCCATGGAATGAGGTGATTTTTTGTCAGTCAACAGTATTTCTACAACTGGTATTAAATTAATAATGTCGAAAGAATATTGTCATGCAAACTTCACACAAATCTGAACTCATAGACTATTTTAATGCATGATTATAAGACTCCAGCTTCTAAAATGAGAAATTTCACACATATTGTAATTAAGATTGCATTTTTAATGAATTAATTACCTACACCTAATAATACAAAGACCTTATATATCAGATTCATATTCTATTGAATACACTGTTGTGAATAAAAAAACAGCTGTCTCAATGAATTAAATTAAATAACTATTGACATACATTTCGCTCAGCCATCGTATGTTTCTTCTTCTATTGCTTTTCGTCTGAAATAGAGATAAATAAATCGTTTGAAATTTGAATTTGCTGGCTTTGCCAAAATTTCATGTCTGATTCATTTTGACAAATGTTATGTTTTCTATGCGTTTGGCAAACAATCTGGTCCGCTAAGGTATGACTAGGCCACCAGTAATGGTAAACGCGTTTCCTGATGTTTCTGATGTTCCATAGAAGCAAAGCTTTGAATCTCATAGTAACATAGTAACATAGTAACATAGTTAGTAAGGCCGAAAAAAGACATTTGTCCATCCAGTTCAGCCTATATTCCATTATAATAAATACCCAGATCTACGTCCTTCTACAGAACCTAATAATTGTATGATACAATATTGTTCTGCTCCAGGAAGACATCCAGGCCTCTCTTGAACCCCTCGACTGAGTTCGCCATCACCACCTCCTCAGGCAAGCAATTCCAGATTCTCACCGCCCTAACAGTAAAGAATCCTCTTCTATGTTGGTGGAAAAACCTTCTCTCCTCCAGACGCAAAGAATGCCCCCTTGTGCCCGTCACCTTCCTTGGTATAAACAGATCCTCAGCGAGATATTTGTATTGTCCCCTTATATACTTATACATGGTTATTAGATCGCCCCTCAGTCGTCTTTTTTCTAGACTAAATAATCCTAATTTCGCTAATCTATCTGGGTATTGTAGTTCTCCCATCCCCTTTATTAATTTTGTTGCCCTCCTTTGTACTCTCTCTAGTTCCATTATATCCTTCCTGAGCACCGGTGCCCAAAACTGGACACAGTACTCCATGTGCGGTCTAACTAGGGATTTGTACAGAGGCAGTATAATGCTCTCATCATGTGTATCCAGACCTCTTTTAATGCACCCCATGATCCTGTTTGCCTTGGCAGCTGCTGCCTGGCACTGGCTGCTCCAGGTAAGTTTATCATTAACTAGGATCCCCAAGTCCTTCTCCCTGTCAGATTTACCCAGTGGTTTCCCGTTCAGTGTGTAATGGTGATATTGATTCCCTCTTCCCATGTGTATAACCTTACATTTATCATTGTTAAACCTCATCTGCCACCTTTCAGCCCAAGTTTCCAACTTATCTAGATCCATCTGTAGCAGAATACTATCTTCTCTTGTATTAACTGCTTTACATAGTTTTGTATCATCTGCAAATATCGATATTTTACTGTGTAAACCTTCTACCAGATCATTAATGAATATGTTGAAGAGAACAGGTCCCAATACTGACCCCTGCGGTACCCCACTGGTCACAGCAACCCAGTTAGAGACTATACCATTTATAACCACCCTCTGCTTTCTATCACTAAGCCAGTTACTAACCCATTTACACACATTTTCCCCCAGACCAAGCATTCTCATTTTGTGTACCAACCTCTTGTGCGGCACGGTATCAAACGCTTTGGAAAAATCGAGATATACCACGTCCAATGACTCACCGTGGTCCAGCCTATAGCTTACCTCTTCATAAAAACTGATTAGATTGGTTTGACAGGAGCGATTTCTCATAAACCCATGCTGATATGGAGTTAAACAGTTATTCTCATTGAGATAATCCAGAATAACATCCCTCAGAAACCCTTCAAATATTTTACCAACAATAGAGGTTAGACTTACTGGCCTATAATTTCCAGGTTCACTTTTAGAGCCCTTTTTGAATATTGGCACCACATTTGCTATGCGCCAGTCCTGCGGAACAGACCCTGTCGCTATAGAGTCACTAAAAATAAGAAATAATGGTTTATCTATTACATTACTTAGTTCTCTTAGTACTCGTGGGTGTATGCCATCCGGACCCGGAGATTTATCTATTTTAATCTTATTTAGCCGGTTTCGCACCTCTTCTTGGGTTAGATTGGTGACCCTTAATATAGGGTTTTCATTGTTTCTTGGGATTTCACCTAGCATTTCATTTTCCACCGTGAATACCGTGGAGAAGAAGGTGTTTAATATGTTAGCTTTTTCCTCGTCATCTACAACCATTCTTTCCTCACTATTTTTTAAGGGGCCTACATTTTCAGTTTTTATTCTTTTACTATTGATATAGTTGAAGAACAGTTTGGGATTAGTTTTACTCTCCTTAGCAATGTGCTTCTCTGTTTCCTTTTTGGCAGCTTTAATTAGTTTTTTAGATAAAGTATTTTTCTCCCTATAGTTTTTTAGAGCTTCAATGGTGCCATCCTGCTTTAGTAGTGCAAATGCTTTCTTTTTACTGTTAATTGCCTGTCTTACTTCTTTGTTTAGCCACATTGGGTTTTTCCTATTTCTAGTCCTTTTATTCCCACAAGGTATAAACCGCTTACACTGCCTATTTAGGATGTTCTTAAACATTTCCCATTTATTATCTGTATTCTCATTTCTGAGGATATTGTCCCAGTCTACCAGATTAAGGGCATCTCTAAGCTGTTCAAACTTTGCCTTCCTAAAGTTCAATGTTTTTGTGACTCCCTGACAAGTCCCCCTAGTGAAAGACAGGTGAAACTGCACAATATTGTGGTCGCTATTTCCTAAATGCCCAACCACCTGCAGATTTGTTATTCTGTCAGGTCTATTAGATAGTATTAGGTCTAAAAGTGCTGCTCCTCTGGTTGGATTCTGCACCAATTGTGAAAGATAATTTTTCTTGGTTATTAGCAGAAACCTGTTGCCTTTATGGGTTTCACAGGTTTCTGTTTCCCAGTTAATATCCGGGTAGTTAAAGTCCCCCATAACCAGGACCTCATTATGGGTTGCAGCTTCATCTATCTGCTTTAGAAGTAGACTTTCCATGCTTTCTGTTATATTTGGGGGTTTGTAACAGACCCCAATGAGAATTTTGTTACCATTTTTCCCTCCATGAATTTCAACCCATATGGACTCGACATCCTCATTCCCTTCGCTAATATCCTCCCTTAAAGTGGACTTTAGACAAGACTTTACATAGAGACAAACCCCTCCTCCTCTCCGATTTTTACGATCCTTTCTAAACAGACTGTAACCCTGTAAGTTAACTGCCCAGTCATAGCTTTCATCTAACCATGTCTCGGTTATTCCCACTATGTCAAAGTTACCTGTAGATATTTCTGCTTCTAGTTCTTCCATCTTGTTTGTCAGGCTTCTGGCGTTTGCGAGCATGCAGTTCAGAGGATTTTGTTTTGTTCCAATCTCCTCACTGTGGATTGTTTTACAAATGTTCTTACCTCCCTTCTGAGTATGTTTTCCTGGGTCGTCTTTGTTCGAGTCTAATGTTTTTCTTCCCGTCCCCTCTTCTTCTAGTTTAACGCCCTCCTGATGAGTGTAGCGAGTCTTCTGGCGAATGTGTGTTTCCCAGGTTTGTTGAGGTGTAGTCCGTCTCTGGCGAGGAGTCCATCATACCAGTAATTCACACCGTGGTCCAGGAATCCAAATCCTTGTTGTCTGCACCATCGTCTTAGCCAGTTGTTTGCATCAAGGATCCTGTTCCATCTCCTGGTGCCATGCCCGTCTACTGGAAGGATAGAAGAAAAAACTACCTGTGCATCCAGTTCCTTTACTTTCTTCCCCAACTCTTCAAAGTCCTTGCAGATTGTCGGTAGGTCCTTCCTTGCCGTGTCATTGGTGCCAACATGTATCAGAAGAAATGGGTGGACGTCCTTGGAGCTGAAGAGCTTTGGTATCCTATCGGTCACATCCTTGATCATCGCACCTGGAAGGCAGCATACTTCTCTTGCAGTTATGTCCGGTCTGCAGATGGCTGCTTCTGTGCCTCTCAGTAGTGAGTCTCCCACCACCACCACTCTTCGTTGCTTCTTGGCTGTACTTTTTGCTGTCACTTGTTGCTGTGTGCCCTTTTCTTTTTTGCTTGCTGGTATTGCTTCATTCTTAGGTGTGCCATCTTCATCCTCTACAAAGATTTGATATCGGTTCTTCAGTTGTGTGGTTGGTGATTTCTCCATGGTCTTCTTGCTTCTTTTGGTCACATGCTTCCACTCATCTGCTTTTGGAGGTTCTCTGACACTTTTTGCACCTTCTGTGACCAGTAGAGATGCTTCTGTTCTGTCTAGAAAGTCTTCATTCTCTTTTCCTGAAGCCCCGGGAAGCAGGAGACTCCATCTGCGCACGCGCGGCCTCAGGAAGATGGCCACGCCCACCGAGAAACCGCTGAATAGCGGCGAGAGCGCTCTTTTTGTACAGCTGCGCAGTGCATTCGGCACTTGCGCATGCGAGAAGCACTACGCCACCAACGGGAACATAAGCAAGATGTGGGGGAAGAAACAGCGCTGTGACCACGCCCATCCGACCTGACCAGCCTGATTGACAGGCGAAAAAGGCCACTTTTGTAAGGTATTTCGGCAGCATAGGTAGGGAATCGGGGGACAAAATATACCCTATTGTAATGCACAGCTCAGGCCCTATTTAACGGTATTTTTATCTCCTACTGAAAAAACGGGGTGACAGGTTCCCTTTAAGGGCAGGCAAACTAGGCATTTTCCTAGGGCCCCCACTCCCCAGGGGCCTCTAGAGTCTGCAGCAAAAAATTACATTGATAATATCAATCTGATTTAAAATACCAAGACAGTTTAAGGACCTTCCGTGACATCAAAGTCATGGGATCGTGATGTCACTACAGGTCTTATACACTGGGATACTTTATGACTCTTGTTGACTTCATGATTATATATATATATATATATATATATATATATATATATATATATATATATATATATATATATATATATATATATATATTTTCATACACATATTTACAGTTGTGCTCAAAAGTTTACATACTCTGACTGAATTTTTACTTTCTTAGCGTTTTTTCAGAGAAAATGAATGATAACACCAGAACTTTTTCTCCACTCATGGTTAGTGGTTTGGTGAAACCATTTATTGTCACACTACTGAGTTTTCTCATCTTAAATCATAGTGACAACCCAAAACATCCAAATGATCCTGATCAAAAGTTCACATACCCTGGTAATTTTGACCTGATAACATGCACAGAAGTTGACACAAATGGGTTTGAATAGCTACTACTAAAGGTAACATCCTCACCTGTGACCTGTTTGCTTGTAATCAGTGAGTGTGCATAAAAGTTGAGTGAGTTTCTGAATTCCTGACAGACTCTTGCATCTTTCATCCAGCCACTGACGTTTCTGGATTGTGTGTCATGGGGTAAGCAAAACAATTTTCAATGGATCTACAGGAAAAGGTAGTTGAATTATACAAAACAGGAAAGGGATACAAAGAGATATCCAAGGAATTGATAATGCCAGTCAGCAGCATTTAAACTGTGATTAACAAATGGAAAATCAGGGGCTTTGTAAAAACAAAACCAGGGTCAGGTAGACCAACAAAAATGTCGTCCACAACTGCCAGGAAAATTGTTCAGGATGCAAAGAAAACCCCACAAATATCATCAGCTGAAATACAGGACTCTCTGAAAACTAGCGGTGTGGCTGTTTCAAGATGCACAAAAGGAGGCACTTGAAAAAAAAAATGGGCTGCATGGTCAAGTCGCCAGAAGAAAGCCATTACCTCGCAAATGCCACAAAGTATCTCGCCTACAATATACAAATCAGCACAGAGACAAGTCTCAAAACTTCTGGAACAAGGTGTTTTGGACTGATGAGACCAAAATGGAACTTTTTGGCCACAACCATACATCTTACATTTGGAGAGAGGTCAGCAAGGCCTATGATGAAAGGAACACCATTCATATTGTAAAACACGGAGATGGACCGCTAATGTTTTGGGGATGTGTGAGCTTACAGCAGAACAAAGTGAAGGTTCTGGAGTGGCTATGTCATTATCCTGACCTCAATATCATTGAGCCACTCTGGGGAGATATCAAGAGCGCAGTTCATGCTAGACAGCCCAGGAATTTACAGGAACTGGAGGTTTTTTGCCAAGAAGAGTGGGCAGCTTTATCATCTGAGAAAATATAGAACCTCATCCACAACTACCACAAAAGACTTCAAACTGTCATTGATGTTAGAGGGGGCAATAAACAGTATTAAGAAATGGGGCATGTACAGTGGGTACAGAAATTATTCAGTCCCCTCTAAATTTTTCAATCTTTGATTCATTGCAGCCATTTGGTAGATTCAAAAAGTTCATTTTTTTTCTTGTTAATGTACACTCTGCATCCCATCTTGAGTAAAAAAACAGAAATGTAGTAATTTTTGCAAGTTTATTAAAAAAGAAAAACTGAAATATCACGTTTCATAAGTACTTAGACCCTTTGCTCAGTATTGAGTAGAAGCACCCTTTTGAGCTGGTATAGCCGTGAGTCTTCTTGGGAATGATGCAACAAGTTGTTCACACCTGGATTTGGGGATCCTCTGCCATTCTTCCTTGCGGATCCTCTCCAGTTCTGTCAGGTTGGATGGTGAACGTTGGTGGACAGCCATTTTTAGGTCTCACCAGAGATGCTCAATTAGGTTTAGGTCAGGGCTCTGGCTGGGCCAGTCAAGAATGGTCACACAGTTGTCATAAAGCCACTCCTTTGTTATTTTAGCTGTGTGTTTAGGGTCATTGTCTTCATAGAAGGTGAACTTTCGGCCAAGTCTGAGGTCCAGAGCACTGTGTAAAAGGTTTTTATCCAGGATATCTGTGTACTTTGCTGCATTCATGTTTCCTTCAATGACAACCAGTTGTCCTGTCCCTACAGCTGAAAAAAATAGAACTTTTTTGAATTAACCAAATGGCTGCAATGAAACAAAGAATGTAAAATGTAAAGGGGTCTGAATACTTTCCGTACCCACCTTAAACTTTTGATCAAGTTCATTTGGATGTTTTGGTCTGTCATTATGATTTAAAAAGAGAAAACACAGTAGTTTGACAATAAATGGCCTCACCCAACCACTAACCATGAGTGAAGAAAAAGTTTTGGTGTTATCATTCATATTACCTGAAAAAAAGGCCAAGAAAGCAAAAATTCTGCCGAGGTATGTAAACTTTTGAGCACAACGGTAAATATATATATATATACACACACACACATGCCTCTATGTATGTGCATGCATGTCAAATTTCTTTAAACAATTTTCCTGTAAACTTCAATTTCTCTTCGATTTTAAATGTTTTATTGTCTAGTGACTGGTATATAAGGCAACATTTACTAGAGATAAAAAAAATGTAATTAAAATTGTTATTAAAAAATTGGAAATTTCAGTGTCATCTGTGATGGAGGCCAGAACTGCTAAACATTTGATGCACGAGGGACTCAGATGCACCCTATATTAGACATAAGGAGGGACTCATACACATTTCATTCAAATTGTCATGTAGTGGTACTACTCCAAGACTCATAAAGGTAAGTGCAAATCCTGTCATAAATTGCAAGCAGGGTCATTCATACACCCTTGAAGGCACCAACTGTAGTGCCTCATTTAAATACTGTGAATAAAGTGTCGTTGTGGTAATCCGATACACATAAAAGCTCTGCACACAGTGCAAAGCCTGCCAAAAATTACAAATGGGGACATCCATACACCCTTCAAGGCCCCACCTGTAGTAGCTCATTCAAATATTGTGAATAAAGTGTAAGTATAGTACTTCTACACTCATGAAAGCTCTGCACACAGTGCAAAGCCTGCCAAAAATTACAAGCAAGGTCATCCATACACCTTTCAAGGCACCAACTGTAGTATCTCATTCAAATAAATTGAAAAATGTGTAGTTGTTGTACTCCTACAATCATAAAAGGTCTGCACTAAGTGCAAAGCCTGCCAAATATTACAAGCAAGGTCATCCATACACCCTTGAAGGCACTAAATGTAGTGCCTCATTAAAATAGTAAGATAGTATAGTTGTGGTACTCATACACTCATAAAGGCTCTGCAAACAGTGCAAAGCCAGAAAAAAATTATAAGGAGGACCATCCAGTCATCTGTAGATTCTTGAAGGCAACAACTGAACGGCCTCATTAGAATATTTTGAAAGTGTTGTTGATGTACTCCTACACTCATAAAGTCTTTGCACAAAGTGCAAAGCCAGAAGAAAAATGATAAGGTGGGTAATGCAGTCATACAGAGGCCCTTGATGGCAACAAGTGATGGGCCCCATTTAAAGCCAGGAAAAAATTATAAGCAGGGTCATTCACAGACCTTTGAAGGCAACAATTGGAGGGCTGTTATGATCTGGTGGCCTAGGAGCAGCATGTGACGTACTCTGGAGAAGGTGGTACCTGTACTGACCGCAGACCCTGAACTTAGCACTGCAACTAGAAGTAGCCGTGGGATGTACCTAACACTCCCTAGACACCTCGACACAGCCTAAGGACTAACTTCCCCTAAAGATAGAAACGGGAAAACTATCTTGCCTCAGAGAAAATCCCCAAAGGATAGACAGCCCCCCACAAATATTGACTGTGAGAGGAGAGGGAAATGGCATACGCAGACTGAAATCAGGATTAAGCAAAGGAGGCCTTGCTAGCTAAAAAGAAAGAATAGGACAGAGAACTATGCGGTCAGTATTAAAACACTAGAAAATATCGACCACAGAAAATACAAAACTCCACCTCTGACTAAAGACATGGAGGGTATATCTGCATCTCCAGAGATACAGCTTGGCTGCAAAAAATCCTAACAGACAAAGCTGGACAAGACAAAACATGAAAATGCACAGAACTATAAGGCCCACAGCATGTGGACAGCAAAAACAAAGCCAGAACTTAACTTTGTTGAAAAGAACAGCAAACAGGAGAGACCAGTCTGGGAAGTGAATCCTCCAAAAACAATGGACAACTGGCACTGACTAAAGGATCAAGCAAGACTAAATAGCCCAGTCCAAATTGCAATTTGTCCAAGTGGACACACCTGATAAATGCTGCGATCCAAAGACAGCAGCACTACCACTCATAACCACCGGAGGGAGCCCAAGAGCAGAATTCACAACAGAGGGCCTCATTAAAATAATTTGAAATGATAGTTAATGTATTCTTACACTCATTATGGGAAAAAATATAGGTAGGATCATTTAGTCATCCATAGACCCTTGAAGGCATCAACTGGTGGGCCTCATTCAATATTAAAGATTAAAAACACTATGTGTTGCTGTCATCTGGTGGTGTGCTGATATTTGACAACTGACCTCTGCTGCTCACAAATCCTTGCCAGCATATGCAGTGTGGATTTCTAGCGCAAGGTGATGTCACACACCAGTCAGTGAGCTGGCACTTGCATGTGCTTCTACTGCACTGCCAGAGCAGTGGGAGCTAGTACCTTGACCAGAAGCTCTGACAAATTGAAGACAACAACTAGAGGGCCTTATTAAAATAATTTGAAATGATAGGTAATGCATTCCTACACTCATTAAGGAGAAAATATAGGTAGGGTCATCTAGTCATCCATAGACCCCTGAAGGCATCAACTGGTGGGCCTCATTCAATATTAAAGATAAAAAACACTATGTGCTGCTGTCATCTGGTTCTGTACTGATATTCGACAACTGGCCTCTGCTGCTCACAAAGCCTTGCCAACATATGCAGTGTGGAGTTCTAGCATGAGGTGATGTCGCACAACAGTCAGTGAGCTGGCATTTGCATGCGCTGCTATGGCACTGCCAGAGCAGCAGAAGCTGGTACCTTGACCAGAAGCTCTGGCAAACCTGGGTTGGTTTTCAGAAACCACTGAATGACCAAGTTTAGCATGTGAGCTAAGCATGGCATGGGTGTGAGCTTTCCAAGCTTCACAGATGCCACCAGGTTATGTCCATTATCAAACACGACCATGCCTGGTTGGAGGTTTACTGGTGAGAGCCATAGATCTGTCTGGTCTGTTATGCCTTTCAATAACTCTACCACGGTGTGAGGTTTGTCTAATAGACAAATTCGCTTCAGCAGAGCTTGTTACTGCTTTGCTGCGTCATTGCTGCAGAGCTTCCAGCATCCGGCTGATGTGGATGATGTGTTCTGAGATACCAAATTGGATATGGAGGATGAGGAAGAGCAATAGGGGGTGCAGGAACTAGTGTAGGAGGTGGACAAAACTCTGATAGAATCTATAAACCTACAAAAAGTCCGTAGCCAGCACGGAAAAAGTGCCCCCTAGTGGCTAAAACATATATACCGAAAAAAGGTTTGCTCAACGAGAGCAACGCAGTCTGTAATCAAATAATGAATGAGTGACCACATAGAAACCCACAAAAATAATAAATCCTAAAACAGACTGCCAGAACAACATGGGGGTAAATCTTGTAAACAGTATATTTTATTAAACATGTATAATATACACAAATACGGACAACATGCAAAACAGCAATGTAGATGGGGAAAAAAAGCAGCTAAAAGACACTGGCATCTACACAGATGACAAAAATGGATGCCAGAAAAGAAAAATATATACACGTGTCTCAGAGAACACGGCCACACACAGTCATAAACACAGGTAAATGAGAGGTAAACTGCCACTATCAAGTCCAATTGGTAGAGAATGCAATATAATAACAGATAATAAAATACTGGTCCAAAGGCTATGAAAGATAAACGATAGTTGCTACTCTCACACTAATCTGCCATCAAACCCACATAGAGGCTGCTGGCTAATCCACCGTGCAGTCAGGTTTATCAGCAGCACATGAGATTACAAAAAGTGCTAAGTGGCTGGCAAAAGTGAAAGTGAAACTGCTCACCTATCCAAGATCAACATACCGCCGCATAATGTGTCTTCACTAGTGTTGAGCATTCCGATACCGAATTCCGATACTTCCCGCGTATCGGATACCGGAATCGGAAGTTCCCAGAATTCAAACAGAACGCAGCAGCCAATGAGGAATGATTGGAAGTGTGGGCACATCCTGTTTAGCATGGTGGGCATGTAAGTACTGGCAAGGCTGTGATTGGCTGCTGAAATGATGTCACTCTGCACTATAAAAAACGCTGCCGCCATTTTGCGCTCACTCTGCTGTGATTTCAGTTAGGGACAGGACGCTGTGTTCTAACTGAGGGCCAGTTGAGCTAGCTAATTGCTTTATTTTCTTTTCCAAAGGCTAATTTAGCAAAACGCTGTGTGTTCTTCACTGTTCACCTTGCTCTTGCCTTGCAGCGCTGTTTTAACAGCGTTCTGCAAGGTCTCTGTGTGTGTGTGTGTGTGTGTGTGCGCAGCTCACTCTGTAGTCTGTGTGCAGCCATATACCCGGTTGTATTCAGCTCAGGGGGGGGTTCACACTGCCTCACACAGTTGTCCTTTTTTGCTCATAGTGCAGCCTGCTGCACATTTTTTCTCAAATTTCCTATTAGTGTTTTTCCACCCGTCTCCAGCTAAATTGTGGAAAAACACTACATAGGATAACCTAGAGGGGGGTTTTTGGGCCTTGCAGCGCCGTTTACGGCTGTCTGCACGGTCTCCGTGTGAGCCCAGCTCGCCCTGTAGTCTGTGTGCAGCCATAGCCGGTTGGATTCAGCTCAGGGTTCGTTACTGGCTCATACCTTGAGAAAAATTTTCCTTTTTTTCAAATAGTGCAGCCTGTTTAAAAATTTAAAAAAAATTCCCTATTAGTGTTTTTCCACCCGTCTCCAGCTAAATTGTGGAAAAACACAACATAGGATAACCTAGAGGAGGGTTTTTTGGCCTTGCAGCGCCGTTTACGGCTGTCTGCACGGTCTCCGTGTGATTTAAACTAGCTCTGTAGCCCGATCTGCACAAAAAAAAAAGTAAAGTTCACCAAACACAACTTAACACTTGTGTAGGCCACATTTGAAAAATAATAAAGTTTAGTCCACACTTTACAACATTAGTGTTTCTTACCCCTGTTAGGAGGAGCATTTCAGGAATAAGCACACTAAGGCCTTTGTACTTTTCTGCTTATTTTTATCTGTCAACCAAGATGAAAAGGGCAGGGAGTAAGGCACGTGGGCGTGGGCGCGGAGCAGGGAGAGGAGCAGGGAGAGGACGTGGTGATTCTGTGCCTGCTGCGGGCGCCGGTGACTCGTCGTCACTCAGTTTCAGCAGGGAACAGTCCTTCATGCGCAGCTTTGTCGGAGAGCGCCGTGCACCGCTGCTGCGTGAAGACCAAATTGAAGCCGTTGTCGGGTGGATGGCAGCTAACGCCTCGGCATCGACTTCAGTTAGTGCCACATCCTCTCAGGCACAGAGCACTGGAGAGCAGCCATCTGTCTCTTCACCACCTGCCAAATTGGCCAGGCAGTCAGAGAGTCCAGGACAGGAGCCGTCTCTACTTCTGTTCTCTGAATCTCTTGGCTTGGAAACAGGGGGCCAGCCAAGCAGCATTGGAGAAATGGAAGAAGAGGCAGTGTGCAGTGATGCCCAACAGCTTTTTCTCTCTGACTCTGAAGAGGCGGGTGGGCCAGTGCCTCCGGTGACCACAGCGCAGTACGCATCTGATGATGAAACTCAGGTGTCGCTTTCTGATGCGTACTGTGCTGCCGAGACTACCCAGGAGGAGCAGTTGGTGGCAGAGGGTAGTGGAGATGATGAGGTCCTTGACCCATCGTGGCGTGAGGAACAGGAAGGTGGTGGGAGCAGCTCTGAGGAAGAGCTTCCCCTTACGGGCCAAAGAGGGAGAGGGAGGGGGAAGACTGCGGAGCCTGTAGCCTCCACTTTGGCACCCGTTAGGAGCCTGTCTCTTTCCAAAGCCAAAAAGGGTGCTCCCAAGACTTGCAGTGCCTGGTCCTTTTTTGACACAGTTGCAGATGACATTTGTTTTGTCAAATGCAAGCTGTGTCATCAGAAAGTAAAAAGAGGGAAAAATGTCAGCAACCTCAATACCACAAATATGTGGAAACATGTGCGGACCAGGCACGCGGTGGAGTTACAGAAACAGACTGAAGATGTAGGCCAACCAACAGCGGCAGCTACCACCTCTTCAGCTCGTGTTGCCTCTTCCTCCAGCTCACGCACAGCTGGTTTGGCTTCCTCCCAGGATTGCCATGGAAGAACCTCTGGCACTGTTGTCCAGAGACCTTGTGTAATTCCACCCACAGCACCACCTTCCCAGTCATCCTCACACTCCCAGTCTACTCTACAGCCATCGGTAGTACAGGCATGGGAGAAAAGGCGGGCATTCTCGGCCAACCACCCCCGAGCACAGGCTCTGAATGCAGGCATTGCCAAACTGTTGTCCCTGGAAATGCTCTCGTTCAGGCTGGTGGAGACTGACAGCTTCCGTGACTTGATGGCACTGGCAGTCCCACAGTACAAGGTGCCCAGCCGCTTTTACTTCAGCAGGCAGGCTGTCCCTGCCCTGCACAGGCATGTTGAGGCAAACATAAAACATGCGCTACTGAACGCCGTCACTAGCAAGGTCCACCTCACCACCGATGCGTGGACCAGTCAGCATGGACAGGGGTGATATGTTTCCCTCACTGCCCATTGGGTTAATGTTGTTGAGCCAGGTACAGATCGTGCGAGTGGCGCAGGACGTGTCCTGCCCACTCCAAGGATTGCAGGAATCCAGTCTGTACGCATCGACTCCTCCTCTTACACCAGTTCCTCCGATTCCTCTCTGCAGGATCCGTCACAGTCCACCTCCACATAGACCCGTGAACGTTTACCTATGACCGACATGAGCACAGCCGTGGCCAAACGTCAGCAGGCCGTCTTGAAACTAGTTTCATTGGGGCATCGAAGCCACACAGCGCAGGAGCTCTGGAATGCCATCAAGCAGGGGAGCGATGTGTGGTTACTGCCAGCGAATCTCCAGCCAGGCATGGTAGTGTGTGACAATGGCCGAAATCTGGTGGCAGCTTTGGCCCTTGGCAACCTCACTCACATCCCATGTCTGGCACATGTGCTCAATTTGGTTGTGCAGAGTTTTCTGAGGGACTATCCGGATCTTGATGCCCTGCTGCACAAGGTCCGCCTAGAGTGTGCTCACTTGCGGCGTTCCAGCTTGGCCAGATCCCACATTGCTGCTCTGCAGCGCCGATTGCGCCTTCCGGAACACCGCATCATATGTGACCTACCTACCAGGTGGAATTCCACGTTACATATGTTGGAGCGGTTGTGTGAGCAGCAGCAAGCAGTTATGGAGTACCAGCTGCATCAGGCGCAAAGAAGTCGCAGTCAGCGCCGATCAGACTTCACAACCACAGAGTGGGCCACTATGAAGGACGTCTGCCAGGTTTTGCGTCCTTTTGATTATTCCACGCGGATGGCAAGTGCAGATGATGCACTAGTCAGCATGACTGTCCCCCTTATCTGCCTGCTTCAGCAAACTTTGCAAGGGTTAAGGGATGAAGTTGTGGAAGAGGTGGAGGATGAGGAGTCACCTTTTCCATCAGCTTCTGGAGAGTCAGCGCCACGTGGTTCCTCACAAAGGGGTACGCAGGGGCCAATTTGTGAGGAGGATGAGGAGGAGTCAATGGAGGAGGAAGAGCTCCGTCCAGAGGAGGGAGCGACACAATTGTCCAGTGGTCAGTGTGTACAGCGAGGGTGGGGTGATGACGAGCGGGCCAGTTGGCACTCTGCAGCACATGGTGGATTTCATGCTGCAGTGCCTGAGAAACGACCGCCGCATCGACCACATTCTCAACATGCCTGATTATTGGGTGTTCACCCTCCTCGATCCTCGCTACCGGGACAACGTCCAAAACCTCATCCCTGCGTTGACCCGGGAGCGTAAATTGCGGGAGTACCACGACACACTGGTGAATTCCATCATCTTCTCCTGTCCAACTGAGACGAGTGCTGCTAGTGCTTTACAAAGCAGCTCAGTGCGTCGAGGCAGTGGGGGAGGCTCTGCCCAAAGAGGGAGCAGAAGCAGTGCCTCTGCCCAAGGCAAGCCCAGTATGGCACAACTCTGGCACACTTTTGTGTGCCCGCCCCAAATGTCTACACCATCACCGGCGGCTCCAGACAGCAGGAGGCAACGGTTCCGTCAGATGGTGACAGACTACATGGCTTGCCCTCTTACTGTACTCCCAGACGGCTCTTCCCCGTTCAAGTTTTGGGTCTCTAAGCTGGATACATGGCCAGAGCTAAGCCAGTATGCATTGGAGGTGCTGGCTTGCCCTGCGGCTAGTGTCTTATCGGAACGTGTCTTTAGTGCCGCAGGTGGTGTACTAACAGACCGTCGCATGCGACTATCCTCCGATAACGTTGACCGGCTTACTTTCCTGAAAATGAACCAGGCCTGGATCTCGCAGGAATTTGCCACTCCTCTGCCTGATTAAGTAATTGGGTGTCATCCAGGTCTCCTGCTGTGTTCATCTTTCTACCACCTGAACTGCTATTCCTGGGCTCCAACACCGCCAGTTGCGGCTCAGAAGTGCAGGCTGCACAGTAAAAACATACGACCCAGTGTTATTGGGTTTCAGTAACGTCAGCTGATCCCCAGCTGTGTAGCCGGCAATGTGTCCTGCGACCGCCACGCTGGCACAACAACCTAAATGTAAGGGAACCTGTCCCCCCGCACCCCCCCCCCCGTCGTTTGTTACTGAAAGAGCCATCTTGTGCAGCAGTAATGCTGCACAAGGAAAAGGTAGCTCTTTTTTTTTAGCTCCTTGCACACGCAGAACTTAACACTTATAAAATGTGTTCACTGATACCGTTATACTGTCCCGGAGCTGGGACTTTCCTTCGTAATGTGACGCAGCACAGCCGTCATTCCTACCCCCTTGGTGCCATGCGCTGCCTCCTCAGCGTTGTTTTAAGCTGCCACGGAGCCTGCGCTGTTCTGTTATCCCTTGGGCATGCCCTATTTGCGCTGCCTGTCTTCTGACATAATTTGGTGTCAGGCTGGCTGCGCCTGTGCGGCCGCGCTGCCCGAGATCCCGCCTCGCAGTGTCTTCTGATTGAATCACACTGCGGGCCTGGGATCCATGGGCATGCGCAGTGCATATCTTCCCCTCGGGCTCTCGCTCATTTCCCTCCGCCTTCTTTAGACTGTGCGCCGTCAGCTGATCCCTAATAGCATGCCACGGCCGTGACACCGCACAGTCTGAAGAAGAGGGAAGGAGGGGAGTGAGAGTCGAGGATATGCACTGTGCATGCCCATGGTTCCAAGGCCCGCAGTGGGATTACGTTAGACGAGACTGTGAGGTGGGATCTGGAGCAGCGTGGACGCACAGGCACTGACAGCCTGACACCAAATTATGTCAGAAGACAGGCAGCGCTAATTGGGCATGGCCAAGGGCTAACAGAACAGCGCAGGCTCCGTGACAGCTTAAAACAACGCTGAGGAGGCAGCGCACGGCACCAAGGGGATAGGAATGACAGCTGTGCTGTGTCCCATTACGAAGGAAATTCGCACCTCCGGGACGGTTTAACGGTATAAGGGGACACATTTTTAGTGTTTACTTCAGTGTTTGCAAGCAGCATAATTAAAAGAACCACCTTTTCCTTTTGCATCCTTAGTGCTGCACAAGATGGCTCTTTCAGCTACAAACGTCTTGGGGGGGTTAAAGGTTCCCTTTCAACTTGCTCCAATCAGGCTTCGGCCTACACTCTGTTCCTCTGCTCCTCCTGCTGTCCCTGGGCTCTAACACCGCCAGTTGGTGCCTGGAAGTGCTGTGTGCACAGTCAACAGTCGCTCCTCTGTTATTGGGGTTCAGTAACGTCAGCTGATCCCCAGCTGTGTGTGCGGCAATACCTCCAATCTGCTCCTCCTGCTGTCCCTGGGCTCTAACACCGCCAGTTGGTGCCTGGAAGTCCTGTGTGCACAGTCAACAGTCGCTCCTCTGTTATTGGGGTTCAGTAACGTCAGCTGATCCCCAGCTGTGTGTGCGGCAATACCTCCAATCTGCTCCTCCTGCTGTCCCTGGGCTCTAACACCGCCAGTTGGTGCCTGGAAGTGCTGTGTGCACAGTCAACAGTCGCTCCTCTGTTATTGGGGTTCAGTAACGTCAGCTGATCCCCAGCTGTGTGTGCGGCAATACCTCCAATCTGCTCCTCCTGCTGTCCCTGGGCTCTAACACCGCCAGTTGGTGCCTGGAAGTGCTGTGTGCACAGTCAACAGTCGCTCCTCTGTTATTGGGGTTCAGTAACGTCAGCTGATCCCCAGCTGTGTATCCGGCAACGTGTCATGCGACCGCCATGCTGGCACAACTAAAATGTAAGGGGACCTGTCCCCCCCCCCCCCTAGGCGTTTGTTACTGAAAGAGCCACCATGTGCAGCACTAATACCGCACAAGGGAAAGGTCGCTCTTGAAATTATGCTCCTTGCAAACGCTGAACTACACATTCATGTAATGTGTCCCCTCACACCGTCCAACCGTCCCGGAGGTGGGACTTTCCTTTGTAATGTGACGCAGCACAGCCGTCATTGCTACCCCCTTGGCACCGTGCGCTGCCTCCTTAGCGTTGTTTGATTCCGTCATGGACCCTGCGCTGTTATGTTATCCCTTGGCCATGCACAGTTTGCGCTGCCCGTCCTCTGACATCATTTGTTGTCGTCCTGGCTGCGCCTGTGCGTCCACGCTGCCCGAAATCACACCTCGCAGTGTCGTCTAATGTGATCCCACAGTGGGCCTGGTATCCATGGCCATGCGCAGTGCATATACTAGCCTCTCACTCCCCTTCTTCACGCTTCTTCAGACTAGGCGGCGTCAGCTGATCCCTAATAGCATGCCACGGCCGTGACGCCGCACAGTCTGAAGAAGCAGGAAGGAGGTGAGTGAGAGGCGATGATATGCACTGCGCATGCCCATGGATCCCTGGCCCGCAGTGGGACTACATTAGATTACACTGCAAGGTTGGATCTCGGGCAGCTTGGACGCACAGGCACTGCCAGCCTGACACCTACATGATGTCAGAAGACGGGCACCGCTAACTGTGCATGGCCAAGGGATAACATTACAGCGTGGGCTCCGTGACAGAACCAAACAACGTTGAGGAGGTGGCGCACGGCACCAAGGGGGTTGGAATGACGGCTGTGCTGTGTCACATTACAAAGGAAAGTCCCACTTCCGGGATGGTTTGATGGTGTGAGGGGACACATTATATGAGTGTGTACTTCAGCGTTTGCAAGGAGCATAATTTTCAGAGCCACCATTTTCCATGTGCAGTATTACTGCTGTACAAGATGGCAACAAATGCCTGGGGGGGGGGGTTAAAGGTTCCCTTTCAACTTGCTCCACTGCAGGCTTCGGCCTACACTCTGCTCCTCTTTCATTCCCTGGGTTTCAACACTGTCAGTTGCCACCTGGAAGTGTTGTCTACACAGAAAAAACACTAGGTGATGTGTCAGTGGGGTTCAGCACCGCCAGCTGTTCCCCTGCTGTGTAGTCGGCAACGTGTCCAGCACAAGCCACGCCGGCACAACAGAACAAAAGCTGCCACCAGTGCAGGCTTCGGCCTAGACTCTGCTCCTCTCCTCCTCCTGCTGACCCTGGGCTCAAACACCGCTAGTTTTTGCCCGGAAGTGCTAGCTGCACAGAGAAAAACACCAGCCAATGTGTTAGTGGGGTTCAGCAACGCCAGCTGTTCCCCTGCTGTGTAGCCGGCAACGTGACCTGCAAACGCCACGCAGGCACATGAACTGAAATTAAAGGGAACCTGGCCCCACCCCCCCAGGTGTTTCTATGTATAACAGCCACCTAGTACAGCAGTACTGCTGCATTTGTACAAGGTGGCTGTTTTTTTATCCTTGCCCACGTAGAATTAAACACGTAAAATATGTGTCTCATTACATACCATAACAATGTCCCTGAGGTGTGACTTTCCTTTTTAATGACACGCACCACCCCCCTTGGTAGCGCTGCCCGTCTTCTGACATCATTGGTTGGCTGCCTGTGCCTGTGCGTCCGCCCTGCCCGACACAACCCCCCTCGTTTCATATATTTTGGCTGCGAGGGTGTGATTGATGGGCATGTGCAGTGCATATGTTCGCCTGTCTTAACTCATCTCCTTCCGCCTTCTTCAGACTGTGCGGCCTCCTGGCCGTGGTAGGCGATAAGGGATCAGCTGAGGCCGCCCAGTCTGAAGCAGGTGTAAGGACATGTGTGAGCGGCAAACATATTTACTGCACAAGGCCACGAATCCCAGCCACGCAGTGTGATTTTTTGAAAACACACTGTGGGCCTGGGATTCATATCCATTGCTAACCGCAACGGCCAACATGAAATGAGGTGAGAAGACAGCGCTCACAGCGCATGGCCAAGGGATCACAATAGCGCAGACTCCTGTACAGCTAATACAACGCTCAGGAATCTGCGCCCACCACATAGGTGTAAATTTTGACACCTGTGCTGCGTCTCCTTAAAAAGACAAGTCACGCCTCGACTACCATTTGACAGTATAATGGGCTAAATAGTGTACGTGTTTTATTCAGCGTGTGCAAGGAGCAAACTAAATAGAGCAACCTTTTACTTGTGCAGCATTAATGCTGCACAAGGTGTGGCTCTTGTACCTTGCAACACCTGAGGGGGGGTTAAAGGTTACCTTTGAAATTGGTTCAACTAGGCTTCGGCCTACACTCTGCTCCTCTCCTCCTCCTGCTGACCCTGGGCTCTAACACCGCTAGTTTTTGCCAGGAAATGCGAGCTTCACAGAGAAAAACAACAGCCAATGTGTTAGTGGGGTTCAGCACCGCCAGCTGTTCCCCTGCTGTGTAGCCGGCATCGTGTCCAGCACAAGCCACGCTGGCACAACCGACCAAAAGCTGCCACCAGTGCAGGCTTCGGTGTCATGATCCCAATTGGAGGGGATCACAAAAGGACAAGCACACAAAAAACAGAACAAGCTCTAGGGTGATGGAAACTGAGCTGACCGCGATCCTGAACCTAATTCACAACACTAGCAGTAGCCGGGGAACGTGCCTACGATGATTCTAGACGTCTCGCGCCAGCCGAAGGACTAGCTTCCCCTATTAGAAGAAACAAAGACCTCTCTTGCCTCCAGAGAAACACCCCACAGAAATAGCAGCCCCCCACATGTAATGACGGTGAAATGAGAGGAAAGCACATACGTAGTAATGAAAACAGATTCAGCAAAATGAGGCCCGCTAAAACTAGATAGCAGAGGATACAAAAGTGAACTGCGCGGTCAGCGAAAAACCCTACAAAAAACCATCCTGAAATTACCTGAACTCATGTGCCAACTCATGGAACATGAGGAGTAATATCAGCCCACTAGAGCAACCAGCAACAAGGAATCACATAACTGCAAGCTGGACTAAAACAAAAATAAAGCAAAACGTGGAACAGGAAAATCAAAACTTAGCTTGTCCTGATGATTACAGAAGCGGAAAGCAGAGGTAAAAAGACACACTGATTACATTGATCGCCGGCGAGGAAATGACAAGAAAGCCAGGTTAAATAGGAAACTCCCATATCCTGATAGAACAGGTGGACACCAGAGACCGCAGAGAACACAAGTCACCCAGTACCATCTGTAACCACCAGAGGGAGCCCAAAAACAGAATCCACAACAGTACCCCCCCCCTTGAGGAGGGGTCACCGAACCCTCACGAGAACCACCAGGGCGACCAGGATGAGCCCTATGAAATGCACGGACCAAATCAGCAGCATGAACATCAGAGGCAACCACCCAAGAATTATCCTCCTGACCATAACCCTTCCACTTGAGCAAATACTGAAGTTTCCGTCTGGAAACACGAGAATCCAAGATCTTCTCCACAACATACTCCAATTCTCCCTCCACCAGCACTGGAGCAGGAGGTTCAAGCGAAGGAACAACAGGTACCTCATACTTCCGCAACAACGACCGATGGAACACATTATGAATAGCAAACGATGCCGGGAGATCCAAACGAAACGACACAGGGTTAAGAATTTCCAAGATCCTATAGGGACCGATAAACCGAGGCTTGAACTTAGGAGAAGAGACCTTCATAGGAACAAAACGAGAAGACAACCACACCAAGTCCCCAACACGAAGTCGAGGACCCACGCGGCGACGGCGATTAGCAAACTGCTGAGCCCTCTCCTGGGACAACTTCAAATTGTCCACCACATGACTCCAAATCTGATGCAACCTATCCACCACCATGTCCACTCCAGGACAATCAGAAGGCTCCACCTGACCAGAGGAAAAACGAGGATGAAACCCCGAATTACAAAAGAAAGGAGAAACCAAGGTAGCAGAACTAGCCCGATTATTAAGGGCAAATTCGGCAAGCGGCAAAAAGGTAACCCAGTCATCTTGATCAGCAGAAACAAAACACCTTAAATAAGTTTCCAAGGTCTGATTAGTTCGTTCCGTCTGGCCATTCGTCTGAGGATGGAATGCAGACGAAAAGGACAAATCAATGCCCATCTTAGCACAGAACGTCCGCCAAAATCTAGACACAAACTGGGATCCCCTGTCAGAAACAATGTTCTCCGGAATCCCATGCAAACGAACCACGTTCTGAAAAAACAGAGGGACCAACTCAGAGGAGGAAGGTAACTTAGGCAAGGGGACCAGATGAACCATCTTAGAAAAGCGGTCACACACAACCCAGATGACGGACATTTTTTGAGAGACAGGGAGATCCGAAATAAAGTCCATGGAAATGTGCGTCCAAGGCCTCTTCGGGATAGGCAAAGGTGACAACAATCCACTGGCCCGAGAACAGCAAGGCTTAGCCCGAGCGCAAACTTCACAAGACTGCACAAAAGAACGCACATCCCTCGACAAGGAAGGCCACCAAAAAGACCTGGCCACCAAGTCTCTAGTACCAAATATTCCAGGATGACCTGCCAACGCAGAAGAATGGACCTCGGAGATGACTCTACTGGTCCAATTATCCGGAACAAACAGTCTTTCAGGCGGACAACGATCAGGTTTATCCGCCTGAAACTCCTGCAAAGCACGTCGCAAGTCTGGGAAGACAGCTGACAAAATCACCCCATCCCTAAGGATACCAGTGGGCTCAGAATTTCCAGGGGAATCAGGCACAAAACTCCTAGAAAGAGCATCCGCCTTCACATTCTTTGAACCTGGCAGGTATGAAACCACAAAATTGAAACGGGAGAAAAACAGTGACCAACGAGCCTGTCTAGGATTCAGACGCTTGGCAGACTCAAGGTAAATCAGATTTTTGTGATCAGTCAAGGCAACCACACGATGTCTAGCACCCTCAAGCCAATGACGCCACTCCTCAAATGCCCACTTCATGGCCAAAAGCTCCCGATTACCAACATCATAATTCCGCTCAGTGGGCGAAAACTTTCTAGAAAAGAACGCACATGGCTTCATCACCGAGCAATCGGAGCTTCTCTGTGACAAAACCGCCCCCGCTCCAATCTCAGAAGCATCAACCTCAACCTGAAAAGGAAGCGAAACATCTGGCTGACGCAACACAGGAGCAGAAGAAAACCGGCACTTAAGTTCCTGAAAGGCCTCCACAGCCGCAGGAGACCAATCAGCAACATCAGCACCCTTCTTAGTCAGATCCGTCAAAGGCTTAACAACACTAGAAAAATTAGTTATGAAACGACGATAAAAATTAGCAAAGCCCAAGAACTTCTGTAGACTCTTAAGAGATGTAGGCTGCGTCCAGTCACAAATAGCTTGAACCTTGACGGGATCCATCTCAATAGTAGAAGGGGAAAAAATATACCCCAAAAAAGAAATCTTCTGGACTCCAAAGAGACACTTTGAACCTTTTACAAACAAAGAATTGGCCCGCAGGACCTGAAACACCTTCCTGACCTGCTGAACATGGGACTCCCAGTCATCAGAAAAAAACAAAACATTATCCAAATACACAATCATAAATTTATCCAGATATTCACGGAAAATATCGTGCATAAAGGACTGGAAGACAGAAGGAGCATTAGAAAGTCCAAAAGGCATCACCAAATACTCAAAATGGCCCTCAGGCGTATTAAATGCGGTTTTCCACTCATCACCCTGCTTAATCCGCACAAGATTATACGCACCCCGAAGATCAATCTTAGTGAACCATTTAGCCCCCTTAATGCGAGCGAACAAATCAGTCAACAATGGCAAAGGATACTGATATTTGACCGTAATCTAATTCAAAAGACGGTAATCTATACAAGGCCTCAAGGAACCATCTTTTTTGGCCACGAAAAAAAAACCTGCTCCCAAAGGAGACGAAGATGGACGGATATGTCCCTTTTCCAAGGACTCCTTAACATAATCCCGCATAGCAGTATGCTCTGGCACTGACAGATTGAACAAACGACCTTTAGGAAATTTACTGCCAGGAATCAAATCTATAGCACAATCGCAATCCCTGTGAGGAGGAAGCGAATTGAGCTTAGGCTCCTCAAAAACATCCCGATAATCAGACAAAAATACAGGAACCTCAGAAGGAGTAGATGAAGCGATAGAAATCGGAGGTGCATCATCATGAACCCCCTGACATCCCCAGCTTAACACAGACATCGTTTTCCAGTCCAAGACTGGGTTATGAGTTTGTAACCATGGCAGACCAAGCACTAAGACATCATGTAAATTATACAGTACCAGGAAGCGAATCACCTCCTGATGAACGGGAGTCATACGCATGGTCACGTGTGTCCAGTACTGAGGTTTATTCATAGCCAAAGGTGTAGAGTCAATTCCTTTCAAAGGAATAGGAACTTCCAGAGGCTCCAGACTAAACCCACAGCGGTTGGCAAATGACCAATCCATAAGACTCAGGGCAGCGCCTGAATCTACATAGGCATCGACGGAAATGGCTGATAATGAACAAATCAGAGTCACAGACAGAATGAACTTAGACTGTAAAGTACTAATGGCAACAGACTTATCAACCTTTTTTGTGCGTTTAGAGCATGCTGATATAACATGAGCTGAATCACCACAATAAAAACACAACCCATTTTTCCGCCTATAGTTTTGCCGTTCACTTCTGGACTGAATTCTATCACATTGCATAGTCTCAGGTGCCTGTTCAGAAGACACCGCCAAATGGTGCACAGGTTTGCGCTCCCGTAAACGCCGATCAATCTGAATAGCCATAGTCATAGACTCATTCAGACCTGTAGGCGCCGGGAACCCCACCATAACATCTTTAATGGCCTCAGAAAGGCCATCTCTGAATTTTGCAGCCAGAGCGCACTCATTCAACTGAGTAAGCACCGACCATTTCCGAAATTTCTGACAATATATTTCTGCTTCATCTTGCCCCTGAGAGAGAGCCAATAAAGCTTTTTCAGCCTGAATCTCTAGGTTAGGTTCCTCATAGAGCAAACCCAATGCCAGAAAAAACGCATCCACATTGAGCAACGCAGGATCCCCTGGTGCCAATGCAAATGCCCAATTCTGAGGGTCACCCCGCAGGAAAGATATTACAATTTTGACTTGCTGAGCAGGGTCTCCAGAGGAGCGAGATTTCAAAGAAAGAAACAACTTGCAATTGTTCCTAAAATTCAGAAAACTGGATCTATCTCCAGAAAAAAACTCTGGGATAGGAATTCTAGGTTCAGACATAGGAGCATGTACAACAAAATCTTGTATATTTTGAACCTTAGCAGCAAGATTATTCAGGCTGGAAGCCAAACTCTGGACGTCCATGATAAACAGCTGAGGTCAGAGCCATTCAAGGATTAAGAGGAGGTAAGACGCAGCCAAGCTGCAATTAAGGCTAGGCAGCAAACTCTGAGGGAAGGAAAAAAAAAAAAAAAAAAACTTCCTCAGACTACTTTTCCTCCTACTTCAGCCAATACGATTACCACTTTTGGGCCGGCGATACTGTCATGATCCCAATTGGAGGGGATCACAAAAGGACAAGCACACAAAAAACAGAACAAGCTCTAGGGTGATGGAAACTGAGCTGACCGCGATCCTGAACCTAATTCACAACACTAGCAGTAGCCGGGGAACGTGCCTACGATGATTCTAGATGTCTCGCGCCAGCCGAAGGACTAGCTTCCCCTATTAGAAGAAACAAAGACCTCTCTTGCCTCCAGAGAAACACCCCACAGAAATAGCAGCCTGTTATGGCTGGCAATCAGGCAACACAGCGTGCAGTAATCAGCGCACATACAGAGATCTGGCAATAACCAAAAACAATAGGACGAGCTCTGAGACGTGGAATCTCTGTAGACTGCAGTACCTGATCTATCCTCACACAACTATAAGCAGCAGTGGATTGCGCCTATCAACTACCTATGCAACTCGGCACTGCCTGAGGAGCTGACTAGCCTGAAGATAGAAATACAAGCCTGACTTACCTCAGAGAAATACCCCAAAGGAATAGGCAGCCCCCCACATATAATGACTGTTAGCAAGATGAAAAGACAAACGTAGGAATGAAATAGATTCAGCAAAGTGAGGCCCGATATTCTAGACAGAGCGAGGATAGCAAAGAGAACTATGCAGTCTACAAAAAACCCTAAAACGAAAACCACGCAAAGGGGCAAAAAGACCCACCGTGCCGAACTAACAGCACGGCGGTGCACCCCTTTGCTTCTCAGAGCTTCCAGCAAAAGTTAATAGCAAGCTGGACAGAAAAAACAGAAAACAAACTAGAAGCACTTATCTAGCAGAGCAGCAGGCCCAAGGAAAGATGCAGTAGCTCAGATCCAACACTGGAACATTGACAAGGAGCAAGGAAGACAGACTCAGGTGGAGCTAAATAGCAAGGCAGCCAACGAGCTCACCAAAACACCTGAGGGAGGAAGCCCAGAGACTGCAATACCACTTGTGACCACAGAAGTGAACTCAGCCACAGAATTCACAACAGCAGCCCCCCACATGTAATGACGGTGAAATGAGAGGACAGCACATACGTAGTAATGAAAACAGATTCAGCAAAATGAGGCCCGCTAAAACTAGATAGCAGAGGATACAAAAGTGAACTGCGCGGTCAGCGAAAAACCCTACAAAAAACCATCCTGAAATTACCTGAACTCATGTGCCAACTCATGGAACATGAGGAGTAATATCAGCCCACTAGAGCAACCAGCAACAAGGAATCACATAACTGCAAGCTGGACTAAAACAAAAATAAAGCAAAACGTGGAACAGGAAAATCAAAAACTTAGCTTGTCCTGATGATTACAGAAGCGGAAAGCAGAGGTAAAAAGACACACTGATTACATTGATCGCCGGCGAGGAAATGACAAGAAAGCTAGGTTAAATAGGAAACTCCCATATCCTGATAGAACAGGTGGACACCAGAGACAGCAGAGAACACAAGTCACCCAGTACCATCTGTAACCACCAGAGGGAGCCCAAAAACAGAATCCACAACACTTCGGCCTACACTTTGCTCCTCTCCTCCTCCTGCTGACCCTGGGCTCTAACACCGCCAGTTTTTGCCCGGACATGCGAGCTGCACAGAGAAAAACACCAGTCAATGTGTTAGTGGGGTTCAGCAACGCCAGCAGTTCCCCTGCTGTGTAGCCGGCATCGTGTCCAGAACAAGCCACGCTGGCACAACCGACCAAAAGCTGCCACCAGTGCAGACTTCGGCCTACACTTTGCTCCTCTCCTCCTCCTGCTGATCCTGGGCTCTAACACCGCCAGTGTTTGCCCGGACATGCGAGCTGCACAGAGAAAAACACCAGTCAATGTGTCAGTGGGGTTCAGCAACGCCAGCTGTTCCCCTGCTGTGTAGCTGGCAACGTGTCCTGCAAACGCCACGCAGGCACATGAACTGAAATTGAAGGAAGCCTGCCCCCCACCCCCAGGTGTTTCTATGTATAACAGCCACCTTGTACAGCAGTACTGCTGCATTTGTACAAGGTGGCAGACTTTTTCTCCTTGCCCACGTTTAATTAAACACGTACTAAATGTGTCTCATTGAGACCATTCCACTGTCCCTGAGGTGTGACTTTCCTTTCTAATGATACGCAGCACCACCCTTGTTAGCGCTGCCCGTCTTTTGGCATCATTGGTTAGCTGGCTGCGCCTGTGCGTCTGCCCTGCTCGAAACAACCCCCCTCGGTGTCTTATTTTTTTGGACAACGAGGATGTGATTGATGGGCATGTGCAGTGCATATGTTTGCCTGTGTTCACTCATCTCCTTCCGCCTTCTTCAGACTGGGTGGCCTCATGACCACGGCATGCGATAAGGGATCAGATGAGGCCGCCCAGTCTGAAGCAGGTGTAAGGACATGTGTGAGCGGCAAACATATTTACTGCACAAGGCCACGAATCCCAGCCACGCAGTGTGATTTTTAGAAAACACACTGTGGGTCTGGGATTCATGTCCATCGCTAACCGCAACGGCCGACATGAAATGAGGTCAGAAGACAGGAAGCGCTCACAGCGCATGGCCAAGGGATAACAAGAGCGCAGACTCCTGTACAGCAAATAACAACGCTCAGGAAGCTGCGCCCATGCACCAAGGTGTTATTTTCGACACCTGTGCTGCTTTTCTTTAAAAAGACAAGTCACGCCTCCACTACTGTTCTACAGTAAAATGGGCTAAATAGTGTACGTGTTTTATTCAGCGTGTGCAAGGAGCAAAATTAAGAGAGCAACCTTTTACTTGTGCAGCATTAATGCTGCACAAGGTGTGGCTCTTGTACCTTGCAACACCTGAGGGGGGGTTAAAGGTTACCTTTGAAATTGGTTCAACTAGGCTTCGGCCTACACTCTGCTCCACTCCTCCTCCTGCTGACCCTGGGCTATAACACCGCCAGTTGTAGCCTGGAAGTGCTAGGTGCACAGAGAAAAACACCCGCCAATGTGATAGTGGGGTTCAGCACCGCCAGCTGTTCCCCTGCTGTGTAGCCTGCATCGTGTCCAGCACAAGCCACGCTGGCACAACTGACCAAAAGCTGCCACCAGTGCTGGCTTCGGCCTACACTCTGCTCCTCTCCTCCTCCTGCTGACCCTGGGCTCTAACACCGCTAGTTTTTGCCCGGAATTGCTAGCTGCACAGAGAAAAACACCAGCCAATGTGTTAGTGGGGTTCAGCACCGCCAGCTGTTCCCCTGCTGTGTAGCCGGCAACTTGACCTGCAAACGCCACGCAGGCACATGAACTGAAATTAAAGGGACCCTGCCACCCACCCCAAGGTGTTTCTATGTATAACAGCCACCTTGTACAGCAGTACTGCTGCATTTGTACAAGGTGGCTGACTTTTTCTCCTTGCCCACGTGGAACTCAACAAGTACAAAATGTGTCTCATTAGAGACCATTACAATGTCCCTGAGGTGTGACTTTCCTTTTTAATGACACGCAGCACCCCCATTGTTAGCGCTGCCCGTCTTCAGACATCATTGGTTGGCTGGCTGTGCCTGTGCGTCCGCCCTGCCCGACACAACACCCCTCGTTGTCTCATATATTTTGACTGCGAGGGTGTGATTGATGGGCACGAGCAGTGCATATGTTCGCCTGTCTTCACTCCCCTCCTTCCGCCTTCTTCAGACTGTGCGGCCTCATGGCCGTGGCAGGCAATAAGGGATCAGCTGAGGCCGCCCAGTCTGAAGCAGGTGTAAGGACATGTGTGAGCGGCGAACATATTTACTGCACAAGGCCACGAATCCCAGCACCGCAGTGTGACTTTATGGAAAAGCACTGTTGGTCTGGGATTTATGGCCATCGCTAACCGCACCGGCCAACATGAAATGAGGTCATAACACGGCCTGCACTAACAGGGTATTGCCAAGGGATAACACAAGAGCGCACTCTCCTGTACTGCAAATAACAACGGTAAGGAGTCTGCGCCCAGCACCTAGGTGTAAATTTTGACACCTGTGCTGCGTCTTCTTCAAAAGAAAAGTCACGCCTCCACTACTGTTTGACAGTATAATGAGCTAAATAGTGTACGTGTTTTATTCAGCGTGTGCAAGGAGCAAAATGAAGAGAGCAACCTTAGACTTGTGCAGCATTAATGCTGTTCAAGGTGTTTCTCTTGTACCTTGAAACACCTGAGGGGGGGTTAAAGGTTTCCTTTGAAATTGGTTCAACTAGGCTTCGGCCTACACTCTGCTCCTCTCCTCCTCCTGCTGACCCTGGGCTCTAACACCGCCAGTTTTTGCCCGGACGTGCTAGCTGCACAGAGAAAAACACCAGCCAATGTGTTAGTGGGGTTCAGCACCGCCAGCTGTTCCCCTGCTGTGTAGCCGGCATCGTGTCCAGCACAAGCCACGCTGGCACAACCGACCAAAAGCTGCCACCAGTGCAGGCTTCGGCCTACACTTTGCTCCTCTCCTCCTCCTGCTGACCCTGGGCTCTAACACCGCTAGTTTTTGCCCAGAAATGCGAGCTTCACAGAGAAAAACAACAGCCAATGTGTTAGTGGGGTTCAGCACCGCCAGCTGTTCCCCTGCTGTGTAGCTGGCAACGTGTCCTGCAAACGCCACGCAGGCACATGAACTGAAATTGAAGGAAGCCTGCCCCCCACCACCAGGTGTTTCTATGTATAACAGCCACCTTGTACAGCAGTACTGCTGCATTTGTACAAGGTGGCTGACTTTTTCTCCTTGCCCACGTGGAACTCAACACGTACAAAATGTGTCTCATTAGAGACCATTACAATGTCCCTGAGGTGTGACTTTCCTTTTTAATGACACGCACCACCACCCTTGGTAGCGCTGCCCGTCTTCTGACATCATTGGTTGGCTGCCTGTGCCTGTGCGTCCGCCCTGCCCGACACAACCCCCCTCGTTTCATATATTTTGGCAGCGAGGGTGTTATTGATGGGCATGTGCAGTGCATATGTTCGCCTGTCTTAACTCATCTCCTTCCGCCTTCTTCAGACTGTGCGGCCTCATGGCCGCGGCATGCGATAAGGGATCAGATGAGGCCGCCCAGTCTGAAGCAGGTGTAAGGACATGTTTGAGCGGCAAACATATTTACTGCACAAGGCCACGAATCCCAGCCACGCAGTGTGATTTTTAGAAAACACACTGTGGGTCTGGGATTCATGTCCACCGCTAACCGCATCGGCCAACATGAAATGAGGTCAGAAGACAGGAAGCGCTCACAGCGCATGGCCAAGGGATAACAAGAGCGCAGACTCCTGTACAGCAAATAACAATGCTCAGGAAGCTGCGTGTTATGGCTGGCAATCAGGCAACACAGCGTGCAGTAATCAGCGCACATACAGAGATCTGGCAATAACCAAAAACAATAGGACGAGCTCTGAGACGTGGAATCTCTGTAGACTGCAGTACCTGATCTATCCTCACACAACTATAAGCAGCAGTGGATTGCGCCTATCACTACCTATGCAACTCGACACTGCCTGAGGAGCTGACTAGCCTGAAGATAGAAATACAAGCCTGACTTACCTCAGAGAAATACCACAAAGGAATAGGCAGCCCCCCACATATAATGACTGTTAGCAAGATGAAAAGACAAACGTAGGAATGAAATAGATTCAGCAAAGTGAGGCCCGATATTCTAGACAGAGCGAGGATAGCAAAGAGAACTATGCAGTCTACAAAAAACCCTAAAACGAAAACCACGCAAAGGGGCAAAAAGACCCACCGTGCCGAACTAACAGCACGGCGGTGCACTCCTTTGCTACTCAGAGCTTCCAGCAAAAGTTAATAGCAAGCTGGACAGAAAAAACAGAAAACAAACTAGAAGCACTTATCTAGCAGAGCAGCAGGCCCAAGGAAAGATGCAGTAGCTCAGATCCAACACTGGAACATTGACAAGGAGCAAGGAAGACAGACTCAGGTGGAGCTAAATAGCAAGGCAGCCAACGAGCTCACCAAAACACCTGAGGGAGGAAGCCCAGAGACTGCAATACCACTTGTGACCACAGAAGTGAATTCAGCCACAGAATTCACAACAGTACCCCCCCCTTGAGGAGGGGTCACCGAACCCTCACCAGAACCCCCAGGCCGACCAGGATGAGCCACATGAAAGGCACGAACAAGATCTGGGGCATGGACATCAGAGGCAAAAACCCAGGAATTATCTTCCTGAGCATAACCCTTCCATTTGACCAGATACTGGAGTTTCCGTCTAGAGACACGAGAATCCAAAATCTTCTCCACAATATACTCCAATTCCCCCTCCACCAAAACAGGGGCTGGAGGCTCCACAGATGGAACCATAGGTGCCACGTATCTCCTCAACAACGACCTATGGAATACATTATGTATGGAAAAGGAGTCTGGGAGGATCAGACGAAAAGACACCGGATTGAGAATCTCAGAAATCCTATACGGACCAATAAAACGAGGTTTAAATTTAGGAGAGGAAACCTTCATAGGAATATGACGAGAAGATAACCAAACCAGATCCCCAACACGAAGTCGGGGTCCCACACGGCGTCTGCGATTAGCGAAAAGCTGAGCCTTCTCCTGGGACAAGGTCAAATTGTCCACTACCTGAGTCCAGATCTGCTGCAACCTGTCCACCACAGAATCCACACCAGGACAGTCCGAAGACTCAACCTGTCCTGAAGAGAAACGAGGATGGAACCCAGAATTGCAGAAAAATGGAGAGACCAAGGTAGCCGAGCTGGCCCGATTATTAAGGGCGAACTCAGCCAACGGCAAAAATGACACCCAATCATCCTGGTCAGCGGAAACAAAACATCTCAGATATGTTTCCAAGGTCTGATTGGTTCGTTCGGTCTGGCCATTAGTCTGAGGATGGAAGGCCGAGGAGAAAGATAGGTCAATGCCCATCCTACCACAAAAGGCTCGCCAGAACCTCGAGACAAACTGGGAACCTCTGTCAGAAACAATATTCTCAGGAATGCCATGTAAACGAACCACATGCTGGAAGAACAAAGGCACCAAATCAGAGGAGGAAGGCAGGGGTGCATTCGTGCACTTGTATTCGTGTATTTTTATTCAAAGTACTTTTTTTTTCTAAGTACTCGGCAGTTATAACATGGCAGAATATAATCAAGCATCTCTTCTCTCTTCATACAGGTAAACAGATCATTCATTCTCTGAGCTGAAATATCCTGCATGTCTATTGCTCCAGTCCCTGACAGCAAGCAGCTTGAATGGTATCTGAGTCATTCCATCTTCGGCATTGAATCCTGCATATATCTATATATGTTAGTCATCCTATTATGCATTTTTTGTGTTTATAGATATTTAATCTGACTTTGCATGTCCTTACTCAGCGAGATCACATAACTGTTTCAAAGTGGTCTATGATCCATGTAGACCTGGACATTTGTTTATCTGATCACTACATTTATTGTGTCCTGTTGTCTCAACTGAGTTTGATTGATTGCTAACGAGCTTTAACACAAAAAAAAAAAAAAAAAAAAAAAAAAATAGGAAGATCTAAGGGCTAGCCTTCTATAAATGTAGACTTAGCTTGGGGAAGCATTCATGCAGGGGTGCATTCGTGCACTTGTATTCGTGTATTTTTATTCAAAGTACTTTTTTTTCTAAGTACTCGGCAGTTATAACATGGCAGTTAGACAGGGCAGGAGACAGGTAAGACAATCTAAATCTATTCCCTATTCACTTGAAACAACACAAATACTCACCATATTTATTTGCATATTCTATATCCTGGCTGCTGCATTCACTCACATTCACCGCCCTTGCATTAACTCTCTACACTCCATCCATATCGGCCCCTCTGTCCTTGCCTCTCCTATGTATAGCACTCATGCTCTGTTCACATTGCTTAGCAGCGCAGATCCATTCAGTCCCACCATCCAACACAAGAGACGCTCTCACAAATCACTTAACCATCTGCTCACTCTTTCGATCCTCCTCCTCCTAGTTGCTGGAGACATCTCTCCAAACCCCGGCCCCCCATGTTATAGCCAGTCAAACCTCCCAATTGCTACACCCAGAAACCCCTCTAACCTTATTAATATTCCCTGCATGCCTTCTGTCTCTTTGAATTGTGCCCTTTGGAATTCTCGCTCTGTGTGTAATAAACTCTCCTTCATTCATGACTTCTTCCTTTCTAATTCTCTTAATCTCCTGGCTCTTACTGAAACCTGGATCCAGCAGTCAGACACCACTGCTGCTGCTGCTCTTTCATATGGTGCACTACACTTTTCTCATACCCCAAGATCGGACAACAGAGCAGGTGGAGGCGTTGGTCTGCTCCTTTCACCAAAATGTACTTTCCAAGTTATCCCCCAAGTACCCTCACTTGTCTTCCCTTCCTTTGAGGTCCATGTGGTCACACTCTACGTCCCCTTCTCCATGCGAGTGGTGGTGGTGTATCGTCCTCCCGGCCCCTCTCATCAGTTCCTGGATCACTTTGCCACCTGGCTTCCACACTTTCTTTCCTGTGACACCCCCACCCTTATCATGGGTGATTTCAACATCCCTATTGCCTCTCCCCTCTCCCCATCTGCTTCTCACCTTTTGGCTCTAACCTCCTCTTTCGGCCTCTCGCAGCATACTAACTCGCCAACACATGAAGATGGAAACTCCCTTGACTTGGTCTTCTCCCGGCTTTGCTCAGTGGATGATTTCACAAACTCCCCTCTCCCACTCTCTGACCACCACCTTCTTTCATTCTCTATCAAGAACTGCCATCCCGCACAGGTCACCCCCACTTTCCACACTTATAGAAACATACAGGCCATTAACACCCAGGAACTTATGAAGAACTTGCAGTCCTCATTGGCCCCAATCTCCTCCATCTCATGTCCTGATTCTGCTCTGAAGCATTACAATGAAACCCTGCAAAGTGCCCTGGATGAAGCTGCTCCTCCTATACATAAAACAACTCGGCACAGACGGCAACAACCGTGGCACACGCTGCAAACACGTTTCCTGCAGCGGTGCTCCAGGTGCGCAGAACGTCTGTGGAGAAAATCTAATCTACCCGAAGATTTCATCCATTATAAGTTCATGCTAAAGACATACAATTCTGCCCTTCACCTCTCCAAACAAACCTACTTCAACACCCTCATCACCTCCCTGTCCAATAACCCTAAACGTCTCTTTGACACGTTCCAGTCCCTACTCAACCCAAGAGCGCAGGCCCCAACCACGGATCTCCGTGCTGACAATCTGGCCAATTACTTCAAAGAAAAAATTGACCATATTCGACAGGAAATCATCTCCCAATCTCTTCATACCATGCACTGTCCTCCCTCCCCCACTGCATCTAGTTCACTCTCTGACTTTGAACCAGTTACAGAAGAAGAAGTAAGCAGGCTCCTTGCATCTTCTCGCCCGACCACTTGCACCAGTGACCCCATTCCGTCACATTTCCTCCAGTCCCTTTCCCCGGCTGTCACCTCTCACCTAACAAAAATATTCAACCTTTCCCTCACTTCCGGTATTTTTCCCTCCTCATTTAAGCATGCCATCATACATCCATTACTTAAAAAACCATCCCTCGACCAAAACTGTGCCGCTAATTATAGACCTGTCTCTAATCTTCCCTTCATCTCTAAACTCCTCGAACGCCTGGTCCACTCCCGTCTTACCCGCTATCTCTCAGATAACTCTCTTCTCGACCCTCTTCAATCTGGTTTCCGCTCTTTACACTCTACTGAAACTGCCCTCACTAAAGTCTCTAATGACCTACTAACAGCTAAATCTAATGGTCACTACTCCATGCTAATTCTCTTGGATCTCTCTGCAGCATTTGATACTGTGGATCATCAGCTCCTCCTCACTATGCTCCGCTCCATCGGCCTCAAGGACACCGTTCTCTCCTGGTTCTCCTCCTATCTCTCTGACCGATCCTTCACTGTATGTTTCGCTGGTTCCTCCTCCTCTCACCTTCCCCTTACTGTTGGGGTTCCTCAAGGATCAGTCCTAGGCCCCCTCCTCTTCTCTTTGTATACTGCCCCTATTGGACAAACAATCAGTAGATTTGGCTTCCAGTACCATCTCTATGCTGACGACACCCAACTATACACTTCTTCTCCTGATCTCACGCCTGCCTTATTAGAAAACACCAGTGATTGTCTTACCGCTGTCTCTAGCATCATGTCCTCCCTCTATCTGAAACTAAACCTGTCAAAAACTGAACTCCTCGTGTTTTCTCCCTCTACTAACCTACCTTTGCCTGACATTGCCATCTCCGTTTGCGGTTCCACCATTACTCCAAAGCAACATGCCCGCTGCCTTGGGGTCATCCTTGATTCTGACCTTTCATTCACCCCCCACATCCGATCACTGGCTCGCTCTTCTTACCTGCATCTCAAAAACATTTCTAGAATTCGCCCTTTTCTTACTTTCGACTCTGCAAAAACTCTTACTGTTTCACTTATTCATTCTCGTCTGGACTATTGTAACTCTCTACTAATCGGCCTCCCTCTTACCAAACTCTCCCCGCTCCAATCTGTCCTGAATGCTGCTGCCAGGATCATATTCCTCACCAACCGTTACACCGATGCCTCTACCTTGTGCCAGTCATTACACTGGTTACCCATCCACTCAAGAATCCAGTACAAAACTACTACCCTCATCCACAAAGCACTCCATGGCTCAGCACCACCCTACATCTCCTCTCTGGTCTCAGTCTACCACCCTACCCGTGCCCTCCGCTCCGCTGATGACCTCAGGTTAGCATCCTCAATAATCAGAACCTCCCACTCCCGTCTCCAAGACTTTACACGTGCTGCGCCGATTCTTTGGAATGCACTACCTAGGATAATACGATTAATCCCCAATCCCCACAGTTTTAAGCATGCCCTAAAAACTCATTTGTTCAGACTGGCCTACCGCCTCAATGCATAAACCTAACGATCCCTGTGTGGCCTATATTAAAAAAAAAAAAAAAAAATTAATTAACTGGTTCATGCAGCTTTACATGAACACCCAAGCCTTACACTATGGCTGGTCCGAATAACTATAGCAATTGTTACCATCCACCTCTCGTGTCTCCCCTTTTCCTCATAGTTTGTAAGCTTACGAGCAGGGCCCTCACTCCTCTTGATATCTGTTTTGAACTGTATTTCTGTTATGCTGTAATGTCTATTGTATGTACAAGTCCCCTCTATAATTTGTAAAGCGCTGCGGAATATGTTGGCGCTATATAAATAAAAATTATTATTATTATTATTATTAATTTAACCAAGGGCACCAGATGGACCATTTTAGAAAAGCGATCACAGACCACCCAAATGACCGACATTTTTTGAGAAACGGGAAGGTCAGAAATGAAATCCATCGAAATATGTGTCCAAGGCCTCTTCGGGACCGGCAAGGGCAAAAGCAACCCACTGGCACGTGAACAGCAGGGCTTAGCCCTAGCACAAATTCCACAGGACTGCACAAAAGCACGCACATCCCGCGACAGAGATGGCCACCAGAAGGATCTAGCAACCAACTCCCTGGTACCAAAGATTCCTGGATGACCGGCCAGCACCGAACAATGAAGTTCAGAGATAACTTTACTAGTCCACCTATCAGGGACGAACAGTTTCTCGGCCGGACAACGATCAGGTTTATTAGCCTGAAATTTCTGCAACACTCTCCGCAAATCAGGGGAGATGGCAGACACAATGACTCCTTCCTTGAGGATACTCGCCGGCTCAGATAACCCCGGAGAGTCGGGCACAAAACTCCTAGACAGAGCATCCGCCTTCATATTTTTAGAGCCCGGAAGGTATGAAATCACAAAATCAAAACGAGCAAAAAATAACGACCAACGGGCCTGTCTAGGATTCAATCGCTTGGCAGACTCAAGATAAGTAAGGTTCTTATGATCAGTCAAAACCACCACGCGATGCTTAGCACCCTCAAGCCAATGACGCCACTCCTCGAATGCCCACTTCATGGCCAGCAACTCTCGGTTGCCCACATCATAATTACGCTCAGCAGCAGAAAATTTCCTGGAAAAGAAAGCACATGGTTTGAACACTGAGCAACCAGAACCTCTCTGTGACAAAACCGCCCCTGCACCAATCTCAGAAGCATCAACCTCGACCTGGAACGGAAGAGAAACATCAGGTTGACACAACACAGGGGCACAGCAAAAACGACGCTTCAACTCCTGAAAAGCTTCCACGGCAGCAGAAGACCAATTAACCAAATCAGCACCCTTCTTGGTCAAATCGGTCAATGGTCTGGCAATGCTAGAAAAATTACAGATGAAGCGACGATAAAAATTAGCAAAGCCCAGGAATTTCTGCAGACTTTTTAGAGATGTCGGCTGAGTCCAATCCTGGATGGCCTGAACCTTAACCGGATCCATCTCGATAGTAGAAGGGGAAAAGATGAACCCCAAAAATGAAACTTTCTGCACACCGAAGAGACACTTTGATCCCTTCACGAACAAGGAATTAGCACGCAGTACCTGGAAAACCATTCTGACTTGCTTCACATGAGACTCCCAATCATCTGAGAAGATCAAAATGTCATCCAAGTAAACAATCAAGAATTTATCCAGATACTCACGGAAAATGTCATGCATAAAAGACTGAAAAACAGATGGAGCATTGGCAAGTCCGAACGGCATCACCAGATACTCAAAATGACCCTCGGGCGTATTAAATGCCGTTTTCCATTCATCTCCCTGCCTGATTCTCACCAGATTATACGCACCACGAAGATCAATCTTAGTAAACCAACTAGCCCCCTTAATCCGAGCAAACAAGTCAGAAATCAATGGCAAGGGATACTGAAACTTAACAGTGATCTTATTAAGAAGGCGGTAATCAATACACGGTCTTAGCGAACCATCCTTCTTGGCTACAAAAAAGAACCCTGCTCCCAATGGTGACGACGATGGGCGAATATGTCCCTTCTCCAGGGACTCCTTCACATAACTGCGCATAGCGGTGTGTTCAGGTACGGACAAATTAAATAAACGACCCTTAGGGAATTTACTACCAGGAATCAAATCGATAGCACAATCACAATTCCTATGCGGAGGTAGGGCATCAGACTTGGACTCTTCAAATACATCCTGAAAGTCCGACAAGAACTCTGGGATGTCAGAAGGAATGGATGACGAAATAGACAAAAATGGAACATCACCATGTACTCCCTGACAACCCCAGCTGGTTACCGACATAGAGTTCCAATCCAATACTGGATTATGGGTTTGTAGCCATGGCAACCCCAACACGACCACATCATGCAAATTATGCAGTACCAGAAAGCGAATAACTTCCTGATGTGCAGGAGCAATGCACATGGTCAGCTGGGCCCAGTACTGAGGCTTATTCTTGGCCAAAGGTGTAGCATCAATTCCTCTCAACGGAATAGGACACCGCAAAGGCTCCAAGAAAAATCCACAACGTTTAGCATAATCCAAATCCATCAGATTCAGGGCAGCGCCTGAATCCACAAACGCCATGACAGAATACGATGACAAAGAGCACATTAAGGTAATGGACAAAAGGAATTTGGACTGTACAGTACCAATAACGGCAGAGCTATCGAACCGCCTAGTGCGTTTAGGACAATTAGAAATAGCATGAGTAGAATCACCACAATAGAAACACAGTCTGTTCAGACGTCTGTGTTCTTGCCGTTCTACTTTAGTCATAGTCCTGTCGCACTGCATAGGCTCAGGTTTACTCTCAGACAATACCGCCAGATGGTGCACAGATTTACGCTCGCGCAAGCGACGACCGATCTGAATGGCCAAGGACATAGACTCATTCAAACCAGCAGGCATAGGAAATCCCACCATTACATCCTTAAGAGCTTCAGAGAGACCCTTTCTGAACAAAGCCGCTAGTGCAGATTCATTCCACAGAGTGAGTACTGACCACTTCCTAAATTTCTGACAATATACTTCTACATCATCCTGACCCTGGCATAAAGCCAGCAGATTTTTCTCAGCCTGATCCACTGAATTAGGCTCATCGTAAAGCAATCCCAGTGCCTGGAAAAATGCATCAACATTACTCAATGCAGAATCTCCTGGTGCAAGAGAAAACGCCCAGTCCTGTGGGTCGCCGCGCAAAAAAGAAATAATAATCAAAACCTGTTGAATAGGATTACCAGAAGAATGAGGTTTCAAGGCCAAAAATAGCTTACAATTATTTCTGAAGCTCAGGAACTTAGTTCTGTCACCAAAAAACAAATCAGGAATCGGAATTCTTGGTTCTAGCATCGATTTCTGATCAATAGTATCTTGAATCTTTTGTACATTTACAACGAGATTATCCATTGAGGAGCACAGAGCCTGAATATCCATGTCCACAGCTGTGTCCTGAAGCACTCTAATGTGTAGGGGAAAAAAAAGACTGAAGACAGAGCTAAGAAAAAAAAATGCTGTCTGGATTTCTTTTTTCCCTCTATTGGGAATCATTGGTGTGGCTCCTTGTACTGTTATGGCTGGCAATCAGGCAACACAGCGTGCAGTAATCAGCGCACATACAGAGATCTGGCAATAACCAAAAACAATAGGACGAGCTCTGAGACGTGGAATCTCTGTAGACTGCAGTACCTGATCTATCCTCACACAACTATAAGCAGCAGTGGATTGCGCCTATCACTACCTATGCAACTCGACACTGCCTGAGGAGCTGACTAGCCTGAAGATAGAAATACAAGCCTGACTTACCTCAGAGAAATACCCCAAAGGAATAGGCAGCCCCCCACATATAATGACTGTTAGCAAGATGAAAAGACAAACGTAGGAATGAAATAGATTCAGCAAAGTGAGGCTCGATATTCTAGACAGAGCGAGGATAGCAAAGAGAACTATGCAGTCTACAAAAAACCCTAAAACGAAAACCACGCAAAGGGGCAAAAAGACCCACCGTGCCGAACTAACAGCACGGCGGTGCACTCCTTTGCTACTCAGAGCTTCCAGCAAAAGTTAATAGCAAGCTGGACAGAAAAAACAGAAAACAAACTAGAAGCACTTATCTAGCAGAGCAGCAGGTCCAAGGAAAGATGCAGTAGCTCAGATCCAACACTGGAACATTGACAAGGAGCAAGGAAGACAGACTCAGGTGGAGCTAAATAGCAAGGCAGCCAACGAGCTCACCAAAACACCTGAGGGAGGAAGCCCAGAGACTGCAATACCACTTGTGACCACAGAAGTGAATTCAGCCACAGAATTCACAACAGCTGCGCCCATGCACCAAGGTGTTATTTTCGACACCTGTGCTGCTTTTCTTTAAAAAGACAAGTCACGCCTCCACTACTGTTTTACAGTAGAATGGGCTAAATAGTGTACGTGTTTTATTCAGCGTGTGCAAGGAGCAAAATTAATAGAGCAACCTTTTACTTGTGCAGCATTAATGCTGCACGAGGTGTGGCTCTTGTACCTTGCAACACCTGAGGGGGGTAAAAGGTTACCTTTGAAATTGGTTCAACTAGGCTTCGGCCTACACTCTGCTCCTCTCCTCCTCCTGCTGACCCTGGGCTCTAACACCGCCAGTTTTTGCCCGGACGTGCTAGCTGCACAGAGAAAAACACCAGCCAATGTGTTAGTGGGGTTCAGCACCGCCAGCTGTTCCCCAGCTGTGTAGCCGGCAACGTGACCTGCAAACGCCACGCAGGCACAACAGAACAAAAGCTGCCACCAGTGCAGGCTTCGGCCTACACTCTGCTCCTCTCCTCCTCCTGCTGACCCTGGGCTCTAACACCGCCAGTTTTTGCCCGGACGTGCTAGCTGCACAGAGAAAAACACCAGCCAATGTGTTAGTGGGGTTCAGCACCGCCAGCTGTTCCCCAGCTGTGTAGCCGGCAACGTGACCTGCAAACGCCACGCAGGCACATGAACTGAAATTAAAGGGACCCTGCCACCCACCCCAAGGTGTTTCTATGTATAACAGCCACCTTGTACAGCAGTACTGCTGCATTTGTACAAGGTGGCTGACTTTGTCTACTTGCCCACGTTTAAATAAACACGGAAAAAATGTGTCTCATTACAGACCATTACAATGTCCCTGAGGTGTGACTTTACTTTTTAATGACACGCAGCACCCCCCTTGTTAGCGCTGCCCGTCTTCTGACATCTTTGGTTGGCTGGCTGCGGCTGTGCGTCCGCCCTGCCTGAAACCACGTTGTCTTGCTTATTTTGACTGCGAGGGTGTGATTGATGGGCACGAGCAGTGGATATCTTCGCCTGTCTTTACTCATCTCCTTCCGCCTTCTTCAGAATGTGCGGCCTCATGGCCGCGGCATGCGAGAAGGGATCAGATGAGGCCGCCCAGTCTGATGCAGGCGTAAGGACATGAGGGACAGGCGACAAAATTTACTGCGCAAGGTCACGAATCCCAGCTCTGCAGTGTGACTTTATTAAAAGACACTGCGGGTCTGGGTTTCATGGCCATCGCTAACCGCACCGGCCAACATGAAATGAGGTGAGAAGACAGGCATTGCTCACAGCGCATGGCCAAGGGATAACAAGAGCGCAGACTCCTGTACAGCAAATAACTACGCTCAGGAATCTTCGCCCAGCACCTAGGTGTAAATTTTGACACCTGTGCTGCATCTCCTTAAAAAGACAAGTCACGCCTCCACTACTGTTTGACAGTATAATGGGCTAAATAGTGTACGTGTTTTATTCAGCGTGTGCAAGGAGCAAACTAAATAGAGCAACCTTTTACTTGTGCAGCATTAATGCTGCACAAGGTGTGGCTCTTGTACCTTGCAACACCTGAGGGGGGGTTAAAGGTTACCTTTGAAATTGGTTCAACTAGGCTTCGGCCTACACTCTGCTCCTCTCCTCCTCCTGCTGACCCTGGGCTCATAACACAGCCAGTTTTAGCCTGGAAGTGCTAGCTGCACAGAGAAAAACACCAGTCAATGTGTTAGTGGGGTTCAGCACCGCCTGCTTTTCCCCCACTGTGTAGCCGGCAAAGTGTCCTGCAAACGCTACGCAGACACAAAGCTGACTCCAGTGCAGGCTTCGGCCTACACTCTGCTCCCCCTGCTTACCCTTTGCTCCAACACCGCTAGTTGGGGCTGTAGGAAGACAATGTTTAATAGGCAAAGCATCCGGGTTCCAGCACCGCCAGCTGGTTCTCGGCAGTGTTCTTGACACAGGTACTCCCTCGTGCCAAGCCTGGTTTCAGCACCGTCAGCTGTTTCCGGGTTGTGTCAAGCTCACTGAGACGCCTATGCTTGCCCCGTCGTGGTGCTGTCGGGTTAGCCAACTCCAGGGTGCCTCCAGTTTAGGAGCTTCCTATGTGGGCTGCGTGAACTGGTAGTCAAGGCTGGTTCTGTAGTGCCAGTAGGCCCAGCTCCCCCTGTAGGACTGTTGGGGTTCGGTAACTGCGGCTGCCTCGCGGCCTAGCTGTTCTCTCCTCTCCTGTGGGCCTTCTGGTCCACCACCTGGTTCCAGCACCGTCAGCTGGTTCCAGGCCGAGCCTTTGGCTTAGGTGCCTCCTCCTGGGTATCCGAGTTCCGCCAACGTCAGGCGGTCCTTGGTAGTGCTTTTAAGCGCGGGCACCTACAGCTTAGTAACCGGGTTCCTTCACCGCCAGCTGGTCCTCGGTCGTGCCATTGGCTCTTGCACACTGGGGCAACGCATCTGGGTTCCAGCACCGCCAGCTGGTTCTCCGCAGTGTTTTTGACACAGGTACTCCCTCGTGCAAAGCCTGGTTTCAGCACCGTCAGCTGTTTCCGGGTTGTGTCAAGCTCACTGAGACGACTATGCTTGCCCCGTCGTGGTGCTGTCGGGTTAGCCAACTCCAGGGTGCCTCCAGTTTAGGAGCTTCCTATGTGGGCTGCGTGAACTGGTAGTCAAGGCTGGTTCTGTAGTGCCAGTAGGCCCAGCTCCCCCTGTAGGACTGTTGGGGTTCGGTAACTGCGGCTGCCTCGCGGCCTAGCTGTTCTCTCCTCTCCTGTGGGCCTTCAGGTCCACCACCTGGTTCCAGCACCGTCAGCTGGTTCTCGGCAGTGTCTTTTGCTCTTGTACCTTCTGCTCCCCATCCTGGTTCCAGTACCGTCAGCTGGTTCCGGGCAGAGCCTTTGGCTTAGGTGCCTCCTTCTGGGTATCCAAGTTCCACCAACGTCAGGTGGTCCTTGGTAGTGCTTTCAGGCACGGGTACCTCCTGCTTAGTAACCGGGTTCCAGTAACGTCAGCTGGTCCTCGGTAGTTCCATTGGCTCTTGGACCTTCGGCTACCCATCCGGGTTCCAGTACCGTCAGCTGGTTCCAGGCAGAGCCTTTGGCTTAGGTGCCTCCTTCTGGGTATCCGAGTTCCGCCAACGTCAGGCGGTCCTTGGTAGTGCTTTTTAGCACGGGTACCTCCTGCTTAGTAACCGGGTTCCAGTAACGTCAGCTGGTCCTCGGTAGTTCCATAGGCTCTTGAACCTTCGGGTAGCCATCCGAGTTCCAGTTCCATCAGCTGGTTCTTGGCATTTTCTCAGCCTTCTTGTACCTTCTGCTACATTTCCAAGTTGAAGACCCTAAAGTCGACGACCCGGAAGACCACCCCGATGACGACGACGACCCGGAAGACCACCCCGATGACGACGGCGGAGACGACGACGGCGGAGACGACGACGGCTGAGACGACGACGGCAGAGATGACGACACTGGAGACGACGACCCTGGAGACGACAACATGGAAGACCGAGAAGCAGAAGAACAAGAGGCTGCAGAACAAAGAGCAGAAGAACATTAAGCATAAGACTTAATATCAGAGCAAAAGATATTATCTAAATTATATGCAGAAGAAGACTAAGCAGTGTATGGGGGTGAGTCCGTTCCTCCTCGTGGTGCCCCTGGATAAAGCCTGATGCTGCAGGCCAAACTGAACGCGGACAAATGTAACATTTGTGACTGGCAGAACGGAAGGTGTAATCTTCCAACTTTTATAGATAACAACTACGGGAATGCCTGTCTCAAATGAGAATATGATGAAGAAGTAGAATAGGAAGAATAATAACAGTGGAATAAAAAGAATATGTAGAATAGGAAGAATAATAATAGTTGAATAAAATGAATATGAAGAATGTAATAAAAAAAAAAAAAAGGTAAAGGATGAAGAAGAAGATGAATAAGGTGAAGAAGAAGTTGATGTCAAAGATGCTGATGATGATGAAGATGAAAGTGTGGGAAAAGAAAAAAAAAAAGAAAAAAAAGAAGGGGAAGGGCGTGGAATAGTGAAACATCAATATCTGACAAAATAAAAAAAAAATTTACATAGTCAATATCTTTGTCACTCCGAACGTCTTAAAAAAAAACAAAAAACATGCTATTCTATTTGATTGGGATAAACCTTTATGACTTTAATGTCTCCGCCACCTCCCCAAATACATCCGGCATTATTCTTAGTTGTTTTTCTTCATGTAGAATGAACCTACAAGGCAAGAAAGGGTTTATTTTAATTCCGATATTTTGGTCCCATTGACTTGCATTGGGATCGGGTATCGGTATCGGCGATATCCGATATTTTTTGAATATCGGCCGATCCTATCCGATACCGATACTTTCCGATATCGGAAGGTATCGCTCAACACTAGTCTTCACAGTGAACGGTAATACCAGGACGATTAATGGTCAAAGTCAGGCAACAGTACATTTACCTTGTGACATGATCCTCTCGGTGTGCCGCCGCGTCAGTAAGACACGCTATGCCTCTGACACTCTGATAGAAGTAGGGCCAGCATTCTTTGGCATCTGAAGCACATGTGCAATGCCATGGGACTCTGCCCAGCCTCCACAATGTTCACCCAATGTGGCATCGGGAAAATGTAGCATCCCTGGCCACAAGCGCTTGTCCACATTTAGGTCATTATGTGTACAATCCCAGTGAATGAATTGGTAAGGGCACGGGTGAGGTTCCTGGACACGAACTGGTACAAAACGCCACATCAGGAGAAATAGTGGTGGCTGGGGACCGAGTACCGAGGGATGGCTGCCACCATGAGTTGGTAGAAATCATTTCTGTCTATAAGCCTAAACAGCAACTTTTCCACTGCAAGTTGCCTGAATATGTGCCTTTTTAGCATTTTGGCCTGTGGGTGGGTGGCTGGAGCAGGGACAGCTGAACAATGTGCTTGGACAAGTTTTTGGAAGTGCCTGATGATGATGCCTCAGAATGTGCAAGACATGGACAGGGGATTGGGAAGCACCTAACACAGAGGAAGACGCAGTGGTATCACCCATTGGCACCAATCATGGAACCAGGCATTCAGCCCAACGAGTTGAGTGCTTAGATGACATGTACTTGATCATTCTGGTGGTGGTTAGACTTTTAGTGGTCAGGCCCCTGCTGATCTTGGCATGGCACAGGTTGCAAATTACGATTTTATATTGTCTCAGAACTCTTAAAAAAGTCCCAGACTGGGGAACACCTAACTCTTTGACAAAGAAATTCACGAACGTCTGCGCTCTGTGGGGCAGTTTCCTGCCTTCTCCCTCTTATCACCTCTTTGCCTCTTCCTGCCTGTTTGAGTGCTTCCAATATCTCCCCCAGCACTGCTGGCCTCACTCGGCATGCTAGCTTCCCAGGTTGGGTGAGTGACTTTGTCATCCACCACCTTGTCTTCCACCACCACATCCTGGTCCTCTTGACTTGGTGACTTAACAGCAACCTGACTTATTGACAACTGTCTCATCATCTTCTTGTGACCGTGGCTGTTCTACATTTTGTACATCACTACACAGCATCTCCTCCTACCCCTCTTGGAATAAGCAATGTGAGAGGCCACAATCAAGAAATTATGTAAAGAGCTCCTTTGTTGTGAATTCTGCTCTTGGGTTCCCTCCAGTGGTTGTTGGTGGGAATGCAGTTGTCTCTGACTCGCAGTCCTGGCCAGGTGTATCGGATGATTACAATTCTGACTGGGATATTTAGGTGTGCAGGATCCTTTAGCCCTTTCCAGTTGTCAATGTTTCTTTGGAAGTATTGGATCTCTGCCTGGCCTCTCCTGCTTATCTGCCAGTTCAGCAAAGATAAGTGTCTGTTCCTTTTTATGAAGCACATATGCTGTGTGATTATTTTCAGTGCTGATCTTTTGTTTCTATTTGTCCAGCTTAGAATGTGTCAGTTGTTTTTCTCAGTCTGGTTGGATTCTCTGGAGTTGCAAATATACTCTCCACATCTTTAGTTAGGTGGTGGAGTTTTGTATTTTCTGCTGTGGATATTTTTGTAGTATTTTTATGCTGACCGCTTAGTATCCTGTCCTGTCCTTTTCTATTTAGCTAGAATTGGCCTCCTTTGCTAAGCCTGTTTGCTGCCTGCGTGTGTCTTTTCCTCTCCAACTCACAGTCATTATTTGTGGGGGGCTGCCTATCCTTTGGGGATCTGCTCTGAGGCAAGACAGTATTCCTATTTCCATCTTCAGGGATATTTAGTTCTCCGGCTGTGTCGAGGTGTCTAGGTTTTGTTAGGCACACCCCACGGCTACTTCTAATTGCGGTGATAAGATCAGGGTTTGCGGTCAGTAGAGTTACCACTTACTCTAGTGAAGGTTTTCATGCTGCTCCAAGGCCACCTAATCATAACACTCCTTGGAGTGTCCTAGGGTGGCTTCACTGGTCTCCTGCGGCTCAATATAGTGGGGGAAAGGATGTTCAGGGTGAGAATTAAGTGATCCAGACTGTTGGCTGGACCATGTGGAAGATGGGGTGGTGCTGTCAACCATGCTGGAAGCATCATCTGCTATCCAGCCGACTACCTGTTTGCACTATTGTGGCTTGAGAAGTGGTAGCCTGTGCCTCTCTGCAAAGTGGGGTAGGAAGCTATGTGTCATGGATAGGTGTGTTTCCTGTGCTCTAGCTAGAGGCGTAGTTGCACCTGCCCCACGTCCTTGGCTTTGCTTGAACCATCATCAACACTTTCACTTCCAAGTCCCTAACTGCACACATTTTCTAATTGCTAGGTATCTGGAAACCAAGTTTCCATTATAAATTGAAACTATATTTTTTTAATGAACCAAAGAATTTGGTCAGCTGCAGCAGGCCAAGTGGTTTTAAAAAAACTTTAAGCCACTGTAATTTTACACAGAGCACATTAAACTGTATCGATGACTACTTGAATCAAGAAAAAAATATATAGAATTTTTTTTTAGTTTTATATACCTCCATAATGCAAGCTAAGTAGTGAGCTAAAGTTTATGGATGCCTGTGGAACCTTTTTTTGGAGATTTATATACCACCGTAATGTAACACTAACTATGCTAAACTGTATGGATGACTATGGTACTTGATTCCTGAAAAAAAATATTGAATTTTTTTTTAGCTTTATATACCTCCATAATGTAAGACTAAGCAGTGAGTTAAAGTCTATGGTACCTGTTGAACCTTTTTTTGGAGTTTTTTATACCACCATAAAATAACACTAACCATGATAAACTCTATGGATGATCAATTCAATCCAGAAATAAATTTTGAACAGTTTTTTTTAGTTTTATATACCACCATAGTGTAACACTAAGCCCATTAAACTGTATGCTAGGTGTCGAGTTCCTGCCGCTGCACAGGGGGAATCTTGAACCATGTCTGCTGTGGTCTCCCATTCTTCTCCAGCCGCAGTGGAACTTGTTCAGTGGAGACATCGGTCCCAGCACCTGGCTCAGACAGATACTGCACGTTTGGTTACTGCTGCCCTTCCAGGTTCAGCCATTATACCCAGTACTCTTCGGCGGCAAGCAGGCGCTCCTGGGACTAAGTCCTGCTTTTCTCCTTCTGAGCATGCCCAAGGGAAGACCTCTCATTGGAGGTCGGGGGGTCACATGCTCAGGTCCTGTAGCAGCTCCTATTGGTCCACTAGGAAGGACCTAGAGAGCTACAACTATAAAAGGTTTGCATGGCCACACGGCCATGTGTGTTTGGCTGTTGCCAGTGGATACACTATCACTCAGTTTATATGTGGTGTGAGTCTGTTTAGCTTTGGGGCTGTACACTCAGACAGGCAGCTAGCATCAGTGGGGGCAATCAGCCTTGGCTTAGTATCTGATTACTTCATGTGTGTGGTTAGCACAGAAGAGTTCCAGAGCAAGCACAAGCCTAGTTAGAGTATTATTCTCTGTGTACAGCGCGACTCTGTGAGGCAACACAGCTTTCTTTCATTTCACATGGGGTGAAGTTTAACCCACATGTGAGCTCAGTGTCCATCCGCCATTACTTTGCAGTAGGTATCTCTGCCCAGTGGACCCCGGGCTGCGAACACACCTCGTATCAATCTCTCTATTACTTGGTGCATTCCGATAGCCCTAACACTGTATAGACGACAATGTAGTCAATTTTTTCACCCCCCAAAAAAAGAATGTTGTTACGCACAGCAGCAGCAATATATTTAGTAACAGACAGCAAAACTCTAAGCCCTGCCTAGAGGCTGCTTTCTGCCAGTCTCTCTGCTCCTGCAACTGTCCCTAGACTAACTGCAGAATGTAACTGATACAAACCTGGATAACTGCTCTCTCCCTCCAATCAGAACTGTCCCTGAATTGTTCAATGGTGTCAGTGTGCCGAGCGTTGCGGCTACTGTTTTATAACCTCTGATGAGGTAATGCAGCCAGCCAGTCACAGTAATGCACTACCAAGATTACTACGGCATTACAGTGACTCGCAGGCATTCTCTGCATGGTTACTGGCTGTGTAAAAGACGCCAAACATTTTGACTGGGGACTCAGGCGTCAAATCCGGAGCAACAGCCAATGCTCGTCGAATGCCGAGTATATGCGAGCACCCAGATACTTGAGTGATATCTGAGTATCACTGCGCACATTCACTCATTCCTAGAAAACACAGCCTCAATGTCTAAGCAAAGCAGATGCTGTTATGAAAAAAAAATGTAAAAAAAGCTGTTGCATTTTTAAGTGTTGAACTAAAGCTTTTCTGTACTATTATAAACTTTACAGCTGCACCAAAAATGCATCAAATAATTGGGCAAAAGCAAAAGAAACTAAGCAAACACGCATTATTCAGAGAAGATTGTTATTTCATCAGCTGGTGCGGACATCTGCAGAAAATGTGCAGAAAGAAAGAATTAGAAATAAAGAAGCATTTATGCTACATGTGAATTCGGCCTCAGCATTACATTTTTATTTAATATTTTATGGGTTAAATGGAGAAAAAAAAATCAATCATGCCATTTTTACACCATTTACCATTCACCGTAAATAATCTGATCACTGTGTACAGTTGATTATGATTACAGGGACAATAAATATGTCCTTGTTATTTGCTGATTTGTGCACATTAAAAATAACATTTAAGTAATTGAATTTCTATTATTTTTAGTAATTTTATAGGATGAAAAAATTTTTACTTTTACTTTCCCTGTAGAATACAGGTACATAGAAATACATTGTTATATGCAATATATCTCTATTTATCAGTATAATCTGCCTGTTGGATCAGAGCATGCAGTGCAGATTTAAGTATAGAAAATGTTTCCATACTTGTCATGAACAAAAAATGTGGTAGTTAGTAATGGTTACTTTTTAAACCAAGCATAGGGAAAAAATTATGGAATCACTCAATTCTAAGGTAAAAATTATGGAATCACCCTGTAAATTTCATACCCAAAAATAACACCTGAATCAAATTAGATCTGCTCATTAGTCTGCATCTAAAAAGGAGTGATCACACCTTGGAGAGCTGTTGTACCAAGTGGATGAATCATGGCTTCAACACGAGGGATGTCAATTGAAACAAAGAAGAGGGTTATCAAACTCTTAAAAGAGGGTAAATCATCATGCAATGTTGCAAAAGATGTTGTTTGTTCACAGTCAGCTGTGTCTAAAATCTGGACCAAATACAAACAACATGGGAAGGTTGTTAAAGGCAAACATACTGGTAGACCAAGGAAGACATCAAAGCATCAAGACCGGAAACTTAAAGCAATATGTCTCCAAAACAGGAAATGCACAACAAAACAAATAAGGAATAAATGAGTGGATACTGTAAGAAACCGCCTAAAGGAAATGGGATTTACATGCAGAAAAGCTAAACGAAAGCCATCATTAACACCTAAACAGAAAAAAACAAGGTTACAATGGGCTAAGGAAAAGCAATCGTGGACTATGGATGACTGGATGAAAGTAATATTCAGTGATGAATCACAAATCTGCATTGGGTAAGGTGATGATGCTGGAACTTTTATATAGTTAAATAAATAGGGCAGCACACTGCAGCGCCAAAACATGCAAACTTGAAAAAACGAAATTTGAACTGCATTACTGCACTAGAAATATGAAAAATGAGAGCTTTTAGCGCACAAAAATGGCCAATTTTATGTGTACCTCGTAGCCACGTTAAGGCATCTCTCTTATACGAGGTCCTACGTTTGACCTACCTCACTGAGAATAAACGTCTCCATCTGAATGGGTACATGTAAAAACCTCTTCTTGGACTCAAATTCTCTCTCTATGTGGAGGGGTATTGGACCTACTATAATTAAAACACCTGAAGCTAGGAGGCAGGGAGTGCACGATCAGAAGGCTAGAGAATACATTTCAAAAAACCTGATCTGCACATCCAAACATAGACTGAGTGTGAACAGGTGCTGAACCCAGAGTCGCCAACTCGTATATAGTTAAATAAATAGGGCAGCACACTGCAGCGCCAAAACATGCAAACTTGAAAAAACGAAATTTGAACTGCATTACTGCACTAGAAATATGAAAAATGAGAGCTTTTAGCGCACAAAAATGGCCAATTTTATGTGTACCTCGTAGCCACGTTAAGGCATCTCTCTTATACGAGGTCCTACGTTTGACCTACCTCACTGAGAATAAACGTCTCCATCTGAATGGGTACATGTAAAAACCTCTTCTTGGACTCAAATTCTCTCTCTATGTGGAGGGGTATTGGACCTACTATAATTAAAACACCTGAAGCTAGGAGGCAGGGAGTGCACGATCAGAAGGCTAGAGAATACATTTCAAAAAACCTGATCTGCACATCCAAACATAGACTGAGTGTGAACAGGTGCTGAACCCAGAGTCGCCAACTCGTATATAGTTAAATAAATAGGGCAGCACACTGCAGCGCCAAAACATGCAAACTTGAAAAAACGAAATTTGAACTGCATTACTGCACTAGAAATATGAAAAATGAGAGCTTTTAGCGCTCAAAAATGGCCAATTTTATGTGTACCTCGTAGCCACGTTAAGGCATCTCTCTTATACGAGGTCCTACGTTTGACCTACCTCACTGAGAATAAACGTCTCCATCTGAATGGGTACATGTAAAAACCTCTTCTTTTACAAAAAATGTATTCTCTAGCCTTCTGATCGTGCACTCCCTGCCTCCTAGCTTCAGGTGTTTTAATTATAGTAGGTCCAATACCCCTCCACATAGAGAGAGAATTTGAGTCCAAGAAGAGGTTTTTACATGTACCCATTCAGATGGAGACGTTTATTCTCAGTGAGGTAGGTCAAACGTAGGACCTCGTATAAGAGAGATGCCTTAACGTGGCTACGAGGTACACATAAAATTGGCCATTTTTGTGCGCTAAAAGCTCTCATTTTTCATATTTCTAGTGCAGTAATGCAGTTCAAATTTCGTTTTTTCAAGTTTGCATGTTTTGGCGCTGCAGTGTGCTGCCCTATTTATTTAACTATATACGAGTTGGCGACTCTGGGTTCAGCACCTGTTCACACTCAGTCTATGTTTGGATGTGCAGATCAGGTTTTTTGAAATGTATTCTCTAGCCTTCTGATCGTGCACTCCCTGCCTCCTAGCTTCAGGTGTTTTAATTATAGTAGGTCCAATACCCCTCCACATAGAGAGAGAATTTGAGTCCAAGAAGAGGTTTTTACATGTACCCATTCAGATGGAGACGTTTATTCTCAGTGAGGTAGGTCAAACGTAGGACCTCGTATAAGAGAGATGCCTTAACGTGGCTACGAGGTACACATAAAATTGGCCATTTTTGTGCACTAAAAGCTCTCATTTTTCATATTTCTAGTGCAGTAATGCAGTTCAAATTTCGTTTTTTCAAGTTTGCATGTTTTGGCGCTGCAGTGTGCTGCCCTATTTATTTAACTATATACGAGTTGGCGACTCTGGGTTCAGCACCTGTTCACACTCAGTCTATGTTTGGATGTGCAGATCAGGTTTTTTGAAATGTATTCTCTAGCCTTCTGATCGTGCACTCCCTGCCTCCTAGCTTCAGGTGTTTTAATTATAGTAGGTCCAATACCCCTCCACATAGAGAGAGAATTTGAGTCCAAGAAGAGGTTTTTACATGTACCCATTCAGATGGAGACGTTTATTCTCAGTGAGGTAGGTCAAACGTAGGACCTCGTATAAGAGAGATGCCTTAACGTGGCTACGAGGTACACATAAAATTGGCCATTTTTGTGCACTAAAAGCTCTCATTTTTCATATTTCTAGTGCAGTAATGCAGTTCAAATTTCGTTTTTTCAAGTTTGCATGTTTTGGCGCTGCAGTGTGCTGCCCTATTTATTTAACTATATACGAGTTGGCGACTCTGGGTTCAGCACCTGTTCACACTCAGTCTATGTTTGGATGTGCAGATCAGGTTTTTTGAAATGTATTCTCTAGCCTTCTGATCGTGCACTCCCTGCCTCCTAGCTTCAGGTGTTTTAATTATAGTAGGTCCAATACCCCTCCACATAGAGAGAGAATTTGAGTCCAAGAAGAGGTTTTTACATGTACCCATTCAGATGGAGACGTTTATTCTCAGTGAGGTAGGTCAAACGTAGGACCTCGTATAAGAGAGATGCCTTAACGTGGCTACGAGGTACACATAAAATTGGCCATTTTTGTGCGCTGAAAGCTCTCATTTTTCATATTTCTAGTGCAGTAATGCAGTTCAAATTTCGTTTTTTCAAGTTTGCATGTTTTGGCGCTGCAGTGTGCTGCCCTATTTATTTAACTATATACGAGTTGGCGACTCTGGGTTCAGCACCTGTTCACACTCAGTCTATGTTTGGATGTGCAGATCAGGTTTTTTGAGATGCTGGAACTTTTGTTTGGTGCCGTTCCAATGAGATTTATAAAGATGACTGCCTGAAGAGAACATGCAAATTTCCACAGTCATTGATGATATGGGGCTGCATGTCAGGTAAAGGCACTGGGGAGATGGCTGTCATTACATCTTCAATAGATGCACAAGTTTCTGTTCATATTTTGGACACTTTTCTTATCCCATCAATTGAAAGGATGTTTGGGGATGATGGAATAATTTTTCAAGATGATAATGCATCCTGCCATAGAGCAAAAACTGTGAAAACATTCCTTGAAAAAAGTCACATAAGGTTAACCCCTTCCCGACCTTTGACGCATACGCTGCGTCATGAAAGTCGGTGCCATTCCGACCCATGACGCAGCATATGCGTCATGGAAAGATCGCGTCCCTGCAGGCCGGGTGAAAGGGTTAACTCCCATTTCACCCGATCTGCAGGGACAGGGGGAGTGGTAGTTTAGCCCAGGGGGGGTGGCTTCACCCCCTCGTGGCTACGATCGCTCTGATTGGCTGTTGAAAGTGAAACTGCCAATCAGAGCGATTTGTAATATTTCACCTAAAAAACTGGTGAAATATTACAATCCAGCCATGGCCGATGCTGCAATATCATCGGCCATGGCTGGAAACACTTATGTGCACCCACCCCACCCCTCCGATCGCCCCCCCAGCCCCCCGATCTGTGGTCCGCTCCCCTCCGTCCTGTGCTCCGCTCCCCCGTCCTCCTGTCCGCTTCCCCGTGCACCAATCACACCCCCTGTGCTGCAATCAAACCCCCCCGCACTCCGATCCCCCCCCCCGCACACAGCGACCCCCCCCGTGCTCCGATCCACCCCCCCCCCGCACAGCGATCCCTCACCCCGTGCTCCAATCCTTCCCCGTGCTCCAATCCTCCCTCCCGTGTTCCGATCCACCCCCCCCATGATCCGATCCACCCCCCCGTGCTCCGATCTCCCCCCCCTTATACTTACCTGGCCGCCTGAGGTCCGTCCGTCTTCTTTCCTGGGCGCCGCCATCTTCCAAAATGGCGGGCGCATGTGCAGTGCGCCCGCCGAATCTGCCGGCCGGCAGATTCGTTCCAGAGTGAATTTTGATCACTGAGATATATCCTATCTCAGTGATCAAAATAAAAAAAATAGTAAATGACCCCCCCCTTTGTCACCCCCATAGATAGGGACAATAAAAAAAATAAAGAATTTTTTTTTTTTTCACTAAGGTTGGGGTAAGAACTAGGGTTAGGGTTAGGGGTAGGGTTAGGGGTAGGGTTTAGGGTTAGGGGTAGGGTTAGGGTTAGGGGTAGGGTTAGGGGTAGGGCTAGGGTTAGGGGTAGGGTTAGGGCTAGGGTTAGGGGTAGGGGTAGGGTTAGGGCTAGGGTTAGGGCTAGGGTTTCGGTATGTGCACACGTATTCTGGTCCTATGCGGATTTTTCCGCAGCGGATTTGAAAAATCCACAGTGCTAAACCGCTGCCGATTTATCGTGGATTTACCGCGGTTTTTCTGCGCATTTCACTGCGGTTTTACAACTGCGATTTTCTATTGGAGCAGTTCTAAAACCGCTGCGGAATCCGCAGAAAGAAGTGACATGCTGCGGAATGTAAACCGCTGCGTTTCCGTGCAGTTTTTCCGCAGCATGTGTACAGCGATTTTTGGTTCCCATAGGTTCACATTGAACTGTAAACTCATGGGAAACTGCTGCGGATCCGCAGCGTTTTCCGCAGCGTGTGCACATATCTTTAGAATTAGGCTATGTGCACACGGTGCGGATTGGCCGCTACGGATCCGCAGCAGTGTTCCATCGGGTTTACAGTACCATGTAAACATATGGAAAACCAAATCCGCTGTGCCCATGGTGCAGAAAATACCGCGCGGGAACGCTGCGTTGTATTTTCCGCAGCATGCCAATTCTTTGTGCGGATTCCGCAGCGTTTTACACCTGTTCCTCAATAGGAATCCACAGGTGAAATCCGCACAAAAAACACTGGAAATCCACGGTAAATCCACAGGTAAAACGCAGTGCCTTTTACCCGCGGATTTTTCAAAAATGATGCTGAAAAATCTCATACGAATCCGCAACGTTGGCACATAGCCTTAGAGTTGGGTTGGAATTAGGGTTGTGGTTAGGGTTAGGGGTGTGTTGGGGTTAGGGTTGTGGTTAGGGGTGTGTTGGGGTTAGGGTTGTGATTAGGGTTACGGCTACAGTTGGGATAAGGGTTAGGGGTGTGTTGGAGGTAGAATTGAGGGGTTTCCACTGTTTAGGCACTTCAGGGGGTCTCCAAACGCAACATGGCGCCACCATTGATTCCAGCCAATCTTGTATTCAAAAATTCAAATGGTGCTCCCTCACTTCCGAACCCCGACGTGTGCCCAAACAGTGGTTTACCCCCACATATGGGGTACCAGCATACTCAGGACAAACTGCGCAACAATTACTGGGGTCCAATTTCTCCTGTTACCCTTGAGAAAATAAAAAATTGCTTGCTAAAACATCATTTTTGAGGAAAGAAAAATGATTTTTTATTTTCACGGCTCTGCGTTGTAAACGTCTGTGAAGCACTTGGGGGTTCAAAGTGCTCACCACATATCTAGATAAGTTCCTTGGGGGGTCTAGTTTCCAAAATGGGGTCACTTGTGGGGGGTTTCTACTGTTTAGGCACACCAGGGGCTCTGCAAACGCAACGTGACGCCCGCAGACCATTCCATCAAAGTCTGCATTTCAAAAGTCACTACTTCCCTTCTGAGCCCCCACGTGTGCCCAAACAGTGGTTTACCCCCACACATGGGGCATCAGCGTACTCAGGAGAAACTGGACAACAACTTTTGTGGTCCAATTTCTCCTGTAACCCTTGGGAAAATAAAAAATTCTGGGCTAAAAAATTATTTTTGAGGAAAGAAAACGTATTTATTATTTTCACGGCTCTGCGTCATAAACTTCTGTAAAGCACTTGGGGGTTGAAAGTGCTCACCACACATCTAGATAAGTTCCTTTGGGGGTCTAGTTTCCAAAATGGGGTCACTTGTGGGGGGTTTCTACTGTTTAGGCACACCAGGGGCTCTGCAAACGCAATGTGACGCCCGCAGACCATTCCATCAAAGTCTGCATTTCAAAAGTCACTACTTCCCTTCTGAGCCCCCACGTGTGCCCAAACAGTGGTTTACCCCCACACATGGGGTATCAGCGTACTCAGGAGAAACTGGACAACAACTTTTGTGGTCCAATTTCTCCTGTAACCCTTGGGAAAATAAAAAATTCTGGGCTAAAAAATTATTTTTGAGGAAAGAAAACGTATTTATTATTTTCACTGCTCTGTGTTATGAACTTCTGTGAAGCACTTGGGGGTTCAAAGTGCTCACCTCACATCTAGATAAGTTCCTTTCGGGGTCTAGTTTCCAAAATGGGGTCACTTGTGGGGGGTTTCTACTGTTTAGCCACATCAGGGGCTCTGCAAACGCAACGTGACGCCCGCAGAGCATTCCATCAAAGTCTGCATTTCAAAACGTCACTACTTCACTTCCGAGCCCCAGCATGTGCCTAAACAGTGGTTTACCCCCACATATGGGGTATCAGCGTACTCAGGAGAAACTGGACAACAACTTTTGGGGTCAAATTTCTCCTGTTACCCTTGGGAAAATAAAAAATTGCGGGCTAAAATTCATTTTTGAGAAAATATTTTTTTTTTTTTATTTTCATGGCTCTGCGTTATAAACTTCTGTGAAGCACTTGAGGGTTCAAAGTGCTCACTACACATCTAGATTAGTTCCTTTGGGGGTCTAGTTTCCAAAATGGGGTAATTTGTGGGGGATCTCCAATGTTTAGGCACACAGGGGCTCTCCAAACGCGACATGGTGTCCGCTAATGATTGGAGATAATTTTCCATTTAAAAAGCCAAATGGCGTGCCTTCCCTTCCGAGCCCTGCCGTGCGCCCAAACAGTGGTTTACCCCCACATATGGGGTATCTGCATACTCAGGACAAACTGACAACAACATTTGTGGTCCAATTTCTCCTATTACCATTGGCAAAATAGGAAATTCCAGGCTAAAAAATCATTTTTGAGAAAAGAAAAATTATTTTTTATTTTCATGGCTCTGCATTATAAACTTCTGTGAAGCACCTGGGGGTTTAAAGTGCTCAGTATGCATCTAGATAAGTTCCTTGGGGGGTCTAGTTTCCAAAATGGGGTCACTTGTGGGGGAGCTCCATTGCATAGGCACACAGGGGCTCTCCAAATGCGACATGGTGTCCGCTAACAATTGGAGCTAATTTTCCATTCAAAAAGTTAAAAGGCGCGCCTTCCCTTCCGAGCCCTGCCGTGTGCCCAAACAGTGGTTTACCCCCACATATGAGGTATCGGCGTACTCGGGAGAAATTGCTCAACAAATTTTAGGATCCATTTTATCCTATTGCCCATGTGAAAATGAAAAAATTGAGGCGAAAATAAATTTTTTGTGAAAAAAAAGTACTTTTTCATTTTTACGGATCAATTTGTGAAGCACCTGAGGGTTTAAAGTGCTCACTAGGCATCTAGATAAGTTCCTTGGGGGGTCCAGTTTCCAAAATGGGGTCACTTGTGGGGGAGCTCCAATGTTTAAGCACACAGGGTCTCTCCAAACGCGACATGGTGTCCGCTATCGATGGAGATAATTTTTCATTCAAAAAGTCAAATGGCGCTCCTTCCCTTCCGAGCCTTACCATGTGCCCAAACAGTGGTTTACCCCCACATGTGAAGTATCGGTGTACTCAGGAGAAATTGCCAAACAAATTTTAGGATCCATTTTATCCTGTTGTCCATGTGAAAATGAAAAAATTGAGTCTAAAAGAATTTTTTTGTGAAAAAAAAGTACTTTTTCATTTTTACGGATCAATTTGTGAAGCACCTGGGGGTTTAAAGGGCTCACTATGCATCTAGATAAGTTCCTTGGGGCGTCTAGTTTCCAAAATGGGGTCACTTGTGGGGGAGCTCCAATTTTTAGGCACACGGGGGCTCTCCAAATGTGACATGGTGTCCGCTAAAGAGTGCAGCCAATTTTTCATTCAAAAAGTCAAATGGCGCTCCTTCCCTTCCAAGCCCTGCCGTGCGCCCAAACTGTGGTTTACCCCCACATATGAGGTATCAGCGTACTCAGGACAAATTGGACAACAACGTACGTGGTTCAGTTTCTCCTTTTACCATTGGGAAAATAAAAAAATTGTTGCTGAAAAATCAGTTTTGTGACTAAAAAGTTAAATGTTCATTTTTTCCTTCCATGTTGCTTCTGCTGCTGTGAAGCACCTGAAGGGTTAATAAACTTCTTGAATGTGGTTTTGTGCACCTTGAGGGGTGCAGTTTTTAGAATGGTGTCACTTTTGGGTATTTTCAGCCATATAGACCCCTCAAACTGACTTCAAATGTGAGGTGGTCCCTAAAAAAAATGGTTTTGTAAATTTCGTTGTAAAAATTAGAAATCGCTGGTCAAATTTTAACCCTTATAACTTCCTAGCAAAAAAAAATTTTGTTTCCAAAATTGTGCTGATGTAAAGTAGACGTGTGGGAAATGTTATTTATTAACTATTTTGTGTCACATAACTCTCTGGTTTAACAGAATAAAAATTCAAAATGTGAAAATTGCGAAATTTTCAAAATTTTCGCCAAATTTCCGTTTTTATCACAAATAAACACAGAATTTATTGACCTAAATTTACCACTAACATGAAGCCCAATATGTCACGAAAAAACAATCTCAGAACCGCTAGGATCCATTGAAGCGTTCCTGAGTTATTACCTCATGAAGGGACACTGGTCAGAATTGCAAAAAACGGCAAGGTCTTTAAGGTCAAAATAGGCTGGGTCATGAAGGGGTTAATGTCATGGCCTGCAAATAGTCTGGATCTCAATCCAATGTAAAATCTTTGGTGGAAGTTGAAGAAAATGGTCCATGACAAGGCTCCAACCTGCAAAGCTGATCTGGCAACAGCAATCAGAGAAAGTTGGAGCCAGATTGATGAAGAGTACTGTTTCACACTCATTAAGTCCATGCCTCAGAGACTGCAAGCTGTTATAAAAGCTAGAGGTGGTGCAACAAAATGCTAGTGATGTTTTGGAGTGTTTGTTTGCTTTTCATGATTAGCTAATTTTTTCCTCAGAATTGAGTGATTCCATAATTTTTTCCATATGCTTGGTTAAAAAAAGTAACCATTACTGACTACCACCTTTTTTGCTCTTGATTTCTTTTAGTGTTTCTTAAAGCCATAAAGTTGCCAATTAAAATGACTTTAGTTTTGTGCCATGTCTGATTTGCTTTTTTTTCTACAAAATTAAACAACTGAATGAACATCCTCCAAGGCCAGTGATTCCATAATTTTTGCCAGGGGTTGTATAATGAGTGCCTCCAAATAGCCCTGCAAACTACATAACAGCTCCCACACAGTATGATCACCCCAATGAGAACAATATGCATTGATTTAAAAAAAACATCAACTTCTCTTTGTTCCACCTCTGCTCTAGTCTCTGCAGTTTGTGTTCTGAAGCTCCACACATGTGGCACGATGTAGTAATGTCATTGCGCCCACTGCACTAAGATGTCAAAGCTTAGAAACACAGGGATAATTCGGAAGTTGTCATGGTGCCCACTTGGTCTGATGCTATTAGCTGTACTCCACTGGTTCCTACTAGTGATGACTGAACATGCTCGCCACTACTTGGTACTCACCGGAGTATCACTATGCTCGGTGTACTCAGTGAGCACCGAGTATTTCCAGGATTATTCGGTGGAGTTTGGGTCTCCTCCTTTTAATTTTGGCGCATTTTAGAGCACCAATCAACAGGCAGGGATTGTCTGCCATGCACTGTAATACCGCAGCCATCTTTGTTGTGGTAGTACAGTGATTGGCTGGCCGCACAGCGTCATCAGGTCTATAAGAGACCTGGCGCCACCCTGCTAGCCGCATTCTGCTCCGGACTCAACTAGTGTAGGGAGAGCTGCTGCTGAGATAGGGTCAGATTCTTACTTGTATCAGTTAGTGTGGGTCTACTAGTGTTCAATCCACAAATCCTGATAAACCAAAAGTCATTTTTAGGGCTATTTCGGGGGTACATAGATTGCAGCGCTAGGTAGACAGGGGAGTCTATGTGCACATATCCACATCAGTGCAAGGCATGTGAGCACTGTATGTGAATATATACAGTAGATCTCACTGCATACCTCAGAGAGCTCCAATCCTGTCTGCTGCTGCATATTTTATATAAACATAGCTGCAAGTATCTGTGCCAATTTTATTTTTTTTGCACCTTATACCTGCTAATTTTATTAGAAAGCAATCCACAGCCCCTTTTTTTCTACATTTATTTGCTTGGTCACACTGCACACTACAGCCAGGTCATTGCAATACAAGAGCGAGAAAATCTAACAATTTAAAAAACAGGACTAAACAGGCGGCATTGATTTGTTCATTGGAGGACAACTGTAATGAGTGGCGCAGACACAGTTTGTAGGCCCAAAATAAAAAAGTAGGCTAAATGCAGTTCAAAATTGGTAACAGGACTAAACAGGCGACATAGCTAGGTACTGGGGTGGGCTCCTCTGCTGAGTAGCAAACAGTGGTAGTAGGCGCAAAGTATTAACTGGTCTAAATGGAGGCCAGGGCCCCTGTATATTTTAAATATCATCTATCATTTCAACAAATTTGTATTGGCAGTGCCATTGAAGGATTTAACAGCACAGATTACACAGTGGTGGAGCAGGGAGAGGTAAGTATTGCAAGTGGTAGAGCACTGTTCGAGCTGGGGGAAAACTCTCTTGTGGGCGGCGGTACTGGCACAGGGCCTCTCATATTACGATGGTGTGTCTGACATTGGTTGTGCACCACCACCGTCAGAGACACTTCATTGTACTATAAGGGACCCTGTGTCAGTGCCGTCGCCCAAGAGTGGGCGCACCCACCTGTCCAGGCAAGCGGCACTCGCATGGGTGCTTGCGCCAGGTGGTGACCACGGCCCTGTGGGGGGAGTCAGTCTATTTAGGGAGGTATAAAACTGGCCTATGGTGGACATTCAGAAGCTGCAAATGGCGGAATTGGAGAAGTCAGTAAGAGGAGGCCAAAAGCAAGACATTTTTCATTCAAGCTATGTGTCAGCAGGAGAAGGTGGGGCAAAATAATTTGAAATCCATGGTTCATTTTAATGAAGGTTAGATCATCAACATTCTGGGTAGCCAGACGTGTCCTTTTTTTGGTCAGAATTGAACCAGCAGCACTGGAGACTCTTTTTGATAGCACACTGGAAGCAGGGCAAGTGAGCTCCTGTAATGCATATTCTGCCAATTCAGGACAGGTCTCTATTTTAGATGCCCAGTAATCCAAGGGGAATGACCTATGAGGGAGAACATCGATATGGGAGGAAAAGTAATTCGTAACCATACTGGACAAATGCTGTCTCCTGTCACTTTGAATCGATGCAGCACTACCCGTCGTGTCAGCGATCATTGCAAAGTCACTCCACAACCTGGTCATAAAACCCCTCTGTGCATCGCCACTTCGGATTTGTGCACCTCTAACACCTCTGCCATGTTGCCCCCTACGGCTCATGTGAGAAGCATCACCGTCGCTGTGTGCTGGGAATGCCTGAACCAAACGGTCTACAAGAGTTGCTTGTTTGGTAGCTAATATTTGCTCAAGGTTCTCATGCGGCATGATATTTTCTCATTTTCCTTTATATTGTGGATCCAGGAGGCAGGCCAACCAGTAATCGTCATTGGTCATCATTTTGATAATGCGGGGGTCCCTTTTTAGGATACGCAAGGCATACTCAGCCATGTGGGCCAATGTTCCAGGTGTTAATTTACTGCTTGTGCTGGGTTGAGGAGCACTTTCTTGCAAATCAACATCACTTGTGTCCCGCAAAAACCCTGTACCTGACCATGCAATGCCACCAGTATCTATTGCCCCCTATGAAGCATCCTCCTCGCATAAATATTCATCCCCATCATCCTCCTCCTCTTCATCCGCCACCTCGTCCAGGAGAGTTCCCTGAGCAGACAATGGCTGACTGTCATCAAGGCTTCCCTCCTCCTTGGCTGCAGACGCCAGCTCCTTAATGTGCGTCAAACTTTGCATCAGCAGACAAATTAGTGGGATGCTCTTGCTTATGATGGCGTCGTCTGCTCTTACCAGCCATGTGCATTCCTCAAAACACTGAAGGACTTTTACAGAGGTCTTGGAGCTTCGACCACTGCACTCAAGACAACTCCATGTCTGCCATACAACTGCCTTCCCATGTATGTGTATCCTCCCACAAATTAATTACAGCACGCCTCTGTTCGCACAGCCTCTGAACCATGTGCAGTGTGGAGTTCCACTTTGTTGCAACGTCGATTATTAGGCAGTGCTGGGGAAGATTCAGCGATCGTTGATGGTTCAGCATACAGCTGGAGTGTATGGGCGACCAGCGGATGTGCGAGCAAAGTCTTTGCACCTTCAGAAGCAGGGCTGGTAACTCCGGATAATTTTTGAGGAGGCACTGCACCACGAGGTTCAAGATATGAGCCAGGCAAGGTATGTGTTTAAGTTCTGAAAGGGCTATGGCAGCCATAAAATTCCTTCCGTTATCACTGACTACCTTGCCTGCCTCAAGATGTACACTGCCCAGCCATGACTGAGTTTGTTGCTGCAAGTACTCAACCAGTACTTCCGCGGTGTGTCTTTTGTTGCCCAAGCACTTCATTTGCAACACAGCTTGCTGACACTTACCACTAGCTGTTCGATAATGGGACACCTCGTGTGCAACACTGGCAGCTGCGGATGAAGTGGTCGTGCGATTGCGCTCTGTGGATGAGCTTTCGCTTCTGGAGGAGGAGGGGTGGCGAATGCCTACAGCCAACTGTTTCTAGACCGTGGGCTAGGCAGAACTGTCTCACTATGGCTGTCCCCTGGGGACCCTGCATCCACCACATTAACCCAGTGTGCCGTGATGGACACGTAACATCCCTGGCCATGCCTACTGGTCCGTGCATCTGTTGTGAGGTGCACCTTTCTACTGACTGATTGCCTCAGTGCATGGACAATGCGGTCTTTGACATGCTGGTGGAGGGCTGGGATGGCTTTTCTCGCAAAGTAGTGTCAACTGGGTAGGTCATAGCGTGGTACTTTGTAGGCCATCAGGTCTTTGAAAGCTTCGCTTTCAACCAACCGCTAGGGCATCATCTCTAACGAGATTAGTCTAGCAATGTGGGCGTTCAAACCCTGTGTACGCAGATGAGAGGATGAGTACTTTCTTTTCTTAACGAGAGTCTCTTGTAGGGTGAGCTGGATTGGAGAGGTGCATATGGTGGAACTAGCGGTGGTGGTGGTGGTGGTGGTGGACATGGCGGATTGAGAGAGGGTTGGTGATGGTATTCTCGATGTTGGCCTACATACAGTGTTTCCTACCAATAACGTTGTGATTCTCTAACTGCTTTTGCCTTGCGACGATACCTCCACATTTGCTGCTGGTGGTGTCCTAACCGGTGGGCTTACATTGAGGGAAGCAATGTAGCGTTGCTGACTATCTTCATTCTGAGCAGGTGCACCAACGGTACGGGACGTTTGGTAGTTAGTCCAGGCTTGCAAGTGCATGCTGGATAAATGTCTAAGCATGCACGTTGTATTTAAATTTTGAAGATTCTTCCCTCTGTCAAAGGTCTTTGAGCATTTCTTACAGATAACCTGATCATTCGGATCTTGGTTAAAAAATTGCCACACTGCACTCTTCCTACTATGGAATACCTTTTCAGGCATTGCACGCCGTGCTACTTTCACCAGATGGCCACGCTGTCCTAAAACTGTTTTTGTTTTTGACAAACGTTTTTGGCCTGATACGGGCCTGCCAGATGACAGCTGTTGCGATGTGGATGGCTGCTGCAGATCATCCTCCTCCGCTTCTGAGCTACTGGCAGCGACACCCTCTTCCCCCAATGGCTGCCAATCTGGGTCAACAACTGGGTCATCTATCACCTCCTCTTCAATGTCATGTGCACCTTCCTCTGTGTCACCGTGTAAGGTGCTATAGCGTTCGGGATGGGGCACCATAGCCTCATCAAGGTCAGATTCTGGCTCAGTACACTGCGAGGGCAATGTAGTGATCTGAGTCAATGGAACAGTATTATAATCTAGCTGTGGCTGTGCATCAGTGCACTCCATGTCCGATTCATCTTGTAATGGGCAGTTAACATTTTCCCGATCTAACTCAGGCACGGTATGTGTAAAGGGCTCAATGGAGTAACCTGTAGTATTACCGGACGCATGCTTCACTTTTGGTTTGGGTGAAGGACACAAGAAAACGTCTTGTTCCTGACCGGGGGCATCCATTGATGACTCGCTGCTTTTATATTTGGAACTTTCTGAAGAGGAGGCGAAAGAGCAAGAGGCTGAGTCAGCAATGAAAGCCAAAACTTTTTCCTGCTGCTCCGGCTTTAAAAGCCATTTTCCTACTCCCAGATAAGGGAGCCTTCGAGGCCTTGTGTAGCCAGATGATAACGCTGGCTCAACACCTCCAGCCTTAGGTGCTTTTGCCACTACCACCAGATGCACCACCATCAGTACCAGCTCGCAACCACCGCCTACGGCCTCTTCCACCTGACTTCCTCATTTTTTGGAAAATCTAACCAAAATAACAACTGTTATCTGGTACTGTAAAACAAGGTAGAAGGTGTATATAAACGTGTTGAGATTTTAAATCTCCCTTTTTTTGGGGGGAGAATGCACCAAAACTCAGGCCCAGTGTATAACACAACACAATGTAAGTGGCAGAAAGTGGCTGGCTGATATACCACAAACTAACAGGACTGCAGTATATCCACTTTGTGATAATTTGAATCTCACTTTTTTTTTGGGGGGGGAGACTAAACCAAACCTCAGGCCCTGTGCATAAAACACAATGTAAGTGGCAGAAAGTGGCTGGCTAATATACCACAAACTAACAGGACTGAAATATATCCACTTTGTGATAATTTGAATCTCACTTTTTTTGGGGGGGAGACTAAACCAAACCTCAGGCCCTGTGCATAAAACAACACAATGTAAGTGGCAGAAAGTGGCTGGCTGATATACCACAAACTAACAGGACTGCAGTATATCCACTTTGTGATAATTTGAATCTCACTTTTTTTTTGGGGGGGAGACTAAACCAAACCTCAGGCCCTGTGCATAAAACACAATGTAAGTGGCAGAAAGTTGCTGGAAGATATATGAAAAAATACAAGGACTGTAGTACAATTTCAATCTCCCTACAATGATCTCAGAAAAAAGAATGGCAGCAATAAAAAGGACTGCTGCACACAAAAGTGTGGAGAAATAAACAAGATAACTGTGCAGAAAGGAGCAACAGAATTTTTGCTTTTAAAAAAGCAGTTGGTTTGCACAGCGGCGTACAAACAGCAATGCAGCTATCAGGGAGCCTTATAAGGTAGCCTAATAAGCTACAGAGCTGATGCACAAAAATATAGCATCCACTGTCCCAGCAAACAAATGGTGGTGTTGGACAGTGGAAATCGCTACAGCACAAGCAGTTTTGGGGCTTAATCTACCCTCCCTAACTATATCCCTTCTTCTGATGAAGCTTCGGCAACTTCTCCCTATGCTACGATTGGCAGAAGTAAGATGGTGGTCGGCGTGCACGCCCCTTTATAGCCCATGTGACGCTGCAGAAAGCAAGCCAATCACTGTCATGCCCTTCTCTAAGATGGTGGGGACCAAGACCTAGGTCATCACACTGCCCGCACTCTGCCTCCTCCTTCATTGGCTGAAAAATGGTGCTGAAAGTGTCATACGAAACACGACTTTGGCGCGAAGATCGCCAACCTCATGGCCGATCCCACACTAGGATCGGGTCGGGTTTCATGAAACCCGACTTTGCCGAAAGTCGGCGATTTTTGAATTTGTTCGATCCGTTTCGCTCAACGCTAATGGTTAGTTTACATCTGCTGGGTTGGCTGTAGTGGAAGATATGTCAGTCCCAATTATACTATTTCTACGCTCATGAAATTGATTCCGCTTCTGTGGTGTCAGGAACTCATTTTTTAAAGGTGAGCACTTCTGATTGGGTGTTCATCTGCTTATTTGGATGTAGTAGAAGACCTGTCGGTCCCTTTTATACTATTTCTACTGTCGTGAAATTGATGCCCCTTTGGTGTCTGCCAATCTGTTTTGGAAATGTGAGTAATCCTGTTTGGGTGTCCATCTGCTGGGTTGGGTGTAGTGGAAGACCTGTCGGTCCCTATTATACTATTTCTACTCTCGAGAAATTGATGCCACTTTGGTAATGTCTGCCAAAATTTTTGGGAAATGTGAACACTCCTGATTGGGTGTCCAACTGCTGGATTGGGCGTAGTTGAAGACCTGTCAGTCCCTATTATACTATTTCTACTCTCGTGAAATTGATGCCACTTCAGTGGTGCCTGCCTGTATTTTTTTTTATGTGAACACTTCTGGTTGGGTGTCCATCTGCTGCACTGGGCATAGTGGAAGACCTATCAGTCCCTATTATACTATTTCAACTGTGGTGACATTGATGGCACTTTGTTGGTGTCTTCAACTAGTTTTTGAAAAGTGTAGACTCCTGGATGAATCTCCTTCGTGTGTGTTGCCTATTACAGGAGGCCTCGGAGGCCATCAGGCCTCCACTTCATAGGAGTCAACTACCCATGTTACTACTATCCTTTGATTTTTCTGACAATGGTAGTCTACGAAACTGATTTTTGTGCCACCTGAGTGTGGCTCAGCATTAAAGCAAATAAAGAGCAAGGTTGCACTAAATTGCACTAAGGAAAATCAATGTGATGTACATGAAGTATGAATAGCATAATGGCTTTTGAAATTTACGTACAAACACGTGAGATGTTTAGCACAAAATTTGGCCAAAAATTGTGAGCCCATCCACCAGCGTCAAGGTAATCTCTTGGATCGGATGGGTCCCTGACCTAACTACCTAGTGTGAACAATTACCTCTGGCTAATATCTTGGTAAAGCCTATAAATATAGGTAGGTAGGAACAACATGTGATTGGGTGTAATTAAAATCACAGCATGGTGAAGGGTAGGGTGTTTAAGTCAGAAAAATAGTACATTAGTAAGTAATGGAAAACTGACTGAACAAAGAACTAGTCTGAACTAGTACATGGTAGATATTCTATTCCAGTTCACCCAGTGTGGTACCACGGTTTTGGGGGTCAGATACATGTGGATCAATCCCTCCTAATAGTGTGCTGTATGAGGCAGTAAATGTCCCCACACATCTACAGTGGTGATAAAGCATCACATGTCTCCACATCACATCCACAGTGGTGAAAGGGCATCATGTTTCTCCACATTACATGCACAGTGGTGATAGAGCTTCTCATGTCTCCATAAAACATCCACAGTCGTGATAGAGCATCACATGTCTCCACATGATATCCATGTCTGCAAAGCATTTGTTTGTCCTCCCTGTGTTTTTGTGCATTTCCTCCAGGTACTCCAGTTTCCTCCCACGCTCCAAAGAAATACTGATAAGGAATTTAGATTGTGAACCGCAATGAGGACAGTGCCAATAATGTCTGTAAAATACTGCAGAATATGCATGACGGTGAATAATAAGATTTTATTTTATCATATCTTCTACGGTTTTAAAAATGTTATTAAATGCTGGATCACCCCTCCAGCATTTAGTAGGCACCTATTTTTATTTACTTCACCTCAAACATTATTTAATGGTACTCTATCCAGAATTTTGACAAACACCCAATACCATCTGTATGCTATCCATGTCGTAACAGCAGAACCTGTCAACTTGCTACATTTCACAATTCTATTTATCACTAATAAGTCATTTGCTCAATTATGATATCTAAATTGTCTCTGTACTATATTATTCTGCAGCGTAAAAAGGAAATATATTTTTAGCGTAACTAAAGACACACAAAATCCAGTCTGTATTATTGTTTTAACACTGCAAGTGACTCACATAGGTGGGATAGCTTAATCATTTATTTTTCGATGAGGGAGTCTAGGGTCACAGGAATACACGACTGCTTCTGCATCTAAAGGGAAATCATTTTCAAAACAGGAGGAAGCAGAAGGAGAGTGCCCAAATCCTGTTTAAAATTATGGGGCTTTGTGTACCTCCCTCCCACACAGCACTTTATAAAGGTACCCCCCTATGGATTTCATCAAAAGAGCACAATCTTGAAAAGGAAAGATTTATATTTTTGATTGCTTGCAGTAACATGTGAAATGCATTGAACTACTCAGTTTTCAATTCCAAGAGAATTTAATTGAAATTACCCAGAGCTGTATGCACAATGGCTTTATTTCATTTGCTTCTCGATTTTACCTTCTTCCCCATTGTTTTTCTGTTACACTTTTTTATAAGCTGTTCAGGCGTCCACCACTTAACTCTAGTTGTACCTCATTTGCGGTGAGATTTGTTTTTCTTCGTAAGGCACCATTCTCGGTAGAATTCTGATGCTAGCTCGATGTTCTAGCATCACACTGTATGAAAAACAAGCAGACCTTACGTCTAGACATTAGCAAATATACAGTATTTGCTGCTTCATTATCATAAACAGGAGTTTTCCTAGTATAAAAAAATGAATAAAACCATAATCAAATATGTAATGGAGTGCCACCCCCGCCCTGGTTTCATAGGCCATACTTCATTAACATTTCCTACCCTGCTTCTGGTGGGGGGCATTGTGCTCCTTTGTTGCTCTCTGCTGGGGGCTTCTCAGACTGGCTGGGACTGGACATCTGGAGCCTCTTTTGTACTTTCAGCTCCAGGTAACAAATGTTTGTGGGTGAGTGTGAGCCCCTCCACCCATCCAAGGGGCAGATCCCTAGAGGGTAGAACAATAAGCCCATGGATATACTATCATTCTTCTGGGACCTGTGTGGTGTGAGGAGCTAGGATCTGCTGCTGAGGCCAGATCCTGGTGTCTGTCTATGAACTAGTGTTTTGTTTTCCCTGGAGTCGAATTATCGGGTGTCGCCCTGGATTTGTTATTTTGTTGCGGCCTTGTGGTAAGGTGAAGAACCTGACCGCTGTTTGCCGGAATATTCTCTCAGTTGCAATAAAGGTCTCTTGGATTATTCATCGGTTTGCTGTCCCTGCTTGCTCTGTCGCACACCCCGTCACAAACTGGTGGCAAGCATCGGGATCAGAGCAGAGGGAATGGAGATCCGCTGCCCAACAACAAATGGAACCAGAACCTCAGGACACAGGAACTGGACTGTGATGAACCTACAGACAAAGGCCCGTAAATTAGGGGTCAGTTACAAAGAACTGTACATGGATCGGTTGATTGAGGCTTTGGAAGGAGCTAGCCTTCAAGATGGCACTGGAGAGAGACTCCCAGAGCAATTGGAGGAAAGACGGGACCTGGAGGTAAATACTCTGAAAAGTCAGTGGGTTGTGTAGTATGAGGAGGAGATGGCCTTGCTGGGAGAAGAAGCCACCATAGAAGATAAACGGGAGGCTATTCGGAGAGCTCATGAAAGGCAGCTCTCTGAGGAAGCAGCTAGAGCCCACAGGCAGACCTCCACCATAACTCCCACCATGAGGGAACCTCCAAGAGTGTCCCGCAAGGACTTTAAGCCATTTAACAAGGCTGCAGGGGACATTGAGAGATTCTTCCAGGACTTTGAACATCAATGTCGATTAATGGAAGTCCCGGAAAGGGAGCGAGTCAGACATCTAGTGGGGCTTTTAGATGGTGGAGCCGCCGAAGCCTACAGATCTATGGACCCTCAGTATGGAGCAGTGAGTATGAGGAGATAAAAGAGGCCATTCTTGAGCATTATGCTGTAACTCCAGACACTTACAGAGTGCAGTTCCGCTCCTTATCCTGTGAGGGGGAAGTGTCTTTCAAGATATATGCCCACAGGCTCAAACAAGTGTGTCACCGCTGGCTGGAGGGAGAGGGGGCCTTAAATTGGGAGGCATTCCTCCAGGTCATCCTAAAAGAACAGTTCTACACCAAATGCCCCGCTGAGATCCGGGAATGGAGACCAGCGACAGTGGAGCAAGCTGCTGCTTAAGCCGATGAGGTTCTCACCATCGAGCCTCAGTGGAAAAATTTACTGATAGATGAAGAAAGAACTACCAACTCCCCTTCATCACCAGTGGCTCCTTTACCTTCAGTCCCCAATGTTTACCACCCTACTAGACCACCCCCTGATACCCGTCTGAATGTGCCTGCAGCTGCTACCGCATCTTCTGGAATGCAACGCGGGGGAAGAATAGCAGAACGTAGATGTTATGGATGTGGGCATCCTGGGCATCTGCAGGCCACCTGCCCAACTATACAGTGGAGAAATCGGTCTCAACCCCAACAACCACCTCATGCACCGTCACATAGATATCAGCCTCCAGGTTCCCTTACCTCCGTCCCCAGAGTGCACATGGGAAGAAGTGCGATACAGCGCAGATGTTACCGATGTAGGCAGACTGGGCATCTGCAAGACGCCTGCCCTCAGGGTCAATTGAGGAATGACCCTGCACCAAATCGGCCTATCAATTATTTACAGCCAAATACAATGGAGGAAGAAGTGCCACCGCTACAACTTGATTTGCCTAATATCTCAGAAACACATGTTCAACCATTAGGGGTTTTTGGGGTGCGGGCCACAGCCAAGAGTTCCTTTAATCCTCAAAGAAAGCACGTACAGGAGGTCATTCTGGACGGTCGGAGAGTTATTGGCTTTTGTGACTCTGGGGCATTTCTCACCATAGCTGATCCCAGAGTGGTTTGGCCAGAGGCAATACAGCATGGACCTGGGATTACCATTGAATTAGCTGGAGGCCAATGGAAGAATTTCCCAAAAGCAAGCATAGAACTGGACTTTGGCTTTGGGGTCAAGCAATGCGTGGTTGGGGTGATGAGGGGCCTGCCTGCAGATATTGTCTTAGGAAATGATGTAGGAGAGCTACAATGTTGATTTGTGGGTGCCAGAAGCAGAGTTTAAGTCAAAGAAGATGTAAAATGGAGCCCGCCTTTAAGCCTACAGCTGCACCATACAATAAAGATGAGGCAGTCGACACAAACACTAATGGATTGTCCAGGCAGGAGGAGTCATGAGTCATGTTGGCCATGTCTAAGTGTACTTGACAAGCCACCTGTTGAGGTCACTAGTCTGTACACTATCTGAGAGGGGAAGGGGTTGTAACAGAGTGCCACCCCCGCCCTGATTTCATAGACCATACTTCATTAACATTTCCTACCCTGCTTCCGGTGGGGGGCATTGTGTTCCTTTGTTGCTCTCTGCAGGGGGCTTCTCAGACTGGCTAGGACTGGACATCTGGAGCCTCTTTTGTACTTTCAGCTCCAGGTAACAAATGTTTGAGGGTGGGTGTGAGCCCCTCCACCCATCCAAGGGGCTGATTCCTAGAAGGTAGAACAATAAGCCCATGGATATACTATCATTCTTCTGGGACCTGTGTGGTGTGAGGAGCTAGGATCTGCTGCTGAGGCCAGATCCTGGTGTCTGTCTATGAACTTGTTTTGTTTTCCCTGGAGTCAGATTATCGGGTGTCGCCCTGGATTTGTTATTTTGTTGCGGCCTTATTGTAAATTGAAGAACCTGATCACTGTTTGCTGGAATATTCTCTCAGTTGCAATAAAGGTCTCTTGGATTATTCATCAGTCTCCTGTCCCTGCTTGCTCTGTCGCACACCTCGTCACAAAATATAATACCTATAAAAAGTATTCAACACCAGCACACATACCCCATCTACACACTGTTTGTTTCAAGAATTATTGAGTCCTTACATTAAATCAATGTGATTATGCCATAAAGACAAATTAACATTCAAATACAGTAACTCAATGACAAGATTACTGAAAAGTCATGGAATGGATACCTGAAATTTTTCATATCACTAACAAGGCCTTGCAGTACAGATAAGTCAATCATTAAAATGTGGAACTGAGGATTAGTGGTTCATATGCCTGAAATAGGCTGTTTTAGGCACCAAAACTGATTGACTTAATAAGGCAGGGCATCCTCGTTAGGCAGCTGCTGGGCGAATGTTCTTTTGGCAGATCATTCTGGCATTCTGTGCAGAAAGAGGAGTATTTTGCTGTATGACACTTCTACAAGCTGCTTTGTTTTCCCAGAACCAAGGGATCGGCACTTAAATCCAATTTCCTGATTCTTATGTCTACTGACATCAGGCGACACTTTGGGAGGTCCCATAAACATTAGCTCTCATAGACATATGACCAACTGATGGTAAAACGGACACACTGAAGACACGCTGATCCAAAACACTGACACCTGTACCGTTTTTTTACATGTACATGTTTAAACACGTACATGTGAAAGAGGCGTTAAATTGTAAGCAGATTTGACCGATATGCAAATAAACTGTCAGGGCAGCTCAAAGTGGGAATTAGTCAGACAGGCCTAGACCTGTGCAAAAATTAATGACAGTATAACGTAGAAATGGTGTCATACAGAATAGAAATTAAAAATGGGTCAAAAATTTGGAAGAGATGGAAAAAGAGAGATGGATTAGATAGAGGTGGAAAATCTCAAGGTTCTTTTTAAAGGGAATCTATCACATCAGATAATGTTAGTAATCTGCAACTATTGGGTTAAGGTACCGTCACACTGAACGATATCGCTAGCGATCCGTGACGTTGCAGCATCCTGGCTAGCGATATCGTTCAATTTGACACGCAGCAGCGATCAGGATCCTGTTGTGCCATTGTTGGTCTCTGCAGAAAGTCCAGAACTTTATTTCGTCGCTGGACTCCCTGCAGACATCACTGAATCGGCGTGTGTGACGCCGATTCAGCGATGTCTTCACTGGTAACCAGGGTAAACATCGGGTTACTAAGCGCAGGGCCGCGCTTAGTAACCCGATGTTTACCCTGGTTACCAGCGTAAAATTAAAAAAAAACAAACACTACATACTTACATTCCGCTGTCTGTCCTCGGCGCTGTGCTTCTCTGCACTGGCTGTGAGCGCCGGCCAGCCGGAAAGCACAGTGGTGACGTCACCACTCTGCTTTCCAGCCGCTGTGCTCACAGTCAGTGCAGGAAAGCACAGCACCGAGGACAGACACGGAATGTAAGTATGTAGTGTTTGTTTTTTTACTTTTACGCTGGTAACCAGGGTAAACATTGGGCTACTAAGCGCGGCCCTGCGCTTAGTAACCCGATGTTTACCCTGGTTACCGGCATCGTTGGTCGCTGGAGAGCTGTCTGTGTGACAGCTCTCCAGCGACCAAACAGTGACGCTGCAGCGATCGACATCGTTGTCGGTATCGCTGCAGCGTCGCTCAGTGTGAAGGTACCTTTATTCTGCATGTTAATAGCATTACAAAGGCTCCCTGCTGCCATCCTGATAGGGTGGGTCCCTGGGGAAAATTAATGTCATTCCTTCCAAGAGTCATCAATTTGGAATGAGTGGTGGCTGTAAGCACTTTAACTGACAATTGATCCTGCATTGCAGCCGTGCAGAGACAACTTTCAGTCAATGTGCCAGGGTTTGCTTAAAGCCGCTGCTGACTGTGTACTGACAGGTGACTGATGCTGCCCCGCCACACATCTATGATTTCACACGGCAACTCCCACAAGGAATAAAGTTCTTGGCAATATATGTACCATTATTATCTAGTAAATAAGACATGAATAGATTCCAATGCTTTATTAAGGAGTTATTACATATAATCATTCAATAATCAAATAAATAATCCATTAAATACCTAACAATGGCTCAGTCCTTAATTGACTCAAGTCGACAATTAATAACCTAATTATAAGTAACCATAATCACCCAACCAGAGAGCTGGGTGTTTCTAAAAAACTATGTGACATAGAAAAAGGGCGGGAGGGATCTTCTTCAGCTCTTCTGATTCAAAATGCAGTTGGTAATACTTTTAATGCTATGCTTTAAACATTAGGTCTAATATTCCCATAAGCCCTCTTTAGCCTAAGGCTCGGGCTTATCATTTTCTCCTGAGAGCCACACTTTAAAGGGACACTGTCACCTGAATTTGGAGGGAACAATCTTCAGCCATGGAGGCGGGGTTTTGGGGTTTTTGATTCACCCTTTCCTTACCTGCTGGCTGCAATATTGGATTGAAGTTCATTCTCTGTCCTCCATAGTACACGCCTGTGCAAGGTAAGATTGCCTTGTGCAGGCATGTACTACGGAGGACAGAGAATGAACTTCAATCCAATATTGCAGCCAGCATGCAGCCAGCGGGTAAGGAAAGGGTGAATCAAAAACCCCCAAACCCCGCCTCCATGGCTGAAGATTGTTCCCTCCAAATTCAGGTGACAATGTCACTTTAAATGCGCCAGCTGGACTCCTTTCTTTTCTTAAAGTCCGGTTCTGGACTCAGACTTGACCCTGGATCCCAAACTCTTTATAAGTTAACTAGATGGCAGCCCGATTCTAAAGAATCGGGAGTCTAGAATCCATATATACTTTATTCAAATGTAAGAATAATACAATTAATAAATAATAGTAAGAAAGAACAAAAAATGGCTGCACTCACCAGCTCTTGACAATTCTTGTTATTTAAGGTACAGTTACTCAGGATCCATGAACATGCTTATGAGGGGAGGGATGAAAGACATCAGACGACAACTTTGCGTGTTGTGGCAAATGCCACAACAACGGTTCTTTGCTTAAGAACAATAATGTAAATAATAAATAATATGTATCAATAACTATGTATATTGGTATGTTCTATGACATTTTAAAATATTTCATTATTATGTGGAAAGGCTCTTAGTACCCATACTGGCGCATACTTGTGTGCCCATCAGGTATTTTCACAGTAATTTTACATCTGATGGGTTGGTATGAAACGTTTTTAATCATCTCTTGGGCTTAGCTAAGCCTTCATTTTAAATAATTCTAATAGGTACAACAGAAATAAAAGCCTTTTTGTGTACCCAAATTTTTTGTGTTTATTTTGACAGAAGTGTAAAATTTAAGAAATCAACGTTCATAGTACACCGATGGGCTAATATAAGCATGCCCATCAACCACATCACGGTAGCCTTTGAACTGATGGGTCCTAACTAACTGATTCCTATTTCTTAATACTCAGACCTCTTTCACATCTGCATGTTTCTGATATTTGCAGAAGTAATGTTAAAAACAATACAACTTCCACACTTGGCACCAAAGAACTGACCTACAACACACTTTCAGCAAGTGCCATGCAATGTAGATGAAGCTTGGAGTTAACTTGCAGTAAATGCAGCAAACGCGGCTTCGGCAATTGCATTAAATGCAGCCACAACAAAAACACTGGTAAGTGGAGATTTTGTGGCGAAAACAGCAGAAACCACATGTGCCGCACCTGCCGCAAGTGAAGTACAAATTCCGTATACATTGCATGCAACTTACAGCCAGAGTGGCGTGGGTCAGCCCTTAGGCAGGAAGTGCAGAAATAGCCTTTTTTCCACCATAAATTCTCCAAATAGCAGAAAAATGTTGATGTGAAAGCAAAATCTCTATTCTTTCCCTATCTATCTAAAAATGTACCTATCTATATATCTATTTCTATGTACAGAACACACCTGAAGATAGAGATGTGTGTGAACAGCCATCCCACCCGTCTCTTACCTGTTCACAAAAACCTCACCCTTTTTAAAAACAAAATGAAATCTCTCAGCAGCTATACTGCTGGAGCTTCAAATACAGGTTCCTATCACCAAATACAGGCATTTGAATGATACACATCTTACATCTTGTACTTAATGTGTGTTCTACTTACCTATAAAAATATGTATTGATATATCATATTTCTAAATTTATGTAGATATGATATAGAGTTATTAACCCTATATGCTAATGAGTACGTATGTTATATACGTATTTCCTACATAAGTACTTAAAATCTATATGTCTATGGCTACACTCATTTTTTTTTATTTTTTTTTTCCTTATCTCTACACATAGAATTTGCCTATTGCTGTCTATGTTATTAGAAAAACTGAATAATGAAAAAAAAGAAAATTAAGTTTAAACTAAAATATTTTTGTACACAATATTACGTGTGAAGACTTTAGTACTATCAGCCAATAATTGTCCTTGAAGTGGTGTATTAACCACTTTAACCCTCACATTGCAACATTGCTTCACCCTGGAAAAAGCAACATACAATTGACCATGGGCAAAAGCAGGTTCTGGTAGATAAATGGCAACTCGATGGAGGGTCTGGCCTTGAGATTTATTTATGGTCATTGCAAATGCGGGCTTGATGGGAAATTGTCTCCGCCTTAATTTAAAAGGTAATCCAGTCTCTGATGGACACAAATCAATTCGTGGAATGAATACCACATTTCCTGCTGCTGACCCACTAATTACTTTAGCCAGTATGATATTGGCATGTAAGGCAGTGACAATGAGCCGCATACCATTGCAGAGACCTTTGTTCGTGTTCACATTACGTAATAACATGACAATGGTGCCAATTTTAAGTTTCAGCCGATGTGAAGGCATACCAGTTGGTGTTAGTGAATTCAAAAACTCAAGTGGGTATTGATCGAGGTCATCAGCTTCATCAGGATCGATGGAATCATCACTGATATATTCAGTATAGTCACCTATCAATAAATCCATGACTTGGGAATTGACTTTCTCAACGTCCTCATTTTTTGGACATAAAATTGCATGAGATGCAGCTGTATTTATACTTTCGGTGTCATTCACATCAATACAAAGATTATCTCCAAAAATTTCAATTATTAAAGAGCCAGTACATACCATGTCTGGAGGAATTTCAATTACATCATCTCCAAGGTTATGTTCATTAGATAGTTCACCATTTCCCAGTTGAAGCAACCAACTGCTGTAGTGAGGATCAATGGAGCGCATGTTGTTAATAAGTGGCAGGCGAGTAAAAGGTTGCCAGTGTTGTGAATATTTTATACAGCTCTCTACAACATCAGTTCTTGTCACATGAGGGATGACAGGAAGACATTGTCTAAAGTCGCCTCCAAAAACATTCACTTTACCTCCAAACGGTGTTTTTTCTTTGTGAGCTACATTTGTTGTCATGACATCACGTAAAACTCTATCAATGACATGCAATGCATATTTGGATAGCATTGTGCACTCATCAATAATAAAAAGTTTAGTGCTGTGCAAATCTTTTGCTGCATCGGTATCATTCTTAATCCTGGAAACAGATGTTTCATTCACAGGAATTGGAATCCCATAAAGAGAATGAATGGTTCGTCCACCTTGTAGCAAGTTGGCGGCAATTCCAGTAGTGGCAGCAGGTGACACAATGTCTCCTTGTCCTCTTAGCTGATGTAGGAGTAGATGATATAGGTACGTTTTTCCGCTGCCACCAGGACCATCAAGGAAAAAACACTTTGCTGTAGAATTAGTGTCTTCTAAAGCTTGAGTGATAGCATCAAAAGCAAAAAGTTGGTCCTCATTTAGAGTAGCTTTCATTTCAGCAGCTGCTGATAACTCATAATCTTTATCATACTGTGGGAGGAGGTGTTGTTTCTTGACTGGACGTGGCAAATTAAAATCAATATAAGTTTTGCCATGAGCTTTAAGAACATGTTGGACATCTGTCATAGCATAGCCTTCACAATTGACACACTCCAGAGTGTCGGAGTGGTATGCATGGCAGTAGTCTTCTACAAAGTGTTCCTTAAATTCATCCCATAAGTCCCGAGGTTTAGCTGGAGGACCAAAAATACAAATGTAGGCAAACATGTCACGTAGCTCTGCTGGCATGTTGAGAATACTGGCATCAAGTAATGTATTTCTCCACAGACTATCATCAAATAGTAAGCCAAGAGCTAATGCCGCATCTTTGAAGGTTTCATGTGTGACTCCGTGTACAGTTTTTATGCTGTCAAAACTGGTTGTACCTTTGACATGTAACAATAACAATCTTAAATAGTAGCATTCTTGGTCTTTCACACTGACAGTATACATTCGTCCAATCACAGAACCACCTGCTCGCTTTCTAACTTCCCAAGAACCTTCTTTCCAATCATAGTTTTCGGGAATTTCACGGTATAAATAAATATAAGCATGATGGTCGTTCTGATTAAGCTTGAAGTAGGCCATAAGTGTAGAATTTTGATGGAGCTTTTGTTTGATGTTTCCAATAGAGTCATCCTCATGAAAATAGAGTGGCTGAGAATGCGGTAGATGTACAGCAAGGCGAATGATGCTATGAGATTGTTTATGCATTGGATATGAGAATATTCGCCAAGCTGCCTCTGGTGCACTGACATATCTTGAATCCATGAATTGGTGTGTTTCATCATGTTGGATGTTAGTCTGGCAGATTTCAAGATTGGCTTTATCATGTCCTTTGTAGACGTATTTAAATAAATATTTCACAGCCTGAATGGAACCACAAACTTCGACATTTATATGGCACTTGTATTTTAATAGCAGGAACGGATTATATGGAACCACCCACGAATTATCAATCATGTTAGAATGGTGTTGAAAAGATGGGCCAAAGTGTCTGCGGTAAGTAGGATAGGCGTCCTTAGCTATGATGGTTCTTGGTTGCAAATCTTTAGGGAAACCTTTTGTACACTTCCCCAGATCCATACAGGGAGAATTTGGGTTGTGTTCTCCACACGGACCATGAATCATATGTTGGAGAACAATTTTATGGAGCTGAGGGTAGTGGGTAGGATTGGGAATTTCAGCCCACACTGTATTGTCTATGTCCTCCTCAGTCCTTAATTTGGAGTTGCTGTCCAGAATAATCAAAATGTGAGCGTGTGGAAGGCCACGTTTTTGAAATTCAATTACATGAACCATAGCGCAAACTTTCCCAAATAATCCATTGTTAATGTCTATTAAGAGTGCTTCCAGTTTTATTTTGAAAACACGTGCCACCAAATCAGGTCTATGTTCCACACGCTGCCAAGGTTCCAAATTCTCAGTAATCTCATTCCATTTCGGATTACAGGTCATGGTGATGAATAGATCAGGACGACCATATTTAGTCACAATAGCCATGGCATCCTGGTACCGCTGCTGCATATTCCTGGGACTGCCTTCAAACGAAGATGGTAAAATGACCGTTTTTCCAATGGGGATGCCCTTCTCAATGGATTTTTTCTGGAGATGTTCCTGGAGTACACAATAATCCTCTACTTTCAAATCCTTTTGGTGTTGACGGATATAATTTAGGCGATTTGCCTCGATTTTCACATAAGCCTCCACTAAGTACTGCTGAGTGAGTTTGCCACCATTCAGGAGTGGATTAAACTGATTACAGACAGACAGCACATAGCAGTAATATTGCAGTTGTGTAACTCTGCGTGGACTTTGCCCTTGTTGCTTGAGGCCATCATGCCAGCCCTGGTCTCCGTAAGGGAAAAATAAAGGATAGAGTAAAGCATCTAAATTACTGTGTAGAATGCTGACCTGTTGTGTTCTTGGCGCCAAAGGATTTTTGGGGTCCGGTTGTAAATGTATTAAAATATCACGATTAAATGGTGGCTCTCCATTGTCATTTTCAAATACGACAGCAACTTCATTGACAGTTGGATTATTATATCGGCGAGGGTCTTGATTCCGATCTTGTTTAAGGGCCATGATGATATTTGGCATGAGAGTGCCATTAGCTTCAGCTTTAAGATGTTCTTCATGTTCCACATCTCGTAACATTTTGTAGGCAGCAACAAAGGGATTCACATTGTCTAACTGAAGAGCAATTATACTCATCAAAGTGGGATGACATTTTTGATTTTGTTCACAGTTTACACGTTGTTCATTCGCGGTAGCGGTATCCAAAATATACAGTTGGGCATAAGCTGGAACTTGATCATCACTGGGATGTAGTAGAGTTCCAGTACGATGATATATTTGTCCATGTATACGGAAACAGTAAGGGCCATGTCCAGGTGGAGGGGATATATTGGCACCCATGGAGGCGAAAGCAAATGAGCTGTTAATACTACGAATATTTTCCATGAGATTCTTACTGAACTCACTCTCCCCTGTCAGCAATCGTTTAAAGACCTCGGGATATTGGGGTATAGGTATATGCACTTTACTCTTGTGACAACACAGAGTAAAATTTTTATCTGCTGGTATCTCAGCATTAAAATGTAATGCTTGACAATGTTCACATAAATAGTTCATAGGACCACAGGAGTGTTCTACTATGGTACTGTCATCATTAGTAAAACCTGTAGGATGTTGAGGTACAGGTTGTGATAACGGAGCATTGGAATGTTTCTGTAAGCCAACATATATAAAGCGTGGACCTGGTAGAGGATCTTCACTGTCCACAGATTCAATCACTGAGGAGTTGGAAGGTGTATCGTGGTCAGAGTTTATTAATATGGAGGTGCAAGCGTTTTTTTTTGCGCCATTCACGGCGTGCACCAGCTGCATTTGGTAATGGTTTGTTTGTTGCCTTAGAAGAGTCAGGTGTGAAGCATGTCTTATAAGCAGACTTAACAGTGTGCAGGCGACGGCGTTTATCATTTGGAGTGTAAGTAGGACAGTGTTTGCGCTTACGTGCAGATTTACCAATGGTTAAAGGAGCTTCAAGCTGCACACATTCTATGAATGGAGACAAAGAAGCTGTATTGTGGGCAGAATCTATGACTGAGGACGTGGAAATATTATGTTTGCAACGTTGAGAGCGTGCAGCAGCAGCTTTATTACTTAATCGATTAGTTTTGTCCTCAAAAGACTCATTAGTAATGCGTTTATTGCAAGCAGCATTAACAGTGTCCAGGCGCTTATGTCTGTCCTCTGTAGTCTCGTTAGCACGCTGTTTGTGCTTACGTGCGGCATCGGCGGCTTTTCGCTCAGCGTCATTAGTATACTTATTATCAGACCTGATGTTACGTGCGCCATCAGCAGCTTTGGGCTCTGTGTCATTAGTATACTTAACAGTGTCCAGGCGCTTGCATCTCTCCTCTGTACTCTTGTTAGCACGCTGTTTGCGCTTACATGCGGCATCGGCGGCTTTTCGCTCTGCATCATTACCATACTTTATATCAGACCTGATCTTACGTGCGCCATCAGCAGCTTTGGGCTCTGTGTCATTAGTATACTTAACAGTATCCAGGCACTTGCATCTATCCTCTGTACTCTTGTTAACACGCTGTTTGCGCTTACGTCCGGCATCGGCGGCTTTTCGCTCTGCATCATTACCATACTTTATATCAGACCTGATCTTACGTGCGCCATCATAAGCTTTGGACTCTGTGTCATTAGTATACTTAACAGTGTCCATGCGCTTGCATCTATCCTCTGTACTCTTGTTAGCACGCTGTTTGCGCTTACGTGCGGCATCGGCGTTTTTTTGCTCTGCACTATTAGTATACTTTCTATCAGACCTAATCTTACGTGCGCCATCAGCAGCTTTGGGCTCTGTGTCATTAGTATCCTTACTATTAGAGCTCATGTTGGCTAAGCTAAACAGCTTTAAGCGTGGTGGTGGCAAACAACAGGTTAATAAGAGGCAGTGTCAGGTAGTAGGAAAATAGCCAGTTAATAATAGGCAATAGTTCTTTGCAGGAATGCAGATATTAATAAATAGGCAGATTATATTGCAGAGAAATTGCTGGGCAATAATGGACAATGTCCTTATGTGGCAAATAATAGAGCAATATACCCAATGTGGCAAAGAAGAGGTTAATAAACGGCAGTCTCTCAGTATAACAGTCAGTGAATAATAGGCAGTATATGGAGAAAACACCAAACAAAAGTTCAAAATTGGTGTGAAAATGTCACTGAACCACTTCACAACTAAATATATATAGTTTTGGTAAATGGTATTATCATTTTTTTGACGAAATTCGGCAGGAGCTTGAAGAGCAACGTCACTGGGCCCGCCTCCACGCAGTAGAAACTTGCTGTGAGGTAAAAATTCAAAAATCACACCAAAATGGCGGGCGGAGTGTGTCACAGTACGGCACGTTTCTGATTGGTCGCTCACAGCAGGCGGCAACCAATCAGACACTGGACACTGTTGACGTCACTTATCTCCGGACATTAGCTCCGGACATTAGCTCCGGACATTAGCTCCGCACATTAGCTCCGCACATTAGCTCCGCACATTAGCTCCGGACATTAGCTCCGGACATTAGCTCCGGACAAAGCCACGGAAGTTGGCACAAATTGCAGGAAGTAGTATTCTAGGCAATTAATCTCCGGACATTAGCTCCGGACATTAGCTCCGGACATTAGCTCCGGACAAAGCCACGGAAGTTGGCACAAATTGCAGGAAGTAGTATTCTAGGCAATTATATATTAGATATATACCTACCTATATAAATCAATGTGGATCCAAGCTTCAGTGCTTTAAAATAGCTGTAAAATGTTTGGAGTAAGGGCTAGAGGATGCAAAAGGAAGCAAAATGTTAATAAGAGCAGGACAATTTGCTTGCAAACAAAAGTTGATAGGGAAATTATTTAAAGGGGTTCTTTCACCATAGCAATCATGGTAAAATATGAAGTAAATCAATGACATAAGGGTATTTCTCCACAGTCAGTAAACACTGCGGGTTTGACACTGCGTACAGCTACAGAATCAAACTCGCAGCGTCCAGATGTTACAGCATAGTGGATTGGATTTCATGAAATCCCATCTCCACTATGTGTTCAGAGATGCTGGCGGCAGACCTGCGTAACTGGACATGTGGCACATCTTTATAGACTGCAGCATGTCTATTTACAATGCGGAGACTCTCCATCCCCGCAGTGAAAATTTCCCATAGACGATCATTAGATGCGGTAAAACCAGCTTACTACGCATGTGTACTAATTTAAATAAGGTCTTACCTTGTGACTGCCGGAAGTTCGCGTCCACTGTAGTCTTCGCAATAACTCAGCTGACCGTGAGAACTGCCATGCATGTGACCGCCAGGGTTAGCTCCAGTCACTCGGCAAGTTCTCATGGTCAGCTGATCGTGAGAACTGCCATGCAGGTGACCACCGGAGACCAAGTTATCTCAGGTGGCCATCTACAAGCTATGCTACATTTGGATGTCAGGCATCCAGATGTATCAGAGCTGGATTCGTCATGGGACACTTGTTATTTAGGACTACGTCAGAACAGGGAGTATTTGTACTGGTTTATTATTTTATTTTTATTACTGGAGATTGGGGGCATCGCTTGGATTAGCTGAATAATAAAATGGGAAAACTGTGTGGTGTTTCATTTCATTAAAATACTTTGTTCTAGCTGTGTCTTTATTTAACATGTAACAACCATAGGAATAGTAATGGATAGGTGCCATACTGACACCTCTCCATTACTAAGCTGGGCTTGATGTCACCAGACACTACACAGGTGACATCAACTCCACAACTATTACCCCACTTTCTACCACTACAGGGCAAGTGGGAAGAGAGAGGCTAAGCATGCAAAATCCATGGCCCCTTCCTAGGCTATTAATATCAGCCTGCAGTTGTCTGCATAGCCTTTTCTGGTTATTAATTATAGGGAACCCCACTTCATTTTTTAGGGGGTCCCCCTATTTTAGTAGCCAGTGAAGGCTAAGTATACAACTGTGAGCTGATATCAATAGCCTCGGAAGCTCCATGGATATTACCCATTTTCCAGGCTATAAACATCGGCCCCCAGTTGCTGGCCTTCCCTGTCTGGTTTGGAAAATTGTGTTGGAGCCAATGCCATTTAAAAAAAATATATATTTATTTAGTTAAAAAAAAAGGAAAGGATAGTACATATTACTGACCTCTCTCTGCTTTCAGGAACTTCCTGTGTGGCCGGTGTCACAATTGTGAGCATGATGCGAGAAACTCACACGAATCTCGCGCATCAACACCCGACACTGCTGACGGCAGTCAGGACCGGAGTGTGCGGCTGCATGTATTTCTATGCAGCCGCAAACTCCGGTGCCAAGTGTCGTCGACAGCACTGGGTGTTGATGCGAGAGACTCGTGCGAGTTTCAAGAATCATACTTGCCAGTGTGACACAGGCCTGTCACGTACTTCCGGATGTGACACAAGATTCACCATTATGTAAATTAGTACACATGCATAATATGCTGCGTTTCCACAGTTATTACGCATGTTATTATAACGACTCCAGAGCACATATTTAAACAAAGAAAAAAAGGGCAATTTTACACTAAATAGTAGAAAAAAGCCACAACGCCTACACAAGAGGAAACCCATTCCATATTAACACTATAAACAGGAGAACCAGGAGTATAATAGGTATATAAATTTATTACAAATACAGGGTATAAATATACATACAGTAAGTGACGTAAGATGATAGTATATAAGCAGAGAACACAATATAAAGTGCAAGAAAGGATGGAAACACGGGAAACCAGTATCCACCCAGTGTGCGGGAGCACAAAAAAAAAAAAAATCCAAAACAGTCTGATACAACAGACTGAAAATACACAGCGCTGCAGGAAGCCAGTAGTACATATAATAAAGTGACAAATCGTCACTAATAGTGAAATATTGGGGCTTACCGCAGATAAGAAGGGCTACACCGCACACCGGACCGGAACGGAACCAGGATAAAAAGACCCCCGACGTACGTTTCGCTTATTCCATATAACCGCTTTATCAAGGGGATAGTGAAGGTTGCCGAGAAGGACCTTAAAAAGGGCCGTCCTAGGACATGTGATGTATCACATGCTAGGAATCAGCCAATAGCAAGCGGCATATACGGCGCATGTGCAGATCGGGCCACAGGTCCTACACCAGAGAGCGGTGTCCTGCATCATACCGTGCGAGCGGGGAAAACCCCCGGTCACACGTAGGAGGCAGTAAGGACGCCGCCCGGGAGCAGGAGTCGGCAGACCGCGTCCGCACATGCGCACTACCGCCAATGCAGTGAGGACATAAAAGTACCAAATCCCAATAGAAGAAAGGCCAATGGGGAGGAGTCTGGACATATGACCGCGGTAATACATAGATCAAGAGGGGCAAAACGCCATGGCATACAACAATAAATAACCAGCAGTCAGTATAATAATTACAAAAGTCCATAATAAGTCACATGGAAAGAGAAGTAATAACATTATATATAATTATATATATATATATATATATATGTATATATATATATACATATATATATATATATATAATTAAGATACGCCGCATCTTCCATGATGACAATAGAGCTGATATTAAATTGCTTCTTATGGACCTAACGCCGGATCCTCCACATGGCAGAAAAGAGAGGGAGGCACATCTCAGCAAAGCAGCAATAGACAAAATAACGACTGTGAAGAAAAAAACCAAAATTAGGACATTCAAGTGAAAAAATAACACAACGCAAAAAACAATAAAACCAGGAACCGGCCAATGGAAACCAGTGCCTCATGGATGGGGGAAAGTAGAAATATATTCTTCTGTCGAAAAGACAGAGGAAGGATGCAAGAAAATGGGCGAACCGAGATACAGACAATAAAAAAACATAAAAAATAATAACCCAAAAATAAATTTATTAAAGAAATGAGGCAAAACTGAGCGACTCGTTCAGGCCGTGCGGTGCAACCGTATTCAACCTGACGATCCAGCTTGCTTCACGCTGCGCCAACATCTTTTTGTAATTACCCCCTCGTGCACCCAAATGGACACAGTCGATGCCCCTGATCCGCAGCGACCCCGCGTCGCAGTCATGGTGCAATTTAAAGTGACGGGGTATCATCTTTAGATCAGAGGCATCGACTGCGCCCTTAGCTGCCCGGATGTCACGCACGTGCTCCCTAGTACGTATACGGAGCTCCCTTGACGTTAGACCCACATAAATCAAAGGGCAGCCACACGTAGCGTAATATATAACATTTGTGGTGTGCACGATATGTGGTGTCTAATGGAGAATGTCCTATTTCCATCAGACGACGTGAAGGAGGCTGTCCGTACAATGTTGGCACAAGCCACACAGTGGCCGCACTGGAAACATCCCAGGGTTGGTCCTCTGGTGCCAAAAGGGTTACTAATGGGAGGAACGTAGTGACTCCGGATAAGCATATTTTTCAGGTTAGGGGACCTCCTTGCTGTCATAGAGGGATAGTCGCCCAAGGCGGGACCCAGGGATGGCTCAGTACCCAAAATGGGGCAATGCCGGGCCAGAATGTCTCTCATATTGCACCATTCATGATTATAAGTTGTTATGAAACGTATTTTTGAGTCCTCCGGCCCGGCCTTGGTGCGATTACCTATGGTGTAGAGAAGGTCCCTACGATGCGTCCTCCTAGCTCTATCATAGCCACGCCTGATGCACCTTCGGCTATAGCCGCGTGCCTCAAAATGTGCCTTAAGAGCAGCAGCCTGGGTTTGAAACCTATCTTCAGTGGAGCAGATCCGTCTCATCCTAAGGAACTGTCCGACCGGGACAGCCCTTACTGTAGCTGGACTCGGCGGGTCGATTTTCTTGATATCAGTCTGGAGATCGATACTTCCCATAGGGGGATTCTGAGTTACTTCCAAGCTGGCCGGACCTCACCAGCACCTGTGATCCATACCCTGGACTGTGGCTGCATACTACCAGTAAAGGTAAAGATACTGTAACCTTGTGTCCTCCAATTCTTGCCGACACTACACCGTTTGTCAACTTTATCCACTACATCGGGAGCCATGGGGTTTAAGCTTCACCTGCAGGAAGCCATACTTCTGAAGTATCATCAACCCTAGTGGACCCTTTTAAGCAGCGCCGGTCATCCCTGACCGAATTTCACAGGTGGCATCACGAACATTCTTTATTCAAAACAACCCCTTTAAAGACTTTCCCTTTAACTTGGATGCACAGGTCCATGGACCAGGTTACTGCCACTGTGACAACCCCTTTAATGACCACTGGACCTGGCCCGAGTACCCCAGGGTCCTAGCGCTCCAATAATATAAGTTTCAATAAACCGTCCCGATACATAATGTGCTGGTGGAAACTATTCTGGTTTTACATCACTGACGCCATCATGCATCGTGACATGTATCTCCCCTCCATCAATTCTACCGCTCCACATTGTCTCAGATAGATGCATCCAGTTTACCTCTCGTAAGTTATTGAACGGTACTTTGGAATTCTCATTGGCCTACCATCCTCAGTCCAATCAGATCCTGACTAATTTCCTCTGGCACTTTGTCAATGCCTACCACAGTAACTGAGCCAAACTCCTGCCTTGAGCAGAATTCTCAAGCAATAACCTTGTGAGCAAATCTTCAGCCAAATCTCCATTTTTGTGGTCTACGGTCAACATCCCAATATCCCGTTCCCTGTGTCTTCCACCTCCGATATTCCTGATGTTAATTCCCTTGTCAAGAGTTTTTCTGAAATCTGGGAAGACACCAAGTCTGCCTTATTAATATTCTCCAAGCGGATGAAGAGACACATGGACAAGAGATGTCTGGATTAGCCTCTGTTTTGTCCCAGGGATAAGGTCTGGCTGTTGGGTTGAGCACTGTTCAATCCCCACTGTAAACTAAGTACAAAAAAGTAGACAGACAAGGGGAATGAACTTAGCTTAAGCAGACTCAGAGAGGTAACACCAAATGTCCACAAATAGCTCCAGAGAGGAAGTTAGCAGACTGCTGCAGCTCCAAGCCTTCACAAGGGTATACTCGTGCCAACAGTGGGGACTGACCAATGTTCATCTTGTCCTCTTTCCTATTCAGCGCCTAGATCTAGGGATATACATTGCTTAGGTTTCCTGCTCAGTGATTGGTGTGGAACCAATATAGGGATGGTAGGGTAAGCACGGTGCTCTTAGATCTGCCTAGGGATCTCCACTCCCCCTTTCCCTAGCATTTGGGCTTCCTTCCCCTCATCCCCGCATGTTGGGCTTAGTCTTCCCACACTGTGCATGACATTATCACCAGCAGTGCATATTTAGAAAAAAAAATACTGGCACGTGGTTATATTTGTGTATGTTTTTTTTCTTCGGCGCTTTTTTTTCTTTTCTCCTTTGGTTATGGATCCGGTCGCAGGGCTGGCAGAGCAGCAACACTGTCTATCTCTGGAGGTGAATGACCTCCATTATGAGTTTCGGCAGCAGCAAAAGCGGCTGCAGGTCGCTGGTATTGGGGTCTCTGCAGGTAGGCCGGTCCAGCTGGAACCCAAGATTGCCCTCGTAGACAGATTTTCAGAAGGTAGAGACAAGTTTTTTGCATTGAAGGAAGCTTACAAACTGTATTTTGAACTTCGTCCTCACTGAGGAGCAACGAGATGGAATTTTGATCTCTCTGCTGCAAGAAGATCCTCAATCCTGGGCTCTCTCTTTACCACAGGTTTTGGCTTGTCTCCAGTCTGTGGAAGGATTTTTGAGGGCTTTAGCCCTTATCTATGTTGACCCTGACCGAGTCGCCTTGCCTGAGTCCAGGTTGCGTCGCCTTCAGCAAGGAAAGCGGTCAGTGGAGACATATAGCTCAAAATTCCACAGATTGGCAACTGATACTAAATGGAATGACCTGGCACTCAGAAACCAATTTCTTCAGGGCCTTATTGAAAGGTTGAAGGATGCATTGGCAGTGTATGAAACCCCTGAGTCCTTGGAGGCTGCTATGTCATTGGCTATACATGTTGATAGACACCTTCGGAATGGATGGGTAAGACCACATTCTCCGGTGCCTGCATTTTGGAGCATTGCCCCTTTGCCAGGGGAGTGGTCAAGCAGTGAATCATTTCTGAGGAAGGTGGAATAACCCATGCAGTTAAGGGGTGCCTCTGCATCGTACATTTCCCCAGAAATTTGCAAAAAGAAGGGATTGTGTTTTTTTGTGGAAAAAAAGGGGCATTTTATTGGGGTCTGTCCTTTGATGCCTAAACAAAAGGAGACTTGTTTAACCCTTGGTAGTCTGGAGTTGAATAAACAAGGTGTGCATTTATCGTCAACCTGCAGTTCCCGGTTTGTCCTGGCAGCAGAGGAGCAAAATCAAGGAGATTTCTGTGTTTGTTGATAGTGGAGCTGGAGTCAGCTTGTTTGATTCTGAGTTTGATAGAACTCATTGGCTGGCTTGTGTTACTTTAGCTAAGCCTATTCCCATCTTCGCCATTGACTCAGTGCCACTTGCACAGAAAGCTCTGACTCAGATTGTACATAATGTAAGACTGAGGGTGGGATTGGGTCACTGTGAGATAATCCCTTGTTATGTCCTTGACGGTCTTCCTATCCCAATTGTGCCTTCCCTGGTTGGTGAAACATAATCTGTTAGTGGATTGGCAAGCCACGGAGATCGTGGAGTGGGGAGATTACTGCCACGAGAACACACACAGTACTCCCAGAGGTGGTGTTGCAGAGTACAATCAGCAGCTTAAAGACACAGTACTCCCACATGTGGGGTTGTAGAGTAGACACAGTGGCTTTCGGCTCAGTACTCCCACAGATAGGGTTATAAAGTGCACAATCTTGCCTTGCGCAGGCGTGTACTATGGAGGACAGAGAATGAACTTCAATCCAATATTGCAGCCAGCATGCAGCCAGCGGGTAAGGAAAGGGTGAATCAAACACATAAAAACCCCGCCTCCATGGCTGAAGATTGTTCCCTCTAAATTCAGGTGACAGAGTCCCTTTAAGGACCTATAACTCTGCCCTTCACCTCGCCAAACAGACCTACTTCACCACCCTGATCTCCTCACTATCCAACAACCCCAAGAAACTTTTTGACACCTTTCTCTCCCTCCTCAGGCCAAAAGCACAAGCCCCTATCACAGACATTTGTGCTGATGACCTGGCCTCCCACTTTATAGAGAAAATAGACAATATCCGTCAAGAAATCCACTCCCAATCACCAAGTTCAGTGACTCCCATCTGTCCCTGCATTTTCCCTGGCTCACTCTCCACATTCGATCCCATCACAGAATAAGAAGTCTCCAGGCTCCTCTCCTCTTCTCATCCGACTACATGCACCACCGACTCCATTCCCTCACACCTCCTCCAGACTCTCTCACCAGTCGTCACAACTCACCTAACTACAATCTTTAATCTCTCCCTCTCCTCTGGCATTTTCCCCTCCTCCTTCAAACACTCTATCATTACTCCATTGCTAAAGAAACCCGCTATCGACCCATCCTGCACAAACAACTACAAACCAGTCTCCAATCTCCCCTTCATCTCTAAACTCTTGGAGCGCCTGATATACTCCCGCCTTACCCGTTACCTCTCCACTCACTCCCTCCTAGACCCTTCACAGTCCGATTTCCGCCCCCTACATTCGACAGAAACTGCACTCAGCAAAGTGACCAATGACCTTCTGACAGCAAAACGTAACGGTGACCACTCTCTGCTCATTCTTCTCGACCTTTCTGCAGCTTTCGACACTGTTGACCACCCTCTCCTACTCTCCAGGCTCCAGTCACTAGGCATTAAGGACACTGCTCTCTCCTGGTTCTCCTCCTATCTTTCTGACCGCTCCTTCAGTGTTCTGTTGGCTGGCTTGACTTCATCTCCTCTTCCTCTCACTGTCGGGGTACCTTAGGGCTCAGTCCTTGGCCCCCTTCTCTTCTCCCTCTACACAGCCCCAATTGGACAGACCATCAGCAGATTTGGCTTTCAGTACCATCTTTATGCTGATGACACAGAACTATACACGTCATCCCCTGACCTTACCCCCGCTGTACTACAGAACGCCACTGACTGTCTATCTGCAGTCTCCAACATCATGTCTGCTCTCTATGTGAAACTCAACCTCTCCAAAACTGAACTTCTGCTCCCGCCGTCTACTAACCTCCCTAAATCTGACATTTCCCTCTTCGTGGGTGGCACCATAATAACACCCCGGCAGCAGGCGCGCTGTCTGGGTGTTATGATTGACTCCAATCTCTCCTTCACCTCCCATATACATTTTCTTGCCCGCTCGTGTCACTTACATCTAAAGAACATCTTTAGAATCTGCCCTTTTCTCATCATGGAAACAACAAAAACCCTCACTGTCGCCCTGATCCACTCCCGCCTGGACTTCTGTAATGCTCTATTAATTGGCCTCCCCCTCACTCGACTTTTCCCTCTCCAGTCCATCCTTAATGCAGCAGCCAGGGTTGTCCATCTAGCTAATTGTTACTCGGACGCGTCCGCTCTTCGCCAGTCGTTACACTGGCTGCCCATTCATTACAGGATACAATTCAAAGTACTTGTTCTCACCCACAAAGCTCTCCAAAGTGCGGCACCCCCTTACATCTCCTCCCTCATTTCTGTCTATTGGCCTAACCGACCGCTGCGCTCTGCAAATGACTTTCGACTAACCTCTGCACTAATCCGCACCTCCCACTCCCGACTCCAAGACTTCTCCCACGATGTGCCAATTCTCTGAAATGCTCCAACCCAAGATATTAGGACCATCCACAATTTGCATAGTTTTAGGTGCTCGCTCAAAACACATTTGTTCAGAGCGGCCTATTATGTTCCTTAATAAAAATCATTTTATGTTTGTGTGTGTGTGTAGCCCATTCACTATCTCCATCTATCCCCCACCCCCTGAAGATGGCTGGACCATCATTGTAAATACATCATTTTAAATACACACCTGTGCTTTGTTTCTCCCCCACCTCATTGTAGATTGTAAGCTCTCACGAGCATGGTCGTCTTATTTCGCTTTAATTATTGTATTGTTAACGTTGTTACTTATGACTGTTGTGTTTGAAACTGTTAAACTGTAAAGCGCTGCGGAATATGTTGGCGCTATATAAATAAAGATTATTATTATTATTACTAAAGTGTCCCCAGCCAATTGCTGAGAGACACTTACTACTTAAGGCACCTCCACATGCTGGGAGGTGCCTGAGCAACATTTGTGCAGTTAGTTTACAGTTGCCTGCCTGCTGTTAGGTGCCCTTGTCTGTTCTGTGTTATATATAAATATATATAAATATATATACTGTATATATTTTCTAAAATACAAAGGAAACATATCATCTTTAACTTTAGCTCTTTTAGAGACCATTTCATATTCAACTTGCTTAAAGGGAATTTGTCAATCCTTGGACGATTTATTTTTACCTATTTCTATGAGCATACAGGTAATAGAACGGTTAAACCAGTATTTTCTGTATTCCTCATAGCTACAGTGTAGAACTTGAGAAATTCAATTATGATATGTTATGTTAATGATTTCTTTCAGGCTCCAGGGTGTGTGGTGCCTTTAAGAAATCACTGCCTCGTGACTTCATTATAATGGTACCCCTGTCCCATCAGCGTCACAGTGGCATGCTTGGTGCTGTAATCCTGCACATGCGCCATGTACATGCTCGGTTACATGAACTCTGTCCGCCCTTGCATGGGCAGTGTCTACATTGATCTTCCTCACCAGCGCCTGTGCAGAAGATAAATTCAGACACTGCTCATACAAGGGCAGACACAGTTTATGCACGTGCATGTCAGTGTAACTCTAATGGAACAGGGGTACCATTATAATGAAGTCAGGGATTTCTTGCAGGCACCACACACCCTGGAGCCTGAAACGATTAACAAAAAAGATTATAAATTAATTTCTTAAGATCTTCACTGCAGCTATGAGACATACAGGTAAGACTGGTTTAAACATTCTATTACCTGTATGATCAAAGAGGTGCACACTGAGCCAGAATATTCAACATAAACAAATCTTTATTGAGACCAAACTTCAGTGCTAAACATTAAAAACATGCATTAAAAACAGCAAAAAACATATGCCTACACACACTAATTTCAATGTCCTCTGTATATGGGGACATGATAGAAACCAGACCCCCTAGGACAAATAATCCTGTAATGTAACTCCGTGAGTTGAAGATAGGATAGAGTCTTCATAATGCAGATAAGTATCCAATGGCAAAGTTTTTAATGTTTAGCACTGAAGTTTGGTCTCAATAAAGATTTGTTTATGTTGAATATTCTGGCTCAGTGTGCACCTCTTTGTGCTTCTTTTTTCTTTTTCTTCTATAGCATTGTACTTATAAGCGCATTGGTAGCACCGGGCATATACAGTTAGGGCCAGAAATATTTGGACAGTGACACAATTTTCGCGAGTTGAGCTCTGCATGCCACCACATTGGATTTGAAATGAAACCTCTACAACAGAATTCAAGTGCAGATTGTAACGTTTAATTTGAAGGGTTGAACAAAAATATCTGATAGAAAATGTAGGAATTGTACACATTTCTTTACAAACACTCCACATTTTAGGAGGTCAAAAGTAATTGGACAAATAAACATAACCCAAACAAAATATTTTTATTTTCAATATTTTGTTGCAAATCCTTTGGAGGCAATCACTGCCTTAAGTCTGGAACCCATGGACATCACCAAATGCTGGGTTTCCTCCTTCTTAATGATTTTGCCAGGCCTTTACAGCCGCAGCCTTCAGGTCTTGCTTGTTTGTGGGTCTTTCCGTCTTAAGTCTGGATTTGAGCAAGTGAAATGCATGCTCAATTGGGTTTAGATCTGGAGATTGACTTGGCCATTGCAGAATGTTCTACTTTTTGGCACTCATGAACTCCTGGGTAGCTTTGGATGTATGCTTGGGGTCATTGTCCATCTGTACTATGAAGCGCCGTCCAATCAACTTTGCAGCATTTGGCTGAATCTGGGCTGAAAGTATATCCCGGTACACTTCAGAATTCATCCGGCTACTCTTGTCTGCTCTTATGTCATCAATAAACACAAGTGACCCAGTGCCATTGAAAGCCATGCATGCCCATGCCATCACGTTGCCTCCACCATGTTTTACAGAGGATGTGGTGTGCCTTGGATCATGTGCCGTTCCCTTTCTTCTCCAAACTTTTTTCTTCCCATCATTCTGGTACAGGTTGATCTTTGTCTCATCTGTCCATAGAATACTTTTCCAGAACTGAGCTGGCTTCTTGAGGTGTTTTTCTGCAAATTTAACTCTGGCCTGTCTATTTTTGGTATTGATGAATGGTTTGCATCTAGATGTGAACCCTTTGTATTTACTGTCATGGAGTCTTCTCTTTACTGTTGACTTAGAGACAGATACACCTACTTCACTGAGAGTGTTCTGGACTTCAGTTGATGTTGTGAACGGGTTCTTCTTCACCAAATTAAGTATGCGGCGATCATCCACCACTGTTGTCATCCGTGGACGCCCAGGCCTTTTTGAGTTCCCAAGCTCACCAGTCAATTCCTTTTTTCTCAGAATGTACCCAACTGTTGATTTTGCTACTCCAAGCATGTCTGCTATCTCTCTGATGGATTTTTTCTTTTTTTTCAGCCTCAGGATGTTCTGCTTCACCTCAATTGAGAGTTCCTTTGACCGCATGTTGTCTGCTCACAGCAACAGCTTCCAAATGCAAAACCACACACCTGGAATCCACCCCTGACCTTTTAACTACTTCATTGATTACAGGTTAACGAGGGAGACGCCTTCAGAGTTAATTGCAGCCCTTAGAGTCCATTGTCCAATTACTTTTGGTCCCTTGAAAAAGAGGACGCTCCATACGACGGGACCCCAATATCTCTGGGGTGATGGTTGGGAGTAAATCTTTTAAGATCGCACTATTTGCGGATGATGTTCTATTGACGCTTACTAATCTCCACGTGTCCCTTCCGAACCTCATGAGGGCTTTGAGGAGATACGGGGACCTATCTGGATATAAAATCAATTCCAGCAAAACGGAGGCTATGCCGCTGAACATCCCCCCTGAGGTATGGGACCATCTACGCCTGAATTTTAAATTCAGGTGGAAACAGGATGCTGTGAAATATTTGGGGGTGAATATTACGTCCTCATACGAGACCCTCTACAAACTAAATTTCCCCTCCCTCTTTAAAGAATCAAAAGCCCGCCTAACTAAATGGCAATCACTTCCTCTCTCGTGGATGGGTCGGATAGCGGCGGTAAAAATGAGTCTTTTACCCAGATTGATCTACGCCTTTCAGACCCTCCCAGTTGGAGTTCCGGTCTCGGAACTGAAGTCCCTTCAGGCGGCTATTATTAGGTTCATATGGCAACAAAAGCGCCATAGAGTGGCTAAGGAGGTTCTCACAGCTCATAAGACCAGGGGAGGGCTTTCTGTGCCAAATATTCTTAAATACTACTGGGCTACACACCTGAGGAGAATCCCCTGCTGGACGTCCCTATGGGCCTACAGCAGGTGGAATGAAATAGAGAAATTATGGCTTGCCCCAATACACCCTAACTCTCTTTTATGGTCGCCAGCACAATGTAAGTCCTTTCCACCCCTTCTAGGCCCCATGCAGTCCACTCGTGACATTTGGAACACCTGCACATGGAGATTCGCCCTCATGTCACCTTGCTACCCCCTGGTGTCCTTCATCTATCATCCACAGCTCCCAGGCAGTTTAGAATCTCCTATGGTTCACCCTTGGCTTAAAGCAGGCCTATTTAGATTTGCGGACATTATAGACGGGGAGACCATGGAGATTCACTCCTTTGATTATCTTAAGCAACATTTCTCGATTTCCAACAGGGAATTCTTTCAATACCTACAAATTAGAGATTTTGCTAACTCCCTATATGGTAAAGCGGGAGCTTCTATCCCCACGGATTTCGAGAAAATTTGCAGGAGAGGTGTGAACACCAGGGGTCTGATTTCAGAAATTTACAACATTTTATCGGATCCACAGGATGGGTCTGGTGAATCTTTTCTATATATGCGCAAGTGGGAGGCCGCCTTGGAGCGGCGTATTTCTCCCCGAGAGTGGTCTGTCATTTGGAGGAATGCCGCAAAATCATCAGTGTGTACTCTCTATAGAGAAAATATCTATAGGATACTAATGCACTGGTATCACACTCCAGAGTTTCTGCATGGACTGAATCCCTCTATCCCTCCCTCCTGTTGGAGATGTGGGGGAAGCACTGGGTCTCTTGTCCACATATTTTGGTCATGCCCAAAAATTGTGCCCTTTTGGGGTCAGGTTAAGTCCCTCATAGATAAGGTATTGCATGCAGACATAAAACTAAACCCGCTAGTGCTTCTCCTGGGTCACGGGGCGCCGGGTATGGGCAAACTTTCCAATAGATTATTGCAACATATCCTTACGGCGGCCAGATGCCTGATTGCGTGTCTTTGGAGACAGCCGAGTCCCCCTTCGCTTCAGATCCTCCTTGGATGGATCATGGATGTCAGAAGGATGGAACACCTTACAGCCTTACTAAATGACTCGGTGGTGCGCTTCCAGGCTATATGGTCTCCGTGGGATTATTATGCAGCGGGATCCGACCTGTAGTGCGACTGAGTTCGGATTTGATTAATCGATTTAACTGAGGTTTTTCCCTTTTTTTTTTTTCCCCTCTCTCTTTCCTCCCTTCCCTCTACCCCTTATTGTCTTGTCTTTGTCATTTACGTCTTTGTAGAATTAAGGTCATTGATGGCCTTATATCGTCTATATTGTTTATATCGTTTACTGTTCATGCATTCTATACAGAAACTAAATGCTTGTAAGACCCTGTTTTGTTCTAAAATGTTTAATAAAATAAAAATTTTATGGTTAAAAAAAAAGAAAAAGAGGACGCTATGCATTACAGAGCTATGATTCCTAAACTCTTTCTCCGATTTGGATGTGGAAACTATCATATTGCAGCTGGGAGTGTGCACTTTCAGCCCATATCTATATATATAATTGCCTAAGGGTTTTTCCGTCTGTCTGTCTGTCTGTCTGTCTGTCTGTCCTGGAAATCCCGGCTCTCTGCCAGGCCGCCAGGCCTCGACCAATCAGCGACGGGCACAGCGACGATGATGTCATAAAGGACGTAGACATCCCACGTCTGATTGGTCGAGGCCTGGCGGCCTCGACCAATCAGCAACGGGCACAGTGACGATGATGTCATAATGGTTGCCATGGCGACGATGATGTCATAAAGGTTGCCTCAACCAATCAGCGACGGGCACAGCGACGATGATGTCATAATGGTTGCCATGGCGATGATGATGTCATAAAGGTTGCCTCAACCAATCAGCAACGGGCACAGCGATGATGATGTCATAAAGGACGTAGACATCCTGCGTCTCTGATTGGTCGAGGCCGCCAGGCCTCGACCAATCAGCAACGGGCACAGCGACGATGATGTCATAATGGTTGCCATGGCGACGATGTCATAAAGGTTGCCTCAACCAATCAGCGACGGGCATAGCGACGATGATGTCATAATGGTTGCCATGGCGATGATGATGTCATAAAGGTTGCCTCAACCAATCAGCAACGGGCACAGCGACGATGATGTCATAATGGTTGCCATGGCGATGATGATGTCATAAAGGTTGCCTCGGCCAATCAGCGAAGGACACAGTCTGCAGCGAATTCTGGAATCATCATTGTCCATATACTACGGGGACATGCCTGGCGGCCTCGACCAATCAGTGACGAGCACAGCGACGATGATGTCATAAAGGACATAGACATCCCGCGTCTGATTTGTCGAGGCCGCCAGGCCTCGACCAATCAGCAACGGGCACAGAGACGATGATGTCATAAAGGATCTAGAAATCCCACGTTTCTGATTCAGCGACGGGCACAGTATCGACGTAGATGTCATAATGGTTGCCATGGCGACGATGATGTCATAAAGGTTGCCTCGACCAATCAGCGACGGGCACAGTCTGCCGCGAATTCTGGAATCATCATTGTCCATATACTATGGGGACATGCATATTCTAGAATACCCGATGCGTTAGGCCTCGACCAATCAGCAACGGGCACAGCGACGATGATGTCATAAAGGACGTAGAAATCTCAGGTTTCTGATTCAGCGACGGGCACAGTATCGACGTAGATGTCATAATGGTTGCCATGGCGACGATGATGTCATAAAGGTTGCCTCGACCAATCAGCGACGGGCACAGTCTGCCGCGAATTCTGGAATCATCGTTGTCCATATACTACGGGGACATGCATATTCTAGAATACCCGATGCTTTAGAATCGGGCCACAATCTAGTTATATATATAATTGTATTTCTGAACATGTTTTTGTAAACAGCTAAAATAACAAAACTTGTGTCACTGTCCAAATATTTCTGGCCCTAACTGTATGGTGAGAAGTATTTAGGTGGTGCCCGCTCGACTTTCTTTATCTATATATATATATATATATATATATATATATATATATATATATACACACGTTTCTCAAAAAAATAAAGGAAACACTGAAAAAACAGAATATAACTCCAATTAAAACAAAGTTCTGTGAAATCAAACTGTCCACTTGGGAAGCAACACTATTTGACAATTAATTTCACATGCTATTGTGCAAATGGAATAGACAACAGATGGAAATTATTAGCAAGTGTGACGCCCCAGGGTCCTGGTTGCCACAGTGACATTGCTTTCCTCACAGGGAGAGTGATGTTACATTTGGAAGCGATGAAGGAGATCTTTTATCAGGTAACCACAATGCATACAACATGTTCATACTTCAGGCCAGAAGGGGGGCTCTAAACCTGTTTAAGGTGAACTCCCCTATAACTACATCCTGGTCTGGAGGGAAGGGGTTCAGAAAGTGAGAGACACAGAAGAGAGCAGGCCGACATAGAGTGTCAGAAGGTCTGAAGGGGCCGTGTAGTCTGAAGCACTAAAGCTCCTGGAAAGAGACATACAGAAAGCTGAACATTCAGTGAGTGTGCAGGAGAGCGAAGCACAGGAGAGTGACATCAGGGGAGACCAGCTGCAAATGAACTATCTCCTTCTGAAGCGCAGATAACCGGTAGCCGGAACACCGAGGACTGTAAGGGACTCCATGACTAACATCAGAGACAGGCAGGACAGCTAAACTGCAAGTTACCTGTCCGCCTTAAAACCCAGGAGGCACGGTAACACCCTTAAAGCCCGGGGTGTGCTAGAGTCCCTATGAACAGGCTCAAGTCACCAGTCATACGGGTTATGTCCCATCCTATACGGGGAACAGAGAGAGAACATCTGTGAGGACCTTATATGAAGCTTTAGGCAGTAAAGGACTTCAAAACCACCGCACCAGAGGAAGGCTTTTAACTCCACCTGGTAAAGGGGACTCTGGATTCGCTTCCAAGCTGGCCAGGCCCTGCCTGCCCTGTGATCTGGTGCTCTGGACTGTGGCTGCTGAAGTCTTCAGTAAATAAGGTAAAGAGACTGCAAACCTGTGTCCTCGTTCTTCACTGCACTCCTCACCATCTTCCATCTACACACCGGGAGCCCAGGGGATATACTTCACCTGTGGGAAGTTATACTATCTAGTTGCCATAACAACACCCCAGAGGACCGCTTAAAGCAGCGTCGGACCCCACTGACCGAATATCACAGGGGCATCACAAACATAAACTTTATTCCCTTTAAAGACCTTTCCCTTTTACATGGGCGCCCAGGGCCATGGACTGGGTCGCCACCCTGACATCCCCCTGTGAACGCAGGACCCGGTACTGAGTACCCCATGGACCTGGCGGGTGATTCACAATTATCAAGACACACTCAATAAAGGAGTGGTTCTGCAGGTGGGGACCACAGACCACATCTCAGTACCAATGCTTTCTGGCTGATGTTTGGTCACTTTTGAATGTTGGTTGTGCTTTCACACTCGTGGTAGCATGAGACAGACTCTACAACCTACACAATTGGCTCAGTTAGTGCAGCTTATCTAAGATGGCACATAAATGCGAGCTGTGGCAAGAAGGTTTTCTGTGTCTGTCAGCGTAGTGTCCAGAGGCTGGAGGCACTACCAGGAGACAGGACAGTACACCAGGAGAAATGGAGATGGCCTTAGGAAGGCAACAACCCAGCAGCAGGACCGCTACCTCAGCCTTTGTGCAAGGAGGAATAGGAGGAGCACTGCCAGAGCCCTGTAAAATGACCTCCAGCAGGCCACAAATGTGCATGTGTCTGCACAAACGGTTAGAAACCGACACCATGAGGATGGTCTGTGTGCCCGAGATCCACAGATGGGGGTTGTGCTCACAGCACAAGACCATGCAGGATGCCTGTCATTTGCCACAGAACACCAGGATTGGCAAATTCCCCACTGGCGCCCTGTGCTCTTCACAGATGAAAGTAGGTTCACACTGAGCACATGTGACTAGTGTTGAGCGATACCGTCCGATACTTGAAAGTATCGGTATCGGATAGTATCGGCCGATACCCGAAAAGTATCGGATATCGCCGATACCGATATCCGATACCAATACAAGTCAATGGGACACCAAGTATCGGAAGGTATCCTGATGGTTCCCAGGGCCTGAAGGAGAGGAAACTCTCCTTCAGACCCTGGGATCCATATTAATGTGTAAAATACAGAATTAAAATAAAAAATATTGATATAATCACCTCTCCGGAGGCCCCTGGACATCACCGCTGGTAACCGGCAGGCTTCTTTGTTTAAAATGAGCGCGTTTAGGACCTGAGAATGACGTCGCGGCTTCTGATTGGTCGCGTGCCACTCATGTGACCGCCACGCGACCAATCAGAAGCCGCGACGTCATTCGCAGGTCCTAAATTCCTAGAATGAGGAGTTTAGGGCCTGAGAATGACGTCGCGGCTTCTGATTGGTCGCGTGCCGCTCATGTGACCGCCACGCGACCAATCAGCAGCCGCGACATCATTCTCAGGTCCTAAACTCCTCATTCTAAGAATTTAGGACCTGAGAATGACGTCGCGGCTTCTGATTGGTCGCGTGGCGGTCACATGAGCGGCACGCGACCAATCAGAAGCCGTGACGTCATGAAAGTCCCTAAACGCGCTCATTTTAAACAAAGAAGGCTGCCGGTTACCAGCGGTGATGTCCAGGGGCCTCCGGAGAGGTGAGTATATCAATATTTTTTATTTTAATTCTTTATTTTACACATTAATATGGATCCGATACCGATTCCCGATATCGCAAAAATATCGGAACTCGGTATCGGAATTCCGATACCGCAAGTATCGGCCGATACCCGATACTTGCGGTATCGGAATGCTCAATACTACATGTGACAGATGTGACAGAGTCTGGAGATGCTGTGGAGAGTGATCTGCTGCCTGCAACATCCTTCAGACTGACCGGTTTGACAGTGGGTCAGTAATGGTGTGGGGTGGCATTTCTTTGGAAGGCAGCAAAGCCCTCCATGTGCTCGCCAGAGGTAGCCTGACTGCCATTAGGTACCGAGATGAGATCCTCAGACCCCTTGTGAGACCATATGCTGGTGCGGTTGGCCCTGGGTTCCTCCTAATGCAGGACAATGCCAGACCTCATGTGGCTGGAGTGTGTCAGCAGTTTCTGCAAGATGAAGGCATTGAAGCTATGGACTGGCCCACCCGTTCCCCAGACCTGAATTCAATTGTACACATCTGGGACATCATGTCTCTCAACATCCAACAATGTCACGTTGCACCACAGACTGTCTAGGAGTTGGGGGATGCTTTAGTCCAGGTCTGGGAGGAGATCCCTCAGGAGACCATCCGCCGCCTCATCAGGAGCATGCCCAGGCTTGTAGAGAGGTCATACAGGCACATGGAGGCCACACACACACAACTGAACATCATTTCCTTGTCTTGAGGCATTTCCACTGAAGTTGGATCAGCCCGTAATTTGATTTTCCATTTTGATTTTGAGTATCATTCCAATTCCAGTCCTCCATGGGATATTCATTTTGATTTACATTGATCATTTTTATGTTTTATTTTTCTCAACACATTCCACTATGTAATGAATAAAGATTTGCAACTGAAATAATTCATTTAGTGATATCTAGGATGTGGTATTTTAGCGTTCCCTTTAATTTTTTGAGCAGTGTAATATATGAGTTTCACTTTTTGTATTGAAGAACTGAAATTAATTAACTTTTTGATGATATTCTAATTTTGTGAGAAGCACCTGTATATATATTATTCAGTACATTTTACCTCCTAGCACAGGAGAACCTGGCATGTTTTCCCAGCATTGAGGGTCAAGAAAGGGCATGTACTTCATCAAACTTACAGAGGATGAAACTTGGGTAGAGAAAAAAAAGGAGGAAAATGGAGTCACTGACAGCTGGCCATACACAAAATTGAAAGACCGCTCCCAATGATGTCCAGCTGTAATAACGATTTACAACTTTCTAAATAACAATTGTGATCCTGTTGACCATTACCATCTCACTAATTAAAGCACCTTTGCTAATAGAAAATAAATAGAAGGGCCTCTATGCAAGCCTTTTAATGGTGGCTATGTACAGTATAACGTGAGAATTTAAAGAGAAAATCAATGTGTAAAACACCAGGTATTGCACTGCAGATAAAACAATGCATTCGTGTTGACTAGAGCATCTCTTTAATTACTGCATAAGCATTTTAGTGGAGTAGTTTAACTTACGGTATTATGTTCTAAACCAATACTTTCAAAATAAAGCAGCTAACAATGGCATCTTGAAAGTGTTGTGAATAAATATGTTCACACATGCAAAATCTAAATAGGATAAAACATGGAATAAGATCAATTAGTTAAGATAAAATGCAGCCTCAAGGGAATAAGCCTCTACCTTTCTTCGTGGAGTGTAAATAATGAGCATAAAACTGGGATGAGATGAAGACAATCTAGAAGCTGAGACTGGTTGGCTTTGCAATTAAATGTATAGTAATAATATCAAAGTAAACTGTAATGAACCCCGTCCAAAACTGCTCTTTACTACAAAGCACCATAAATGTATAGCATCAGGATCACATGGGCTCAGGAGCTCTTTACACCGGGTTCAGTTTTAGCCTACAGATAACACAGTGCTGCAAGACAGTTTAAGCCTTCTGAGGCTGTGATCAATCATCAAAGTTGCACCTAAGTGATTTTAAGCCCTTTCTATCACATGAGTGCAAGTTGATGATGAGTTTCCAGGGCATGAGTGAGCCTAGAAAAGCCCATAGGTCTGTCATTTATGAGCCTGCTGGCCCTGGCTAAGGCCAACTTCACATGTTCACTTAAAAAAGTACAGGTAAGAAGGCTATCGTGGTTTTCTGTTGGCCGTCCATGTGACATCCTTGTGCCGTCCATGTGCCCTGCCATTCATGTGACACGTACTGGAATAGAATGAAGAATAGAAATTACTGATTTTGAGGTGTTAAAGATAATAGATTAAATAGATAGATATCCATCACATTTATAATTTGTGCCTTGCATGTGTAGCTTACTATACATGTATTAACCACATAAATACATGAAAAAATGATGTAGGGTCCCCCATTTTTTGGTAACCAGCAATGATAATGCAGAAAGCTGAGGGATGACATTATCAGGCAGGGAAGGTCCACGGTTATTGGACTCTTCTCAGCCTAAAAATACCAGCCATCAGCATTCCCAGAAGAGGAGTATCACATGAGATGAGCAAGTGAATATCCAGCATCAGATTCTTCCATAAAAACCTTGTCTTTTATTTAGCAGAAATCACATAAAATAGAGAAGAAAAACGTTGTAATTTCACATCCAAAAGAAAACTTAAAATCCTATGCAAACAAGTTTCGGATGACTGTTTGCAGAAGAAGGTATCTTTCTAATGCCATTTGTAAAATATCGCATAAAGGTTCAGCAGCATCCAATCACTTGCTGAGATACATAATGGTAGTGTATCCTCCACTGAAGTAATCGGTATGGCGCAAGTAAAATAACCCATTAGGGAAGGTGATTTAAAACATAAGCTTTTAAACCGTGAGAGCTGGTGAATATATATATTAAAAATAAGATTCATAAAATATAAAAATATTTAGAATTGAGAGTCCAAATTAGTTGAGGATATCCGGCTGGGGTTCTCAATGAGGCCTTTAAATCCTCAAACGCTAAGGAAAGAAGTTCATTGTTAATTACCAAGAAGAAAGAGGATGACGGTAATGATTTTAGGATCATAGGTATGTTTGATGATAAATCTGATGAGGTAAAAAAGGCTATTCGAAAACATCTGGGAATCCTCAAGATGGACCCTGACATATGTGATATCATTCCCGATGTCCCATTGCTCACTGTGACAAAACACTCTGGGATCGCCTTTGCTGGGGTCAAAGGACACGTGGTTTGTGCATTGAATCTGAGGCGTACAGCAGGTTTCTGAGCAGGCTGACCTCAGGTCAGATTTATTAACGTGAAAGCAACACAAAAAACAAAACATAAAAATAAACCCTAGCCTGTCCGGCACTAACTAAACAAATACGTTGCTATCTCAACAACTGGGGGGGCTTCTCCCACCCAGCTAACATCATACAGATCTTGAGCAGAGCTCTTCACTCACGTTTGTCTCACACAGGCAGGCAATCTGTGTGCCCCAGGCAGACACTGGAAACACCCAGCTGGTCATCTTTTATTCCTGCAATCATTAACCCATTAGCACCCTGAAGATACTGAGTGGCCTAATTCACATAGGACAAACACCTGGGCGAGATATACCTGCCTCCATCTACCACACCAGCATGAGTCTTACATATCTCCCCCCCTTGCTCAGACCACTCCGGTCGAGCAAGAACACTTTTGAAACAGTGCACTCGGGATAGGGCATCGGCGTTCCCCATCTGCACCCCAGGTCGGTGCTCCACCGTAAAAGAGTAAGCCTGCAGGGCAAGGAACCACCTGGTTACCCGACTATTACGGTCCTTGTGGAGGTGCATCCACTTGAGAGGGGCATGGTCTGTGACCAGCCTAAACTTCCTACCAGCCAGGTAATACTTGAGGGAGTCGAGAGCCCATTTAATGGCTAGGCACTCTTTTTCAACCATGCATACCTCTGCTCATGTACATTCAGTTTCCGACTGAGATAGAGGACCGGGTGTTCGACTCCGTCCCTCACCTGGGAAAGTACAGCTCCGACACCAGTATCAGAGGCATCAGTTTGTACCACAAACTCGCTGCTGAAATCAGGAGTCACTAGTATGGGCTGAGAGCACAAAGCCCGTTTCAGGCTGTGGAAGGCCTCTTCAGCAGCTGAGGTCCATTTTACCATGACGGAACCCTTCCCCTTGGTAAGATCCGTCAAGGGTGTAGCCATGGCTGCAAAATTGGGTATGAACCGGCGATAATAGCCGGCAATCCCCAGGAAAGCCTGCACTTGTTTCTTGTTCACTGGTTGTGGCCAGCCCTGAATTGCCTGTATTTTGTCGATCTGGGGTTTAACCACTCCTCGGCCAATCACGTAGCCCAAGTATCGGGCTTCTTCAAGCCCGATGTGGCATTTCTTGGGGTTTGCCGTTAAACCTGCATCTCGCAGGTCATCAATCACGGCTTGTACCTTCTGGAGATGAGTTTCCCAGTCCATGCTGTAAATTACGATGTCATCCAGGTAGGCAGAAGCGTACTGTCTGTGAGGCCTCAAGACTCGATCCATCAATCTCTGGAACGTTGCGGGAGCTCCGTGAAGTCCAAACGGCATATAGACATACTGGAACAGACCTTCCGGTGTAGCAAATGCCGTCTTCTCTCTGGCCGCCTCGGCCAGAGGAATCTGCCAGTACCCCTTTGTTAAATCCAGGGTCGTAATGTATCGGGCTTTACCAAGCCGGTCGATCAACTCATCGACCCGGGGCATAGGGTACGCATCAAATTTAGAAACTGCATTCAGTTTCCTAAAGTCATTACAAAACCGGATGGAGCCATCCGGTTTAGGTATCAACACAATTGGACTGGACCAGGCGCTGTGTGACTCCTCAATGACTCCTAAGTCCAACATTGCCATCACTTCCTGGGAGACGGCTTCACGGCGGGCTTCCGGAATCCGGTAGGGCTTCACATGAACAGTGACGCCAGGCTCTGTGACAATCTCATGTTTCACCAACTTCGTCCGGCCAGGTTTTTCGGAGAAAAACTGTCGGTTCTGTAACAAAAATTGCTTAACCTCAGATTTTTGTCGTTCTGAGAGAGTCTCAGCAACCTGCACCTCTGGTACAGTAGGTGAACAAACCGGACGGGGCAGATCCGCCGTTAGGGCAGAGCGGTCTTTCCAGGATTTTATCAGATTCACATGATAAATCTGTTCCGGTTTTCTCTTACCCGGCTGGTACACTTTATAGTTCACTTCACCAACTCTTTCTCGGACCTCAAATGGGCCCTGCCATTTCGCCAGGAATTTACTATCCACTGTAGGGATTAGGACCAACACCCTATCGCCGGGTGCAAATGTACGGACCTTAGCGCCTCTATCATAACTTTGCCTCTGGGCTCCCTGGGCCTGTAACATATGGTCCCTAACAATGGGCATGACAGCGGCAATACGATCCTGCATTTGTGTTACATGGTCGATCACCGTTTTAAAGGGAGTGACTTGACCTTCCCAGGTTTCTTTTGCGACGTCCAGCAGTCCCCGGGGACGACGGGCGTACAACAGTTAGAAAGGCGAAAATCCTGTGGAAGACTGGGGAACTTCCCTAATGGCAAACAGCAAATAGGGTAACAAGTAATCCCAGTTCTTCCCATCTTTGTCTATCGCCTTCCGGAGCATCTGTTTTAAGGTTTTGTTGAAGCGCTCAACCAGGCCATCTGTTTGAGGGTGATAGACAGACGTACGCAACGGGTCTATTTGTAAGAGCCTGCAGAGCTCCTTCATTACCCTCGACATAAAGGGAGTCCCCTGGTCGGTGAGTATCTGTTTTGGAATTCCCACCCGACTAAACACTTGTACCAATTCCTTGGCGATCGTCTTGGTAGCTGTGTTACGCAAAGGGACGGCTTCCGGGTAACGAGTGGCATAGTCCACGATGACGAGGATATGTTGGTGCCCACGTGCGGATCGGGGAAGGGGCCCAACCAAATCCATCCCAATTCTCTCAAAAGGGACCCCGATGATAGGAAGGGGTACCAAAGGGCTACGGAACTGAGATTTAGGGGCCGCGATTTGGCACTCTGGACAGGACTCACAATAGTTACGCACATCACAATGTATTCCAGGCCACACAAAACAATGCAATATCCTTTCTGTGGTTTTCTGTACCCCCAGATGTCCCCCCATTATATGTCCGTGGGCCAAATCCAGTACCTTCCGCCGATAAGGTTTGGGTACCACTAACCGTTGCACTGTGTCTTCCCCTTTTTTTTCTACCTGGTAGAGCAAATCATTTTCAAGAACCATATACGGGTACGCTAGCCTAGTGTCAGGTTCTACGGGTACCCCATCTATCATTTTTACATTTTTCCTAGCCGGAGTCAGGGCAGGATCTTTCATTTGCTCGCTGTGGAAGTCATCCACCTGGACTCCCAAATCTGGCAGGCAGGGTGCCGGATGGCTGTCTGCCTCCGCCTCTCGCTGAGGTTCCTCAGTTTCCTCTGTTTCCCCCGCCATGACGGAGAAGGGGTACTGAAGGTTAGATTCACTAACCTCCCCAGCAACATCTTCCTGTGGGGTCTCCTCTAGGGACTCGGGACCTCCAGATGGCATGGGAGAAGATTCACGGGTACAGCTACCGTGAAGGAGTAACTGATTCTCCCACAACTGCCAGAAATAGGGAAAATCCCTGCCCAGGATTACATCATGTAACAATGCGGGAACGAGTCCCACTTTGTGCTGCACTGACCCATAGGGAGTAGAAATCCATATGACCGCTGTTAAGTACGAGCGGGTGTCACCATGCACACACGTCACAGAAAACTTGTCAGACGGACCAGACGGAAGTGCCACCAGACTAGCTTTCACCAGAGTCACCACACTTCCAGAGTCTAGTAATGCCACAACATTTTTCCCATCAACAGATAATTCACACAGGTGTTTCACTGTATCATTTTGACCCGCATTCACACTCACTAGCTGTGTAACCAAAGACATGCGTTTTCTAGAGTCTATAACGTCGCACTGCATGGGTTCAGCGGTAACAGGACAGTTCGCAGAAACATGACCCTTCTCATGGCAGCGGAAACACCTAACAGGTCCCCTACTGAGACCACCGTCCAATACTCTTGGTCTCGGAGTGCGAGCAGTCCCGGACTCCTCCCCCACAGTTTTAAGCGATTTTCCTTCACCCGTGGTCCCTGGAACAGTCTTACCGGTTCCACGAGGAGGAGGCACAGTCCGGGGTTTGGCGGTGTCGTCGGGAAGTCCTTCTGCCACGGAATAACGCTCGACCAACTCCACAAGTTGATCCGCTGTCGTGGGATTTCCTTGGCTTACCCACCTTTTCAGCGCTGGGGGTAGTACTCTCAGGTACTTGTCCAGGACAACCCGCTGGATTATTTCGGGTATTGTCAGTACCTCGGGTTGCAGCCATTTCTTTGTCAAGTAGATCAGGTCGAACATCTGAGACCGCGCTGGTTTATCTTGCTGGTATGTCCACTGATGTACCCTCTGTGCACGGACAGCCGTCGTCACACCCAGCCGGGCCAGGATCTCAGCTTTCAGCTTCTCAAAGTCCTGAGCGACCTCCGGGTCCAAATCATGGTAAGCTTTTTGGGCCTCGCCGGAGAGAAACGGGGCAATCAAATCGGCCCATCTTGCCTTCGGCCACTTCTCTCTCAATGCCGTCCGCTCAAAAGTTGTCAGATATGCCTCGACGTCATCTTCTGCAGTCAGCTTTTGCCAGTATCGACTCACATGGATCCTTCTGGACTCTGCTTCCGGGTCAGCGTCAGGCATGCTCACCAGGCGCTGCGCCACCTGTTGGAGAAGTTGGCGGTCTGCAACCGTCATGTCCAGTAACTCCTTCAGCTGTGCGGCCATCAAGCGATTAGCTTCGTGCTGTGCGGCAGTGGCCTGCTGCTGTACGGCAGTGGACTGTACTAAGGCTTTCACCACGTCTTCCATGCTGTCGCCTGTGCCACGGTATGCCCGCGTTCTCCACCACAATGTGACAAAACACTCTGGGATCGCCTTTGCTGGGGTCAAAGGACACGTGGTTTGTGCATTGAATCTGAGGCGTACAGCAGGTTTCTGAGCAGGCTGACCTCAGGTCAGATTTATTAACGTGAAAGCAACACAATAAACAAAACATAAAAATAAACCCTAGCCTGTCCGGCACTAACTAAACAAATACGTTGCTATCTCAACAACTGGGGGGGCTTCTCCCACCCAGCTAACATCATACAGATCTTGAGCAGAGCTCTTCACTCACGTTTGTCTCACACAGGCAGGCAATCTGTGTGCCCCAGGCAGACACTGGAAACACCCAGCTGGTCATCTTTTATTCCTGCAATCATTAACCCATTAGCACCCTGAAGATACTTAGTGGCCTAATTCACATAGGACAAACACCTGGGCGAGATATACCTGCCTCCATCTACCACACCAGCATGAGTCTTACATCACATATAGAAGAGGGAGGTCAATTCGTGATAAATTGGTTCACAGTGCTTTTTCCCCTCCAAAGAAAACCCCTACTTGGTTAGAAAATAGACAAACTGGTACTTTCAAGTGTGGAAAATGTAAATTCTGTAAGTATGTCTCCAGAAGCAACTCTTTTGCTAGCTCCCATACGGGCAAAAAGTACGATATAAGTCATTTTGCCAAACTGCAAAACTGAGGGGGTCACTTACCTTTTTCAGTGCAGTTGCCCTAAGGACTATGTGGGCAAGACAGAAAGGGAGCTACGCAGAAGGGTGGGAGAATATGTGGGGGACATCTATATATATAATTGTCTAAGGGGTACTTCCGTCTTTCTGTCCTCAACTTCCGTAACGGAAATCCCGCGTCGCTGAATGGTCTCGGCAGCTGCCTGTCATGGCAGCCCGCTCCATACTCCCCGCAGTCAGTGTCCCCGGTGCTCCGCTCGATACTCCCCGCTCCATGCTCCCCGCAGTCAGTGTCCCCGGCGCCCGCTCCATACTCCCCGCAGTCAGTGTCCCTGGTGCTCCGCTCCATACTCCCCACAGTCAGTGTCCCCGGTGCCTGCTCCATACTCCCCGCAGTCAGTGTCCCCGGCACCCGCTCCATACTCCCCGCAGTCAGTGCCCGCTCCATAATCCCCTCCAGTCACCGCTCACACAGGGTTAATGCCAGCGGTAACGGACCACGTTATGCTGCGGGTAACGCACTCCTTATCCGCTGCTATTAACCCTGTGTGACCAAGTTTTTACTATTGATGCTGCCTATGCAGCATCAATAATAAAAACATGTAATGTTAAAAATAATAAAAAAACAAAAAACCTGCTATTCTCACCTTCCGTCGTCGGACGATGCGCTCGCGCCGGCCGCCATCTTCCGTTCCCTGAGATACATTGCGAACTTACCCAGAAGACTTAGGGGTCTCGCGAGACCGCTAAGTCATCTGGGTAATTTCGCAATGCATCTGGGGAACAGAATATGGTGGCCGCATCACACAGCTTCGCTGGATCCCAGGGGTGAGTGTATAACTATTTTTTATTTTAATTATTTTTTTAACAGGGATATGGTGCACACACTGCTAAATACTGCATGGGCAGTGTTATATACCTACGTGACTGGCCAATATACTACGTGACTGGGCAATATACTACGTGACTGGCCAATATACTACGTGACTGGGCAATATACTACGTGACTGGGCAATATACTACGTGACTGGGCAATATACTACGTGGCTCTGTGCTGAATACTATGTCGCTGGGCAATATATTACGTTGCTGGGCAATATACTATGTGACTGGGCAATATACTACGTGACTGGGCAATATTCTTCGTGACTGGGCAATATACTACGTGGCTCTGTGCTGAATACTACGTTGTTGGGCAATATACTATGTCGCTGGGCAATATACTACGTGACTGGGCAACATACTACGTGACTGGGCAATATACTATGTGACTGGGCAATATACTACGTAGCTGGGCAATATACTACGTGGTTGACAATATACTACGTGGCTGGCCAATATACTACGTGGGTTGTGCAATATACTACGTGGACATGCATATTCTAGAATACCCGATGCATTAGAATCGGGCCACCATCTAGTACTTAATAAACGTGACACTCCTATCTCAAACCATGTGAGGGATGTACATGGAGGGAATTTAAATTGCCTCAGTTTTTCCGTAATGAAAGTGGTTATTCCATCAGAGCAGGGGGGGATTGGGATCGTTAAATCCTTCAAAAAGAGGCTAAATGGATTTTTCGTATGAAGAGTATTAAGCCACAAGGCTTGAATGACCAATTACAATTTGGTTGCTTTGTGTAAAAGCTGTGGTGGCCCTAGTCCCTAAAAAATTCCTTGTAGATATAATTCCCTTGATCCATTGCTCCTAATGGGGTTTGATCACTATCATATTACATTTATTGTATCTTGTGTGTATTATGGGAATGACCTTGGTTAGGATCAGGAGGCTCTACCTTCTTCTGTTTTTCTGCTAGAAATCTACAGAGCAAATTAGAATAAAAGTATATGCTCTTTTTCCATCTTACCCCGTTTTTTTTCTGGTGGGGGCGTATTAACACTATAAATATCTTAATTAGTACACAGCATCCAGCACTGAGTGCTTAGGTATGCATGCTTGCTCCACGTCTGATTGTGACATATAGGATATAGCGTATGCGCATAAGTCATTAATGTGCCATTTAATGAATGTGATATTAGTCACATGGTATGTCATGGTAGGTGCATAGGATATATGGCACCTGCGCACTGTGGAACACATTAGCGTTCGAGGTACCGTTTGTGTCTTCTGAATTATGGTGCTTGCGCACAGTGAAGTGCTTTAGCGTTCCGCATACCGTAAATTATTTCTGTCACATGGTACGCTGAGCTTGTGGACCCTAAACCCGGAAGTGATGGAATCGGCGAATGCCGTAATGAGCGGGGATATCCGAATACGTAAGAAGGTAGTGTATATATAAGATGCTTATAGTACGGGTAACATAAGGCTGACAGATATCTGTGGTTTTGGATGGACATTGTTCCCCACCGCTTACCGCTGAGCACGCATTTGTTATAGTAGAGTGTTATCCCTATCCTCCTGAATCGTCATTCAGATAAGTTTTCTGGATAGTTATAAGCATGTCTCCTGATGAACTGATTTCAGGGAAACGCGTAGAGAATTACATACTTTGAATATTTATATTACCTGATAATTGACACTTGTGTGTTGCTTTTTGAGCACTTTTTCACCTGTTGGGACCTGCCGCCTTATATATAATTGCTTACTTTTGTTGAGGGTTTTATCCCCATGCAAGTAGGGCAGGGTGCAATTAGGGAGAGACTACGTTGAGTGGGGGCACCAATTGCGCAGGACTATAGGGTGCCAACCCACGCAGACAGGTAGGGGTATCTAGGCACAAAGTACAGGTGTCCCATAGTTCCTCCGTTCTGGGAAAAGGTGCAATATATAAAAAGTGTGCAAACATATCTGTAGCACACACCAGTGCATCAGGGCATGTTCAATATACTTGGACACATGCTATCAATTATCATTTGAAATTATTTGTCTGGTATGAATGGTCTGTTGTTTGATTTTCCTTTTTCTTTCCTGCACGTAAGGGCCCATTAGGGCGATTTAGGGAGAGCCTACGTTGAGCGGGGGCACCATTGCGCAGGATATAGGGTGCCAACCTCTGCAGCAAGGCAGGGGATAGATAGTTAATTTATTAGGGATAATGTGCACCCTGTATCTTTTTTCTTGTCAAACAACTGGCACTAGTCCAAGGTCGTATGTGGTGTGGATTTTTTTATTATAAATTTTTTTTATAGAAAATTATTAAATGTTAAGTTTTATTGAGAATACTATTTTCTAATATATGGTGTTGTTTTGGCAGTGAATTCCACATTAGTTGATACCTTTTAATGGCTAACTGAAAAGATGGTAACAAATTGCAAGCTTTCGAGACTACTCAGGTCTCTTCATCAGACATAGACTAAAAGAAATTCTGGAGAATCACATATTTAGGGTATGTGTCCATGTTCAGGATTGCATCAGGATTTGGTCAGGATTTTACGCAGGTAAAATCTGCACCAAATCTGCACCTGAAGTCACTGGCAGGTCACCTGCGTTGTTCATGCGTTGTTTGAGCTTTGTATGGACATGCTGCGTTCTGAAAAGACGCGCCGCATGTCCGTTTCCACGGGTATGCCGCATGCGTCTTTTAATGCACTGTGGAGACAGGATTTCATGAAATCCCCCCTCCACTATGCTGTAACATCTGGACGCTGCGTGTTTGACGCTGCGGCTCTACGCAGCGTCAAACACGCAGCGTTTCCTGAACGTGGAAACATACCCTTATGCACAACACATCACAGAAAAAAAAAACTGAAAAAAACATGGATAAGACAGGTGACATGAAGCAGAATTACCATGAGTGATAAACAGTTCTGTCCATAAATATTGGACCAGTTCTTAGATAAGGAATGTTTTATTGTCCTCTGATTGGGGTCTGGTTCTGTTGTGATGACCCCACATGGTCTGAGGGGCAAATTCCTTAGTTCCTTAGATGATGTAAAAAGACATAAATCCATGTGACACATTCATTCCTGCACTAAGTGTGTCAAAGGTCATCATCAGTTTATATTCCCATATTCTTCTGTCTCTTTGAGATTTGTAGCTACCTTTTAATACAAGTAATTTCATGTCCATATCCGGGAGACGGAAAGCTTGCAATTTGTTACCATCTTTTCAGTTAGCCATTAAAAGGTATTAACTACTGAGGACTAGAGTTGAGCGACCTTGACCTTTTTAGAGTCGAGCCGGGTTTCGCGAAACCCGACTATCTCAAAAGTCGGGTCGAGTGAAATCGGCCGATTATGACGTAAAGTCGGGATCGACCGAAACACGAAACCCAATGCAAGTCAATGGGGCAGCATAGTCGGCAGTGAGTGGGGGCCAGGAAAACACCTAGAGTGCCCATTTTAATGTCAAAACCATCCATTCTTCTTAATGAAGCTTGTCAAGCATAATTTACCTTATAATAATTGGAAGGCATTTGAAATTGGGGGTCATTTGGCTAAAGTTGTGGTGGGTAGGGCTGGTTCAAGTAATTAGTGGGCCCAGGAAATCTGGACCACGTCACGGCAGTGGAGCAGGGAGAGGTAAGTATTTCAACTTTGCAAGTGCTGTGAACCTGAGCAAGCAGGGGGGGCCCACTCGTTGGCATTGGCACTGGCACAGGGCCCCTCAAAGTACAGCGGTGTGTTTGCACGGCGGGGGCGCCTCCCACCGGCCGCAACACTTTTGCGTACCATGAGAGGCCCTGTGCCAGTGACGTCGCCAACTAGTATTCCTCCCCCCACCTGATGAAGGAACCTGCACTTTCATCTGCACCTTCCTGTTTGTCCCCGTGTAAGGTGGTATGGTATGCGGGAAGGGGGACCTGACTTTCAGCAGGGTCACAATCTTGCAGTGTAGCGTGCACGGGAAATGTTGCGTTATGGGTCAATGTACCAGCAGACTCATCTATCACTGGCTGGGCAATGGGCAGGATGAGGAGGAAACACAGATATAGGCCCAAAGAATAAAGTGGGCTAAATGCAGTTCAAAATTGGTAACACAGGACTAATCAGGGGGCATTGCAGTGGAGGACAACTGGAATGAGAGGCTGACACAGAGAGTAGGCCCAAATCAGTAAGTAGTCGAAATGCAGTTCAAAATTGGCAACAGTAGTAAACAGGCGGCACAGCTTTGTTCAGTGGAGGAGAACAGCAAGGAGTGGCAGACACCGATAGTAGGCCCCAACCCAACTAGTAGGCCAAATGCAGTCTAACATTAACAACTACTTAACGAGCGCCTGAAAACGGAATTTCAGGACAGGAAACCAGGAGAACAGCAAGGTGCGGCAGACACCGATAGTAGGCCCCAAACCAACTAGTACGCCAAATGCAGTTGTTCCGTTTAACCACAATTTAATGAGAGCCTGAAGATAGAAGTTCAGGAAAGGCAACCTGGAGAACACCTTGGAGTGGAACACACCATCTCTCTACACCCCATACCCAATTTGTAGGCCTAATGCAGCGTAGTTTCCAACAACTACTAAACGAGAGCATGATGATCGAAGCATTGGCGAGGAAACCTGGGGAACACCTTGGAGTGGAACACACCATCTCTCTACAGTGGAACACACCATCTCTCTACACCCCATACCCAATTTGTAGGCCTAATGCAGCATAGTTTCCAACAACTACCAAACGAGAGCCGGAAGATCGAAGCAATGGAGAGGAAACCTGGGGAACACCTTGGAGTGTAACACACCATCTCTCTACACCCCATTCCCAATTTGTAGGCCTAATGCAGCGTAGTTTCCAACAACTACTAAACGAGAGCCGGAAGATCGAAGCTCAGGAAAGGCAACCTGGAGAACACCTTGGAGTGGAACACACCATCTCTCTACACCCCATACCCAATTTGTAGGCCCAATGCAGCGTAGTTTCCAACAACTACTAAACGAGAGCCGGAAGATCGAAGCAATGGAGAGGAAACCTGGGGAACACCTTGGAGTGTAACACACCATCTCTCTACACCCCATACCCAATTTGTAGGCCTAATGCAGCGTAGTTTCCAACAACTACTAAACGAGAGCCGGAAGATCGAAGCAATGGAGAGGAAACCTGGGGAACACCTTGGAGTGTAACACACCATCTCTCTACACCCCATACCCAATTTGTAGGCCTAATGCAGCGTAGTTTCCAACAACTACTAAACGAGAGCCGGAAGATCGAAGCAATGGAGAGGAAACCTGGGGAACACCTTGGAGTGGAACACACCATCTCTCTACAGTGGAACACACCATCTCTCTACACCCCATACCCAATTTGTAGGCCTAATGCAGCGTAGTTTCCAACAACTACTAAACGAGAGCCGGAAGATCGAAGCTCAGGAAAGGCAACCTGGGGAACACCTTGGAGTGGAACACACCATCTCTCTACACCCCATACCCAATTTGTAGGCCCAATGCAGCGTAGTTTCCAACAACTACTAAACGAGAGCCGGAAGATCGAAGCTCAGGAAAGGCAACCTGGAGAACACCTTGGAGTGGAACACACCATCTCTCTACACCCCATACCCAATTTGTAGGCCCAATGCAGCGTAGTTTCCAACAACTACTAAACGAGAGCCGGAAGATCGAAGCAATGGAGAGGAAACCTGGGGAACACCTTGGAGTGTAACACACCATCTCTCTACACCCCATACCCAATTTGTAGGCCTAATGCAGCGTAGTTTCCAACAACTACTAAACGAGAGCCGGAAGATCGAAGCAATGGAGAGGAAACCTGGGGAACACCTTGGAGTGTAACACACCATCTCTCTACACCCCATACCCAATTTGTAGGCCTAATGCAGCGTAGTTTCCAACAACTACTAAACGAGAGCCGGAAGATCGAAGCAATGGAGAGGAAACCTGGGGAACACCTTGGAGTGGAACACACCATCTCTCTACAGTGGAACACACCATCTCTCTACACCCCATACCCAATTTGTAGGCCTAATGCAGCGTAGTTTCCAACAACTACTAAACGAGAGCCGGAAGATCGAAGCTCAGGAAAGGCAACCTGGGGAACACCTTGGAGTGGAACACACCATCTCTCTACACCCCATACCCAATTTGTAGGCCCAATGCAGCGTAGTTTCCAACAACTACTAAACGAGAGCCGGAAGATCGAAGCTCAGGAAAGGCAACCTGGAGAACACCTTGGAGTGGAACACACCATCTCTCTACACCCCATACCCAATTTGTAGGCCCAATGCAGCGTAGTTTCCAACAACTACTAAACGAGAGCCGGAAGATCGAAGCAATGGAGAGGAAACCTGGGGAACACCTTGGAGTGTAACACACCATCTCTCTACACCCCATACCCAATTTGTAGGCCTAATGCAGCGTAGTTTCCAACAACTACTAAACGAGAGCCGGAAGATCGAAGCAATGGAGAGGAAACCTGGGGAACACCTTGGAGTGTAACACACCATCTCTCTACACCCCATACCCAATTTGTAGGCCTAATGCAGCGTAGTTTCCAACAACTACTAAACGAGAGCCGGAAGATCGAAGCAATGGAGAGGAAACCTGGGGAACACCTTGGAGTGGAACACACCATCTCTCTACAGTGGAACACACCATCTCTCTACACCCCATACCCAATTTGTAGGCCTAATGCAGCGTAGTTTCCAACAACTACTAAACGAGAGCCGGAAGATCGAAGCTCAGGAAAGGCAACCTGGGGAACACCTTGGAGTGGAACACACCATCTCTCTACACCCCATACCCAATTTGTAGGCCCAATGCAGCGTAGTTTCCAACAACTACTAAACGAGAGCCGGAAGATCGAAGCTCAGGAAAGGCAACCTGGGGAACACCTTGGAGTGTAACAAACCCTCTCTCTACACCACGGAAGGGCTGATTCTTAGGAAGGAAGGCTGTCGGAAAGAAGCAGGGCGCGTCCGAGGGTGATTATATTCTTATTAGGTATATACTCACCCTCGGACGCGCCCTGCTTCTTTATTTGTAATGAATGTTTATTTGCAATGTGGTTTTGACTTACTCTATTTTTTTGGTAAATAATGATTTTATTATTTTCATTGTTTTGCATCTTCTTGGCAATAATATAAAGAAGACGCGACAGGACAACACTCGGTGGATGCCATATCTGTGTTTAAAATTGAAAAAACCTTTCAGTTAACTACTTGCAGGAGAAAGTTATTGTAGCTGGTGGCCATTTTTAGTACTGTACCAGATTTTTGTTGTATGTGTTTGTTTTTAATGTTAAAATGTCTGCATTTGATATCTCTCCAGTATTTTCTTTTTTATAAGCAAAATACTTATTTTTATATTTTCTGATGTTGGTTCCAGGGGTACACGGGCAGCAGTGGTGTGGTCAGTGGAGGCCTAGTGGAAGGAGTGACCGCAGACAGGCATCGAAGGCCTAAAATAATAACACATGGCTGTAGGCAATTTTAAATTGGTTCCAGGGGTACACGGGCAGCAGTGGTGTGGTCAGTGGAGGCCTAGTGGAAGGAGTCACCGCAGACAGGCATCGAAGGCCTAAAATAATAACACATGGCTGTAGGCAATTTTAAATTGGTTACAGGGGTACACGGGCAGCAGTGGTGTGGTCAGTGGAGGCCTAGTGGAAGGAGTCACCGCAGACAGGCATCGAAGGCCTAAAATAATAACACATGGCTGTAGGCAATTTTAAATTGGTTCCAGGGGTACACGGGCAGCAGTGGTGTGGTCAGTGGAGGCCTAGTGGAAGGAGTGACCGCAGACAGGCATCGAAGGCCTAAAATAATAACACATGGCTGTAGGCAATTTTAAATTGGTTACAGGGGTACACGGGCAGCAGTGGTGTGGTCAGTGGAGGCCTAGTGGAAGGAGTGACCGCAGACAGGCATCGAAGGCCTAAAATAATAACACATGGCTGTAGGCAATTTTAAATTGGTTACAGGGGTACATGGGCAGCAGTGGTGTGGTCAGTGGAGGCCTAGTGGAAGGAGTGACCGCAGACAGGCATCGAAGGCCTAAAATAATAACACATGGCTGTAGGCAATTTTAAATTGGTTCCAGGGGTACACGGGCAGCAGTGGTGTGGTCAGTGGAGGCCTAGTGGAAGGAGTCACCGCAGACAGGCATCGAAGGCCTAAAATAATAACACATGGCTGTAGGCAATTTTAAATTGGTTCCAGGGGTACACGGGCAGCAGTGGTGTGGTCAGTGGAGGCCTAGTGGAAGGAGTGACCGCAGACAGGCATCGAAGGCCTAAAATAATAACACATGGCTGTAGGCAATTTTAAATTGGTTACAGGGGTACACGGGCAGCAGTGGTGTGGTCAGTGGAGGCCTAGTGGAAGGAGTCACCGCAGACAGGCATCGAAGGCCTAAAATAATAACACATGGCTGTAGGCAATTTTAAATTGGTTACAGGGGTACACGGGCAGCAGTGGTGTGGTCAGTGGAGGCCTAGTGGAAGGAGTGACCGCAGACAGGCATCGAAGGCCTAAAATAATAACACATGGCTGTAGGCAATTTTAAATTGGTTACAGGGGTACACGGGCAGCAGTGGTGTGGTCAGTGGAGGCCTAGTGGAAGGAGTGACCGCAGACAGGCATCGAAGGCCTAAAATAATAACACATGGCTGTAGGCAATTTTAAATTGGTTCCAGGGGTACACGGGCAGCAGTGGTGTGGTCAGTGGAGGCCTAGTGGAAGGAGTCACCGCAGACAGGCATCGAAGGCCTAAAATAATAACACATGGCTGTAGGCAATTTTAAATTGGTTCCAGGGGTACACGGGCAGCTGTGGTGTGGTCAGTGGAGGCCTAGTGGAAGGAGTCACCGCAGACAGGCATCGAAGGCCTAAAATAATAACACATGGCTGTAGGCAATTTTAAATTGGTTACAGGGGTACACGGGCAGCAGTGGTGTGGTCAGTGGAGGCCTAGTGGAAGGAGTGACCGCAGACAGGCATCGAAGGCCTAAAATAATAACACATGGCTGTAGGCAATTTTAAATTGGTTACAGGGGTACACGGGCAGCAGTGGTGTGGTCAGTGGAGGCCTAGTGGAAGGAGTGACCGCAGACAGGCATCGAAGGCCTAAAATAATAACACATGGCTGTAGGCAATTTTAAATTGGTTCCAGGGGTACACGGGCAGCAGTGGTGTGGTCAGTGGAGGCCTAGTGGAAGGAGTCACCGCAGACAGGCATCGAAGGCCTAAAATAATAACACATGGCTGTAGGCAATTTTAAATTGGTTCCAGGGGTACACGGGCAGCTGTGGTGTGGTCAGTCGAGGCCTAGTGGAAGGAGTCACCGCAGACAGGCATCGAAGGCCTAAAATAATAACACATGGCTGTAGGCAATTTTAAATTGGTTACAGGGGTACACGGGCAGCAGTGGTGTGGTCAGTGGAGGCCTAGTGGAAGGAGTCACCGCAGACAGGCATCGAAGGCCTAAAATAATAACACATGGCTGTAGGCAATTTTAAATTGGTTACAGGGGTACACGGGCAGCAGTGGTGTGGTCAGTGGAGGCCTAGTGGAAGGAGTCACCGCAGACAGGCATCGAAGGCCTAAAATAATAACACATGGCTGTAGGCAATTTTAAATTGGTTCCAGGGGTACACGGGCAGCAGTGGTGTGGTCAGTGGAGGCCTAGTGGAAGGAGTGACCGCAGACAGGCATCGAAGGCCTAAAATAATAACACATGGCTGTAGGCAATTTTAAATTGGTTCCAGGGGTACACGGGCAGCAGTGGTGTGGTCAGTGGAGGCCTAGTGGAAGGAGTCACCGCAGACAGGCATCGAAGGCCTAAAATAATAACACATGGCTGTAGGCAATTTTAAATTGGTTCCAGGGGTACACGGGCAGCTGTGGTGTGGTCAGTGGAGGCCTAGTGGAAGGAGTCACCGCAGACAGGCATCGAAGGCCTAAAATAATAACACATGGCTGTAGGCAATTTTAAATTGGTTACAGGGGTACACGGGCAGCAGTGGTGTGGTCAGTGGAGGCCTAGTGGAAGGAGTCACCGCAGACAGGCATCGAAGGCCTAAAATAATAACACATGGCTGTAGGCAATTTTAAATTGGTTACAGGGGTACACGGGCAGCAGTGGTGTGGTCAGTGGAGGCCTAGTGGAAGGAGTGACCGCAGACAGGCATCGAAGGCCTAAAATAATAACACATGGCTGTAGGCAATTTTAAATTGGTTCCAGGGGTACACGGGCAGCAGTGGTGTGGTCAGTGGAGGCCTAGTGGAAGGAGTCACCGCAGACAGGCATCGAAGGCCTAAAATAATAACACATGGCTCTAGGCAATTTTAAATTGGTTCCAGGGGTACACGGGCAGCTGTGGTGTGGTCAGTGGAGGCCTAGTGGAAGGAGTCACCGCAGACAGGCATCGAAGGCCTAAAATAATAACACATGGCTGTAGGCAATTTTAAATTGGTTACAGGGGTACACGGGCAGCAGTGGTGTGGTCAGTGGAGGCCTAGTGGAAGGAGTCACCGCAGACAGGCATCGAAGGCCTAAAATAATAACACATGGCTGTAGGCAATTTTAAATTGGTTACAGGGGTACACGGGCAGCAGTGGTGTGGTCAGTGGAGGCCTAGTGGAAGGAGTGACCACAGACAGGCATCGAAGGCCTAACATAACAAAAATGTCAATACAATGGTATTGTCAGTGGCAGGCATTGAAGGATGTCAGCACATAGACTAAACATTGGTGGAGCTGTGAGATAATTTTGCAAGTGGTAGAGCACTGTTTGAGCTGGGGTGGGGGGAAACTGTCTTGTGGCCGGCGGTACAGGCCCAGGGCCCCTCATATTACAACGGTGTGTCTGACGTTGGGTGCGCACCACCACCGCCAGAGACACTTTATTGTACTAGGAGGGACCCAGTGGCAGTGCCGTCGACCAAAAGCGGGCTCACCCACCTCTTCAGACAAACTGCACTCTCACGGGTGCTGTCGCCAAGTGTCGATACCACGGCCCCGTGTGGGGAGTTTGGCCATTTAGTGAGGTGTAAACATGTCGTATGCTGGACAATCAGGTGCAGAAAATTACGAGATTGGAAAAGGCATTCAGAATAGTCCACAGGCAAGACCTTTTCATAGGAAAGCTAGGTGTCAGCCGGGCAAGGTGGGGCAAAAGATTTCGAAATCCAGTTGTGGTTCATTTTAATGAAGGTTAGATCATCTACATTTTGGGTAGCCAGACGAGTCCTTTTTTCTGTTAGTATTGAACCTGCAGCACTAAATACTCTTTCTGATAGGACACTAGCTGCCGGGCAAGCAAGCTCCTGCAATGCATATTCTGCCAATTCTGGCCAGGTGTCTAATTTTGATGCCCAGTAATCAAATGGGAATGACGGTTGAGGGAGAACATCGATAAGGGATGAAAAATAGTTTGTAACCATACTGGACAAATGTTGTCTCCTGTCACTTTGAATTGATGCTGCAGTACCTGTCCTGTCTGCGGTCATAGCAAAATCACTCCACAACCTGGTCAGAAAACCCCTCTGGCCAACGCCACTTCTGATTTCTGCCCCTCTAACTCCTCTGGTCTGCTGGCCCCTGCAGCTCGTGTGAGAACGATCACGGGCGCTGTGTGCAGGGAATGCTAGAAGCAAACGGTCAACAAGAGTTGATTGTTTGGTTGCTAATATTAGTTCCAAGTTCTCATGTGGCATTATATTTTGCAATTTGCCTTTATAGCGAGGATCAAGGAGGCAGGCCAACCAGTAATCGTCATCATTCATCATTTTAGTTATGCGTGTGTCCCTTTTGAGGATACGTAAGGCATAATCCGCCATGTGGGCCAAAGTTCCAGTTCTCAAATCTGCGGTTGTGCTTGGTTGAGGGGCAGTTTCAGGCAAATCCACGTCACTTGTGTCCCTCAAAAAACCAGAACCCGGCCTTGCCGCGCTACCAATTTCCAGTGGCCCCGGAAAAGCTTCCTCATTAAAAATATAATCATCCCCATCATCCTCCTTGTCCTCCTCCTCCTCTTCGCCCGCTACCTCGTCCTGTTCACTGCCCTGGCCAGACAATGGCTGACTGTCATCAAGGCTTTCCTCTTCCTCAGCTGCAGACGCCTGATCCTTTATGTGCGTCAAACTTTGCATCAGCAGACGCATTAGGGGGATGCTCATGCTTATTATGGCGTTGTCTGCACTAACCAGCCGTGTGCATTCCTCAAAACACTGAAGGACTTCACACATGTCTTGAATCTTCGACCACTGCACACCTGACAACTCCATGTCTGCCATCCTACTGCCTGCCCGTGTATGTGTATCCTCCCACAAAAACATAACAGCCCGCCTCTGTTCACACAGTCTCTGAAGCATGTGCAGTGTTGAGTTCCACCTTGTTGCAACGTCTATGATTAGGCGATGCTGGGGAAGGTTCAAAGAACGCTGATAGGTCTGCATACGGCTGGAGTGTACGGGCGCACGGCGGATATGTGAGCAAAGTCCACGCACTTTGAGGAGCAGGTCGGATAACCCCGGATAACTTTTCAGGAAGCACTGCACCACCAGGTTTAAGGTGTGAGCCAGGCAAGGAATGTGTTTCAGTTGGGAAAGGGAGATGGCAGCCATGAAATTCCTTCCGTTATCACTCACTACCTTGCCTGCCTCAAGATCTTCAGTGCCCAGCCACGACTGCGTTTCTTTCTGCAAGAACTCGGACAGAACTTCCGCGGTGTGTCTGTTGTCGCCCAAACACTTCATAGCCAATACAGCCTGCTGACGTTTGCCAGTAGCTGCCCCATAATGGGAGACCTGGTGTGCAACAGTGGCAGCTGCGGATGGAGTGGTTGTGCGACTGCGGTCTGTGGACGAGCTCTCGCTTCTGCAGGAGGACGAAGAGGAGGAGGAGGGGGTGCGAACGGCTACAGCCAATTGTTTCCTAGACCGTGGGCTAGGCAGAACTGTCCCAAACTTGCTGTCCCCTGTGGACCCTGCATCCACCACATTTACCCAGTGTGCCGTGATGGACACGTAACGTCCCTGGCCATGCCTACTGGTCCATGCATCTGTTGTCAGGTGCACCTTTGTGCTCACAGATTGCCTGAGTGCATGGACGATGCGCTCTTTAACATGCTGGTGGAGGGCTGGGATGGCTTTTCTGGAAAAAAAGTGTCGACTGGGTAGCTCGTAGCGTGGTATAGCGTAGTCCATCAGGGCTTTGAAAGCTTAGCTTTCAACTAACCGGTAGGGCATCATCTCTAACGAGATTAGTCTAGCTATGTGTGCGTTCAAACCCTGTGTACGCGGATGCGAGGCTAAGTACTTCCTTTTTCTAACCATAGTCTCATGTAGGGTGAGCTGGACTGGAGAGCTGGAGATCGTGGAACTAGCGGGGGTGCCGGTGGACATGGCAGACTGAGAGACGGTGGGAGATGGTATTTTTGCCACCGGTGCCCCAGATGCAGTGTTTCCTACTACGAAACTGGTGATTCCCTGACCCTGACTGCTTTGGCCTGGCAAAGAAACCTGCACAGATACTGCAGGTGGTGCGGAAAATGGTGGCCCTACACTGCCGGAAGGGATGTTGCGTTGCTGACTAGCTTCATTGGCCGAGGGTGCTACAACCTTAAGGGACGTTTGGTAGTTAGTCCAGGCTTGCAAATGCATGGTGGTTAAATGTCTATGCATGCAACTTGTATTGAGACTTTTCAGATTCTGTCCTCTGCTTAAGGTAGTTGAACATTTTTGACAGATGACTTTGCGCTGATCAATTGGATGTTGTTTAAAAAAATGCCAGACTGCACTCTTTCCAGCATCGGATACCTTTTCAGGCATTGCAGACTGAGCTTTAACCGGATGGCCACGCTGTCCTCCAACAGGTTTTGGCTTTGCCACGCGTTTTGGGCAAGATACGGGCCCGGCAGATGGAACCTGTTGCGATGTTGATGCCTGCTGCGGCCCCTCCTCCTCCGCTTCAGAACTGCTGCCGCCTGCACCCTGTTCCCCCAATGGCTGCCAATCGGGGTCAAGAACTGGGTCATCTATTACCTCTTCTTGTAGCAACTTCGTCTGTGTCACCGTGTCGGTCGGTGGTATAGCGTTCGTGATGGGGCAACATAGTCTCATCAGGGTCTGATTCTTGATCAGCACCCTGCGAGGGCAATGTTGTGGTCTGAGTCAAAGGACCAGCATAGTAGTCTGGCTGTGGCTGTGCATCAGTGCACTCCATGTCAGATTCAACTTGTAATGGGCATGGACTGTTAACTGCTTCACTTTCTAAGCCAGGGACGGTATGTGTAAAGAGCTCCATGGAGTAACCCGTTGTGTCGCCTGCTGCATTCTTCTCTGTTGTTGTTTTTGCTGAAGAGGACAAGGAAGCGACTTGTCCCTGACCGTGAACATCCACTAACGACGCGCTGCTTTGACATTTACCAGTTTCACGAGAGGAGGCAAAAGAGCTAGAGGCTGAGTCAGCAAGATAAGCCAAAACTTGCTCTTGCTGCTCCGGCTTTAAAAGCGGTTTTCCTACTCCCAGAAAAGGGAGCGTTCGAGGCCTTGTGTAGCCAGACGACGAACCTGGCTCCACAGCTCCAGACTTAGGTGCAATATTTTTTTTCCCACGACCAGCTGATGCTCCACCACTACCACTACCCTCATTACCAGCTGACAATGAACGCCCCCGGCCACGACCTCTTCCACCATACTTCCTCATTGTTTTAAAAACGTAAACAAACTAACGGTATTTGTTGCTGTCACACAAATTACACGGTGAGCTATAACTTCAGTATGATTTAGCTACCTCTTTACAGGTGAGTGAGACCACAACGAAAATCAGGCACAATGTTACACACTCTGTTGTTGGTGGCAACAAATGAGAGAGATGCCACACACGCAGGACTGTCACTGAAGCACAAATGTAAATATTAATCTCCCACTGATTTGATTTTTTTTTTTTTAAGGGAGACTTTAGGAAAAAAAAATAATAGAATAAAATGATTTTTTCAGGAAGAATTTAGAAACCAAATAAAATAAAATGATTTTTTCAGGGAGAATTTAGAAAACAAATAAAACAAAAAAAGGCTTTCTATGGCCCACTGAGTGAGAGATGACGCACACAGGAGTCAGGAGTGGCACACAAGCCCAGAGGCCAATATTTATCTCCCACTGATTGATGTAGTGATTTTTTCAGGTAGATTTTGGAACCCAAATCAAGCTAAAAAAATAATAGGCTTTCTATGGCCCACAATTGGAGAGAGAGAGAGAGATGGCACACCCAGGAGTCAAGACTGGCACACAAGCAGAAAGGGCAATATTAATCTCCCACTGATTTTTTTTTTTTTTTTTTTTTTTTCAGGGAGACTTTAGGAAAAAAAAAAATAGAATAAAATGATTTTTTCAGGAAGAATTTAGAAACCAAAGAAAATAAAATGATTTTTTCAGGGAGAATTTAGAAAACAAATAAAACAAAAAAAGGCTTTCTATGGCCCACTGAGTGAGAGATGACGCACACAGGAGTCAGGAGTGGCACACAAGCCCAGAGGCCAATATTTATCTCCCACTGATTGATGTAGTGATTTTTTCAGGTAGATATTGGAACCCAAATCAAGCTAAAAAAATAATAGGCTTTCTATGGCCCACAATTGGAGAGAGAGAGAGAGAGAGATGGCACACCCAGGAGTCAAGAGTGGCACACAAGCAGAAAGGGCAATATTAATCTCCCACTGATTTGTTTTTTTTTTTGTTTTTTTTTAAGGGAGACTTTAGGAAAAAAAAAATAGAATAAAATGATTTTTTCAGGAAGAATTTAGAAACCAAAGAAAATAAAATGATTTTTTCAGGGAGAATTTAGAAAACAAATAAAGCAAAAAAAGGCTTTCTATGGCCCACTGAGTGAGAGATTACGCACACAGGAGTCAGGAGTGGCACACAAGCCCAGAGGCCAATATTTATCTCCCACTGATTGATGTAGTGATTTTTTCAGGTAGATTTTGGAACCCAAATCAAGCTAAAAAAAATAATAGGTTTTCTATGGCCCACAATTGGAGAGAGAGAGAGAGATGGCACACCCAGGAGTCAAGACTGGCACACAAGCAGAAAGGGCAATATTAATCTCCCACTGATTTGTTTTTTTTTGTTTTTTTTTCAGGGAGACTTTAGGAAAAAAAAATAGAATAAAATGATTTTTTTCAGGAAGAATTTAGAAACCAAATAAAATAAAATGATTTTTTCAGGGAGAATTTAGAAAACAAATAAAACAAAAAAAGGCTTTCTATGGCCCACTGAGTGAGAGATGACGCACACAGGAGTCAGGAGTGGCACACAAGCCCAGAGGCCAATATTTATCTCCCACTGATTGATGTAGTGATTTTTTCAGGTAGATTTTGGAACCCAAATCAAGCTAAAAAAATAATAGGCTTTCTATGGCCCACAATTGGAGAGAGAGAGAGAGATGGCACACCCAGGAGTCAAGACTGGCACACAAGCAGAAAGGGCAATATTAATCTCCCACTGATTTTTTTTTTTTTTTTTTTTTCAGGGAGACTTTAGGAAAAAAAAAATAGAATAAAATGATTTTTTCAGGAAGAATTTAGAAACCAAAGAAAATAAAATGATTTTTTCAGGGAGAATTTAGAAAACAAATAAAACAAAAAAAGGCTTTCTATGGCCCACTGAGTGAGAGATGACGTACACAGGAGTCAGGAGTGGCACACAAGCCCAGAGGCCAATATTTATCTCCCACTTTTTTTTTTTTGTTCCAGGGAAAATTTATAAACCCAATAAAAAAAATAATAAATAGGCTTTCTATGGCCCACTATCTGAGAGACAGAGAGAGATGGCACGCTTAGGACTGGCACACAAGCCCAAAGGCCAATATTAATCTCCCTTTTTTTTTTAAGGGAGAATTTATAAAACCAAAAAAAAAAAAATAAATAGGCTTTCTATGGCCCACTATTTGTGAGAGAGATGGCACGCTCAGGACTGGCACACAAGCCCAGAGGCCAATATTAATCTCCCACTTTTTTTTTTTTTTCCAGGGAAAATTTATAAACCCAATAAAAAAATAAATAAATAAATAGGCTTTCTATGGCCCACTATCTGAGAGAGAGAGATGGCACGCTTAGGACTGGCACACAAGCCCAAAGGCCAATATTAATCTCCCACTGATTGATTTATTGATTTTTTCAGGTAGAATTTAGAACCCAAATAAAGCAAAAAAAAAAAAAATTGGCTTTCTATGGCCCACTGAGTGAGTGATGATGCACACAGGAGTCAGGAGTGGCACACAAGCCCTGAGGCCAATATTTTTCTCCCACTGATTGATGTAGTGATTGTTTCAGGTAGATTTTAGAACCAAAATCAAGCAAAAAAATTAATAGGCTTTCTATGGCCCACTGAGTGAGTGATGATGCACACAGGAGTCAAGAGTGGCACACAAGCCCTGAGGCCAATATTTTTCTCCCACTGATTGATGTAGTGATTTTTTCAGGTAGATTTTATAACCCAAATCAAGCAAAAAAATAAATGGGCTTTCTATGGCCCACTGAGTGAGAGATGACACAGACAGGGATGGCACTCTAGCAGAAATGTCAATCTTAATCTCCCACAAAAAAAAAAAAAAAAAACAGGGAGTGTCCTTCAATTACTATCTCCCTGCAGTAATCTCAGCCAGGTATGGCAGGCAGCAATAAGGAGTGGACTGATGCACAAATTAAATAAAAAGTGTGTACAAACCAAAAAGATAGCTGTGCAGAAAGGAAGGAACAAGAGGATTTGTGCTTTGAAAAAAGCAGTTGGTTTGCACAGCGGTGTACACACAGCAATGCAGCTATCAGGGAGCCTTCTAGGGCAGCCCAATGAGCTACAGCGCTGAGGGGAAAAAAAAAAAAATGTAGCTTCCACTGTCCCTGCACACCGAAGGTGGTGTTGGGCAGTGGAAATCGCTACAGCACAAGCGGATTGGTGGTTAATGGACCCTGCCTAACCCTATCCCTGCTTCTGACGAAGCGGCAGCAACCTCTCCCTAAGCTCAGATCAGCAGCAGTAACATGGCGGTCGGCGGGAACTCCCCTTTATAGCCCCTGTGACGCCGCAGACAGCAAGCCAATCACTGCAATGCCCTTCTCTAATATGGTGGGGACCAGGACCTATGTCATCACGCTGCCCACACTCTGCGTTTACCTTCATTGGCTGAGAAATGGCGCTTTTCGCGTCATTGAAACGCGACTTTGGCGCGAAAGTCGCGTACCGCATGGCTGACCCCGCACAGGGGTCGGATCGGGTTTCATGAAACCCGACTTTGCCAAAAGTCGGCGACTTTTGAAAATGAACGACCCGTTTCGCTCAACCCTACTGAGGACTCTCAATTCTAAATATTTTTCTATCCACTGGCTAACACAGTGCAAACATATATATAGCTTTTCTGTATCAAGATCTCCACTAGGCATTAACATTCGGTAAGATTTGATATATCATTACAAATGAAATACACAATTTTGCATTGTATGGATTAACAATGATTTTTTGTTGTATATCAATTGTATATGGGGTTATTCGCATCAATGTCTATGTTGATTCTAACGAAGATTGGTTCATTTTAATCAGGCACCTAACGAGGATATGACATAACACGACATAACATGACATTAAATTCACATTTTAACTTGCAATGATTAAGGACAGTGGTCTGAAATTCGTTGGCATATTATTAAGTTTTCTTTTGGAAATGGAGTAGCAACTTCTTTCTCTATTTGTGATTTTTGCTAAATAAAAGACAAGGTTTTTAAGGACGAATCTGACTCTGGATTTTTGCTTGTTTTTTTCTTATATTCCTGCCGCACCTCATGCTTCTGGTCATTAGATCTTCTCAAGAGTGAGCTGACTCTTTTTTTTCTGAAATCACATGAGATGCTCCAATTCTAGATCTTTGCCTTGGCTCTTTCCGATGACCTGGTGCATTGGCAATCGGAGTAATGGTCCTTGGGGTTTATGTCAGCTGTAAAGTGTGCAAAAACAGCTGACATAAAGCCCTGGTGTTAGTAATGGAGATGTGTTTATTACACACCCCCATTACTAACCCAGGAAAGAAAAGAATAACACACACAAAACAACACTTTATTTAAATAAACACTCCCCAACACTTTCCTTGGTTCACCACTTTAGAATCACCAGGTCTTGCGATTCTAATTTCAAAGCTGATTTCAATGAGTTTTTGCAGGAAAATTCACATAATCCTGCAAAACAAGATGCCTTCTGAAAGTTATTGCTGCATTTCCAATCTTTAACTAACATGATTAATCTCTTCATACCTAAACCTGTTTTCACCTTCCTGACCAAGCCAAATTTTTCAAATCCAGTTTGTGTCAATTTATTTGGTAATAACTTTAGAAAGACTAAACATATCTCAATGATTCTAAGATTGCACTTTATGATAGTGGTACATATAGGATTAATGCAGCAGGATGCAGCAAAGCGATTTAGTAAAAATGGCGGAAACACAGGTGCGATATACTGATCCTTTTTGTGGCTTTGCTATTACATTTAGTGTTAGGACTCGCAAGTGTGAAGACCCTTGATACGGGGTGCAAGCTTGCATATCTTGGTCAAAATATCGATCAATACTCACATATTTATATGTATTTTTTGCACTTTATTTTTCAGGGTGCAAGCAAGCACAGCACCTTTGGTCTTGTAAACTGGGTTGTCCACATGGAATTCATTTAGTTAGTGTTGGGCAGCCCACCTGATCGAAAAGTATGGATGTCACTAATATGCTGTAAACCAGATACTATGCATTACCTGTATGTAAACAGCACCTTATGCAAGCCTCTTTTGTGCAATAATATTAGACAATCACCCCCTCCATGAATTGGTAGGCTATGAGTGGTTGTCTTATCAGTATTTTGCACCTGTGTTGCCGCCATCTTTGCTGTATCCTGTTAGTGCTTTTGTGCGGGAGACCTGGGAAGGTAGGCACTGCTGCCCCTTTCACTGCTGTATTAATTCTTGAATTTTTGGAGGATTGTCAGTCCTCTTTTTATGGCTTTACTATTAAGTTTAGTGGTAAATATAGACTGATATGATTTGTGTTTATTTATGAAAATAAAAAAAAAATAATAATACATTTTAATAAGTAACATTTACCACATATCTACTTTACATCAGCATCACTTCTGAAAACATTTTTTTGGGAGGGAAGATTTTAAATGGGTTAAAAATTAAGCAGAAATTTTACATTTTTTCATTTACAATTTTTTTTATTTTTTGGAACCACTTTAAGTATTTATAACCAAATTCAAAAAGTTTGTTAACCCTTCAGATGCTTCACAAGATTTAATGCAAACTAAACGAAAAACATGAAACGTTACATTGTTTTTACTAAAATATTCCTCTGGCCTCAAATTTTTCATTTTCACTGGGATAAAAGGAAAAAAGGAAAAAACAATATGTTTTGCTATTTCTCCTGAGTACAGGAGTACCTTACATGAGGTGAGAAATTACTATTTGGGTACACAACAGGGCTCAGAAGGGAAGGAGCACTATTTAATTGCTGCAGCACATTTTGTTCCTGGAACAGATTGCGGACGCCATGACGCATTGGCAGTGCCCCCCAAAGGCACCAAAACAGCAGAAATCCCCAACAAGTGACCCCATTTTGAAAATTACACCCCTTAGTGAATATTTCTAGTGGTGGAATGAGCATCTTGAACCCACTGGGGCTTCACAGAAATATTGGGCCTTGAAAATTATATATTATGCTTTTTCAATGAAAATGTTTATTTAGCCTCAGATTTCTAATTTTCACAAGAACAAAGGAGAAAATAGATCCCACAATTTGTTGCACAATTTCTCCTGAGGGATGCCAAATATGTGGTTGCAAGTTAAGATACCTTCACACTCAGCGACGCTGCAGCGATACCGACAACGATGTCGATCGCTGCAGCGTCGCTGTTTGGTCGCTGGAGAGCTGTCACACAGACAGCTCTCCAGCGACCAACGATCCCGAGGTACCCGGGTAACCAGGGTAAACATCGGGTTACTAAGCGCAGGGCCGTGCTTAGTAACCCGATGTTTACCCTGGTTACCAGCGTAAAAGTAAAAAAACAAACACTACATACTTACCTACCGCTGTCTGTCCCCGGCGCTCTGCTTTCCTGCACTGACTGTGAGCACAGCGGCCGGAAAGCAGAGCGGTGACGTCACCGCTCTGCTTTCCGGCTGACCGACGCTCACAGCCAGTGCAGGAGGAGTGCAGAGAAGCAGAGTGCCGGGGACAGTGTTTACCCTGGTTACCAGTGAAGACATCGCTGGATCGGTGTCACACACACCGATCCAGCGACGTCTGCAGGGAGTCCAGCGACGAAATAAAGTTCTGGACTTTCCTCAGCGACCAACGATCTCCCAGCAGGGGCCTGATCGTTGGTCGCTGTCACACAGAGCGATTTCCTTAACGATATCGTTGCTACGTCACAAAAAGCAACGATATCGTTAACGATATCGTTATGTGTGAAGGTACCTTTACTGTTTGGGTGCACGGCAGGGCTGGGAAGGGAAGGAGCAGGATTTGTTATTTGGAGTGCAATTTTTTGCTAGAACAGATTGTCAATACTAAGTTACATTAGGACAGCAACAAAGGGTCCTAAACAGCAGAAACCCCCACAAGTGACCCCATTTTGGAAACTACACCTCTCGAAAAATTCCTCTATGAGAGTAGTGAGCATTTTAGGCAAAAAAAGAACAGGGAATGCACTTATGAGGGACCCAATAATAAAGTGTATTTAATTAAATGGGCCGAGCGGCCTCTCACCTTTAGGGGTTGTGCACCCCTGCACAACCCAAGTGAAAGCGTGACACTGGGAAAGCTGAGACCTCCATGGTAGCGGGGGATCGTGTCACCATGCCGTGCGAATCTTCCTGATGCAGTCACGTGATCCAACCACGTGACCCGGAGGGAGGCGTCACTAGGTATACGTCACCGCAGGTCCTCCAGCCATATCAAAGTGAAAGACTGGCCAAAAGAAGCTGTCGCCTGTGTGTGGATACTTCAGCCCGACCAGCCATAGATATTAAGTTAAAAAAGCTGCTCCTGCCGCATACCCTCATGAGGGATGTACAGTACAGACCAAAAGTTTGGACACATCTTCTCATATAAAGATTTTTCTGTATTTTCATGACTATGAAAATTGTACATTCACACTGAAGTCATCAAAACTATGAATTAACACATGTGGAATTATATACTTAACAAAAAAGTGTGAAACAACTGAAATTATGTCTTATATTCTAGGTTCATCAAAGTAGCCACCTTTTGCTTTGATGACTGCTTTGCACACTCTTGGCATTCTCTTGATGAGCTTCAAGAGGTAGTCACCGGGAATGGTTTTCACTTCACAGGTGTGCCCTGTCAGGTTTAATAAGTGGGATTTCTTGCCTTATCAATGGGGTTGGGACCATCAGTTGTGTTGTGCAGAAGTCTGGTGGATACACAGCTGATAGTCCTACTGAATAGACTGCTGGAATTTGTAAAGAAAAACGAGTGGCCATCATTACTTTAAGAAATGAAGGTCGATCAGTCCGAAAAATTGGGAAAACTTTGAAAGTGTCCCCAAGTGCAGTGGCAAAAACCATCAAGCGCTACAAAGAAACTGGCTCATATGAGGACCACACCAGGAAAGGAAGACCAAGAGTCATCTCTGCTTCTGAGGATATGTTTCTCCAAGTCACCAGCCTCAGAAATCGCAGGTTAACGGCAGCTCAGATTAGAGACCAGGTCAATGTCACACAGAATTCTAGCAGCAGACACATCTCTACAACAATTGTTAAGAGGAGACTTTGTGCAGAAGGCCTTCATGGTAAAATAGCTCATAGGACAGGCAACAAGCAGAAGAGATTTGTTTGGGCTAAAGAACACAAGGAATGGACATTAGACCAGTGGAATTCTGTGCTTTGGTCTGATGAGTCCAAATTTGAGATCTTTGGTTCCAACCACCGTGTCTTTGTGCGACGCAGAAAAGGTAAACGGATGGACACTACATGCCTGGTCCCCACCGTGAAGCATGGAGGAGGAGGTGTGATGGTGTGGGGTGCTTTGCTGGTAACACTGTTGGGGATTTATTCAAAATTGAAGGCATACTGAACCAGCATAGCTACCACAGCATCTTGCAGCGGCATGCTATTCAACAAGACAATGACCCCAAACACACCTCCAGGCTGTGTAAGCGTTATTTGACCAAGAAGGAGAGTGATGGGGTGCTACACCAGATGACCTGGCCTCTACAGTCACCAGACCTGAACCCAATCGAGATGGTTTGGCGTGATCTGGATCGCAGAGTGAAGGCCACTGTGTGTATACTACTGTGTGGGCAGTGCTGTATACTACTGTGTGGGCTGTGCTATATACTACTATGTGAGGACTGAAGCAAGGCCAGGGGGCTGGATGGGTGCAATGTCCTGATTTCTGCCTCCATAATGTGCTCTTCTACTATAGCCCCGATCCCGGAACTGACCGGCAAGGTCCTGAGCATGCCTCTCGAAGATCTCATCCACAGAGCAAATCATTCTGAGAAACTGGATCGGGGCAATAGTAGGAGAGTCATCAAGAAGGGTTACTTACGTGCCAGGAGCTCGCCCAGAAATCAGTTGCTCTGTAGACCCCCCAGGCTCGCCTCCGTTAAAAGAGACCAGCCGCTCAGATTCGTCTCCACCTTTAACAATAGATGGGATGATATCCGGGGGATTCTACAGAGACATTGGGTCAATACTAAAAACTGAACCCACCCTTAACAAAATTCTGCCCAATCGCCCCCTTCTTACAGCGAGAAGGGGGAGAAGCTTAAAAGTTCAGCTGGTGAGGAGTCACTACGTTCCTGCCCCCTCCAGAATTTTTGGATCAGGACCACAGTGATGGGGGTGCTTCCCATGTGGCTCATGCAAGGCATGTAGCAACATCATCAGAGCTACTACCTTTTCGGCGGCGGGGGGAGGTCTATTGGATCACAAGCTATATATCATGAAGCACTACTTATGTAGTATACTATGCTACTTGTGCCTGTAACTTGATCTATATTGGCCTTACGTCCCATGAACTCCATGTCAGGGTCCGAGAGCATGTCAGGGGTATTGTAGCGGCTAAGGAGGTGGCTGATGTCTCGGAACTTAATACCATTCTGAGACATCTTAGATTACATCATGCCTGTAATCCAGCGTCATTTAAGGTGCGTGGAATCGATCGAGTCCATGCTGGCAGTAGAGGGGGCGATCTTAAACGCACCCTGGCACAAACAGAATGCCGATGGATTGTGTCATTGGGTACCATGGTCCCAAATGGCCTAAATGAGCAATTATCCTTTGTTCCTTTTCTATAGACGCTTTGCTGTTTTTGCTTCTGTTTTTGAGTACCTACTGGTTCTTGCTTCCAGTGTTGGACTGGGGGAATCCTCCGGTGGGCCCCGCCCCCAGCCCCTGCCTCCTTCATTTGTCCCTGCCCTGCATGCTAATAGTGTGCAGCAAGCGGTGCACACTTTATTCTATAGCCGGCGCACAGGCTGTACTGAAGAAATTATGTGGTGTGCAGTTGCATGGCAGCTCCTTCACATGATCATCACCTGCTGGCTGCTGCTGCCGACGCTGACTGTGCTATTGATAAGAGCAGCCCATGTGCAGTGTGCGAGTGTATGCCAAGTGCCGACCTCACTTCAGCCAGCACAGTCAGAGGAACACAGCTGGCTGCGTGAGGCTGAGTCAGAGAGGACACAGAGAGACACACACGCACGCACTGCACACAACAGGCTCAGCAGACCCACCACAGTCACCTGTTTCTTGTTGCATTGCATCTCCACCTCTGCCCTCTTCAGCACCAAAACTGTGGACTGAGGTGTTCTAATGCTGATTGGCTGACATGCAGCCAATCAGCATTAGTTTTCTTTGTGTGACCTCACAGCACACCTCAGGCAATGAGCTGTGCTGTGATTGGTCGGCTGCCCTGCCCAAGCTGCACAGGTACACAGCCGCACAGCAATATCATATAGTCGGAGGCTGGAGCTGAGGGACATTGGATGATTGCAGACAGTAATGTGTAAGCAAAATATACCTGCAGGCAGCCTGCAGCATAGTTCTCCATCCACTGAGAGTTATGGGAGGCCCCCATGCAATCTAAAGGTGACACAAGGTGGGGGTCCCCCATAGAAAATTTCCTGTGGTCCCCCTGTCTCCTAACGGTAAGTTCACACTTGCGTTGTGCAGTCCGTTCAACAAATCCGTTAAACGGACTGCACTAACGCAAGTGCCGACTTTGGCACTGCGCTAGCGCAGATGGAGCATCTGCTAGCTCCATCTGCGCTAGCAGTGACGAACCCGGAAACGCTGCAGCCCGCATCTCGGGTCCGTCACTCAATGACGGCACATCGCTAGCGCACGCCCATTGTGGGTGTGCGCTAGCGATGCATTCACCATTGAAAGTAATGGCGGCGTTAACGGACTACGTTACACCGCGTTATGCTGCGGTGTAACGTAGTCCGTTAAATGCGTTCACACAACGCAGTGTGAACCCAGCCTAATTTACTGCAGGTCACCTCTTCCACCATCCACCATTTCACCTCTGGGAAAGGGAGCCCTCCGGAAATTATGTGACACAGTGAGGAAGGGGTCCTCAAGAAATCAGGTGACACAGTGAGAAAGGGGGCTGTCCGGATATTATGTGACATAGTGGGGATGGGGTGCTCAGGAAATTAGGTGACACAGTGAGGAAGGGGGCCCTCAGGAAATTAGGTGACACATTGAGGAAGGAGTCCTCAGGAAATTAGGTGACACAGTGAGGAAGGGGTCCTCAGGAAATTGGGTGAGTGAGGAAGGGGCCCTCAGGAAATTATGTGACACAGTGAGGAAGGGGGCCCTCAGGAAAGTATGTGACACAGTGGGGAAGGGGGCCCTCAGGAAAGTATGTGACACAGTGGGGAAGGGTTCCTCTGGAAATTAGGTGACGCTGTGGGGAAGGGAGCCCACAGGAAATTAGGTGACACAGTGAGGAAGGGGTCCTCAGGAAATTAGGTGACACAGTGAGGAAGGGGTCCTCAGGAAATTGGGTGACAGTGAGGAAGGGGGCCCTCAGGAAATTAGGTGTCACAGTGGGGAAGGGGTCCTCAGGAAATTGGGTGACAGTGAGGATGGGGGCCCTCAGAAAGTATGTGACACAGTGGGGATGGGGGCCCTCAGGAAAGTATGTGACACAGTGGGGAAGGGGCCAACAGGAAATTAGGTGACACAGTGGGGAAGGGGCCCTCAGATATTTGACCCCTTCACGACATCCGCGTTACATGTATGGTGCATGTTAAATGCCACTATCAATCTCTGACAGCCGCATTTAACATGTGGCGCCACCATGAGTGTGCATCATTCTTTTGCCCATCGGAGCACCTGTTACTTGATCGTGGGTCGCCAATGGGTTGCCATGACAGCAAAGGGTCAGCTGATGACCCCTGTGCCTGTCATTACAGAGCTCCTTTGAAACACCACAGGAGACTGTGATTCCTGCAATATACAGCGATGCTTTGGCATCACTGTATATAGCACGGGCGATCAGACTATCATATCTTTAAGTACCCAAAGGGCAATAACAGTGAAAATTAAAAAAAAATGTTTTAAAAAATACTTTGAAGTTCAAATCATCCCCCTTGTATCCCATTGAAAATAAAGATGTTTAAAAAAATGTAAAAATTCAGCTCTATCAAAATATTAAACAATTAACCCGATCAGTAAGCACTGTAAGGCTATGTTCACACATTGCATTTTTTCTGCGTTTTGCAGTGTTTTTGTTTGCACTACATATTGCTTGCAATAGGTGAAAAACACAACTGAAACTAAACACTGAAAAACTGCTGCAAGAAATGACATGAGGCATTTTGCAAAACCTATGCTTTTGTACAAAATAGTGAGGACAAAAAAAAACAAGCTGTGAGCATGAGATTTCTGAAATCTCATAGACTTTGCTGCTACTGTAAAACACAGCTGAAAATTTGCATTAAAAAACGAAGAAAAACGCAACGTGAACGTAGCCTAAACAGCAAAAAATTCAAGAATGTGAAATTTCCTTTTTTCTGGTTGCCACAATTCCACAAAAAAGCTGTAACAAAAGATCAAAAATTCACATCTATCCTAAAATTGTACTAATTAAAACGTCATCTAGTCCTGCAAAAAATAAGCTATCACACAGCTCCATCTGCCGAAAAATAAAAACGTTACTAGTCTCATAAGATGGTGACACAAAATCATTTTTTTCTCAAATTTCTATTTTTTTTTCACTACTAAAATAGTAATGATGGAGGTGATGGGCAATGATGGTGGTGGGGGAGGCAATGATAAAGGTGATGGGCAATGATATTGGTGGTGGGGGGGCAATGATGGAGGTGATGATGGAGGTGATGAAATGGACAATTATGGTGGGGAGGATGCAATGATGCAGGCGGTCGAATGGGCAGTGATGGGGGAGAAAGCATTGATGGAGGTGGTGATGAAGACAATGATGGGGGTGGAGAGGGGCTGCATTATTCTTTATGAGGGGGCTACATTATATTCTGTGGGGGGACTGCATTATTCTCAGGGGACTACATTATATTATGGGGGCTACATCATACTATGTGAGGGGGCTACAGTATACTCTGGGGGCTGCATTACAGTATATTCTGTGGTGGGGCTGCATTCTCTCAGTTGACTACATTATATTCTGTGGTGGCTGCATTATACTATATGAGGGAGGCTGCATTATACCCTATGAGGGGGCTACAGTATATTCCATGGTGGGGACTGCGTTATACCTGAGGGGGGTGCATTATATTTTGTGGGGTGCTGCATTATATTCTATGAGAGGGGACTGCGTTATATTTTATGAGGGGGCTAAATTATATTCTGTGAGGAGGCTACCCCAACCCTTGCTACATAATTAAGACGTGAACTACCTTATATTATACCCTGATATTAGCGCTTTTTACCGCACAATTGGTGGTCTTGTATCTATTTCTATGTAGTTACATAGTGGGCCCCAATAATGATTTTCTCTGGTGGGCCCAAGGTGCTCCAGTCCAACGCTGCTTGCTTCTGTTCTCTCATCATTTTTATTATTTGCCATACTGCGTTTTTAATCATTGTCCTGTTCTTTTTTCTTTTTTTCTAGTTTTTTGTTTTTCCATTCACACTCACCTTGCAGCGATTTGTTCGCATTTACATTTGTCTGGAACAGGCTGCTCTGTTGCTGGTACTATTTTTGGAATATATCATCTAGAAGAAATGTGGCATTGTCTGGTGTTTGAATATTTCATGGGCACGGCATCTTCTACATGAGAACACGTGGACATTATAAAGATGGAGCCTTGAACATTATATCGAGTCTTGTGTGACCTGCTACTACTTAGTATTAGTGTTTGTATATTCTCCTGATTTAGCTCATGTGCAAGCGCTGTGCCGTGTATTGTTTTCTTAAATGTTTTTTATACGTTACCTGTATCTCCACTCTGCCAGCATCTTCTCCCTTATCCAAAATGGCCGCCGCAGTGGTGCGCATGCGCAGTGGACTCCCAGCCAAGCCGTGCCTCCAATGGCTTCCTTAACAGCGATGCTCAGACTTGGTGACGTCATGGGGGCTTTCCTCCTCTCTGAGCACCGCTGGGATAGCCGGAAGTGGTGCAGTGCCGGCTGTCTGATCCGCCCACATGCGCCGCAACTCTCTTGCGGCTAATCAGTAACAGCTGCACCAATGGTATATAAACCGTGCACATACCAGGATCCACACAGCCCCCCGAGGAAGCTCTAAAACGCAAAACGCACGTCGGGGCTATCATTAGGACACCTTACATAGGAGACTGCACACATGGGTAAGCATTACGCATAGTCCGTGGCTTAGTTTAACTGAAATATTTTTCTTGGGCAGGTTGCAATATAGGTGGGTGTCAGTGTGGACAGGGTATATTCCTAAGATAGGGTTAATGGCTTTATTTAAACCACTGTCCCCCCCCTCCTCCACCCTGTATGCGTGCACACATTCTATGCACCTTTGCCAGCCTCATGTTATTTACTATATGCCTTATACGGTATTGCCTTTGCACCTGTATATTGTTTAATGTGTGCATACCCTTGTTGGTGTCCTTTGTAGTCATGCACCTTATCATCAACACTTGTTGTTTTATGTGTTTGTATTTCTGTGAATAAAATTTATTGGTTTTATATTTAACTGATTACGTCACGTATTATTGGTATGGGGCATTATGCTCTCTGGAATTTATAGGTTTATATTTATAGGGGAGTTTTGCCCCCTTCTTTTCCCCGTTGGAGTACAATGGGCACGTCCTGTAGAAGGGATTTTTTTATCCACAATTACGTCCTTAGTGTCAGTTTTTCTTATAAAATGCGAGATTTATGTAGTTTTTTGGGGGGTCTTGCTACTATCACACACTAAAAAATAATTTTTTTAGAAAAAATAGTTTTGCATCACCATATTTTTGGTGCTATAAATCTATTTTGTCCCTAACAGATTGGTTGACATTTTTGTTGGTACCATTTCGGAATGCATATTATTTTTGAACACTTTTTTATTTTATTGAAGCTGAATGAACAAAAATCAGGAATTGTATTGTTTGAGGGGGAGCAAAAAGGGGAAGTATTTTCTGATTAGTCAGCGTGAGTTAGAGAAAGTATGAGGTTTGTGTGAAGGTCAAGCTCAAGTTGCAGTGGGCTGGAGCCACGTGGAGTACATATTGTTCTGGCAGCATGAGGTTGTACTAGATTTACTGCAGACATTTCTGTAACATTTGGGACCAATGACCCAAACTAGGCACTGGCAAATGTGCCTTAATCCCTTCCATACAAAGGAAGCCAGACGGGGAATTATAATGTATTTCGGGAGTGCTGTGGTGCCAGCTGTGAAATTCCTGTGGCTTACGGCAGGATCAAGCATACTGATAGTTTGAGCTGAACAGGAGCAGAGGCTTGAAATGTTCTGTGTTGATTAAAATGGAATTGGAGAGCTCGGCGCCCAATACTGTGTGTTAAAAGACTGATGTATTTGAACTACCAGTAAAGTTGAACTTGTTATAGAAAACCGGTGTCCCCAAAGTGTGCATGGCCTTCAAGTGAGTACAATGCAATGTACACAGCATGACACTAACGAAATGGGACATTGTTTGTTTTTGGGGTGGAAGAAGAAGGAAGGAGAAGGATTTGGAGATGCAGCAGCTCACCATCGGCTACCACCCTGGACACCTGACACATTACACATGTACTGCAATGCATGAGACCTGTCACATTTAAACTGGCAGATTGCCTGTTAGCTGTAACAGGCCAGAGTATCTGGAAGACCCGAAGGTCATTATTTGACTTCTGGCTGCCGTGACAACCCTCAGCTCCCCGAACTTCTAAATACCACGATCGCGGCATGAAAAAATTACACAGCTGGGGGTGGGCTTACAATTGGATAACATAATCGGGACCTGTGCTAATCATGTCGCCATGATGTTGCTGGTTAGTGGTTATCACTGTGATTCCAAATCCTGTCCCTGTATAACTGCTCACTGTAAACTCACCGCTGCTCTGAACAAAGCCCAGCCTCCTCCTCTTCTCTTGATATTAAATGGCAGGCGCACACGTTGTGCACAATACAATATCTGCCGATCACCATCTGGCAACATTAGGAACCAAGTTCATTGGTTCCTAATACTTTAATCACTGTGATAAATCCCATCACAGTATCAAAGTTATTAATGTTTAGAAAACAGAACATCACTTGGGCTGTGCCAGTCTCTTCTCTCCTTGTAGGTGTTCTGGGAGAGAAGTGAGATCACATCCAAGAGCTGTCCTGTCAGAGATTGAAAGTGCAAAAAGAAGTTCAAGTTGATATATAAATCCTTATTTGTGCCCACTCATTTCCTAATCAACCCCTTCATTACTCCTTACTACCTCCTCCCCCACCTTGTGTAGACTCTAATCAAATTATTTTTTTCTTTTTTTTTTATTATTCATTAATGTTTTTGTTTTAAGTTCATTAATGTCAGATTGATTATCTGTCATTAGTTAATTATACATCTTTTTCTTTTATTAATCAAAAGTTATAAAAAATTATTTGTGTGTTAGATTAGGTTTAAGTTTTATTTTTGTGTTGCATGTTATTAGGCAGGAATAGAGTACTAAAAGAATGGCCAATAGAGTGTGTACACCTTGCATTGCTCTGGTAATTCCAGGAGTGATACAGAATCCACTTCTAAATTTCTTCACTTATATGCATGTTAAAAAAAAACTATTTGTAATGCTAACTAGGTATGCAAATATCACTCATGCGCGTGGCTCTATTCAGCAGCATCATTGCGCCTCTGAAGCCTAATTAGCATAAGGAAAACGGAGATTGCAAATACTTTTTTAAACATGGATTTCAGTGAATAACATTATAAAAGGCTGGTTAGGCAGAGAATTTATTAATACATATGTGAATGCTGCCGGGTTGGAGGCAAGGGAGATCTGACAGACTACCTTTAGCATACCATAAAAAAAAATACTCCTACTGGTCAGCAAAATCTGTCCACAGTTTTAGACCTCATTATGAAGCCCTAATGTGATGTATGCATTTCAGTGACAATTAATTTAATTGGACAGAACATGAGGCAACCTATGGGTCTGACAATGTCCAGAGACTATCAGAGTGATGCTTTATTTACTCGATATTGTATTCCACCCAAAAAGATGCAGAGTTTGTAGGAAGCATGGTAAATGAAGCAATTTTTTATTATTTCTCCATGTGCCCATCATAACCAGGCCTTTATAACTGTTTTGAGACCTACCACACATCTTATAATTATCAATTAGACATTTAGGGATAACACCAAATCATGTGGTAGCGTTAATATTTTTATCAGCATAACACATTTTTCCCAATTTCACAATGAATTCCAGGCAGAGAACATCACATACCAAACTTTATTATTCAGACAAATACTCGTTCACATGCTTACTGTACATCTGTATACTCCAGAATGTGAACCCCCACAAATGCTATTCAGGTCATCTGACAATTTCAAGATTTGATCGTCCCATAAAAATTGAATTTTAACCATTTAGCTGTAAGTAATACCATTATTGCAAACAATATCAATTTTGAATGACAAGGTTAATGAACAGTAACAATGTTAATAAATACTATTATAGACAACACCAATATCAAACGATAAGAATATTGCACAACAACAATATTCCTACGAAGATTCTAGGGGAACATCAGCACAGAAAGTATACTAACAAAAGTGTGTAAAAAGAAACCCAAACTAAATGTGCAGTATAAAATTGATATAATAGATAACAAAACTTAGATATAGCAAAACTTAAAATGTGGCTCTACGTCTTCATGACCATAAGACCAAATAGCAAAGGCGAAAGGCGTTGTCTCTATAATAGGGACCGCCTATCCACTTCCTTCCATACCTGGACCCATTGAAGCATCCGATCAACGCAAAACTGTCATCGTCCTTTGCTGCGCCTGCTCCCCTGCACCCATGTACTACTTGCATTGAATAAAGAAAGGATTGTTTTACTGCATCACGGAGTGCCACCTATTTTTTCCTTTTTGGCCTGGACACCATAGCAGTTGCTCCAATATGTGGCAACTAACTACGTGAGCTGATGCTCTTATGTCTGGTGCGAAAAGGACAGGGGAATCCTGAAGATAGTTAAGCTGACCCGAAGGAACGCTGCAGTGCTGGATGAGTCGGTACACTCCTGGGACATTCCAGAAGAACTGAGGAAAAGTGCAGGGCAAGACAAAGATGTGTTCTGTGATGGTCCCTATGATGTTGCTGTAACTGAGCTGAATGTACTGAGAATGGAACCAAGTAAAACCGTTTACGCCAAGTTGGAATTGGACTCTGTCTCTATTTGTTTGACGCCGTCAGGAAGAACTCCTCAGCAGATCAGAGAGGACCCTGATGGGTCAGAAGGCAAAACGAAAAGTATGCTACAAAGGGGACATTGTGTGTATGTGGCAGGGGACCAGGGCGTGAATGAGTAACCTTTGTCAGCCACGACCAAAGACCCTGGCCCCTCTCACAATTAGCGTAGTCAGCAGGATTTTGCAACCTTGCAATGTGGGAATGCCGTGGAAGATGAGGATATTGTTATTATGACTGATACCCTTGATGTGACTGATACCCTGGATGTGACTGACACTTTATTTGTGGCAAAGATGGCAACTCTGAAGATGGTGGAAAATGGCACAAAGATAAAGAATGACAACACTAATCCCACCCATCGTGGGCGTCCTGACTGTAAAATGGCGCAGAGAACTGTCTGGCAGAGTCGGCGGCCAGGGCTGGAGATGCAGGCCTTGGTGAATGGTGCCCGTCCTTGGTGGGCGTGGAGAAAAGAAGAAAGCCTCGCCTCTTACAACAAATTGCAGAGAAATGGGTGGAGTGGCCAGAAGGCACCCCACCTTGGAAAGAGTGGGGTCCAGAAGAAAATTCTGTGTGCAGCTGCGCGGCGCCATTGCAAGACACTGTATCGGCAACGATGGGCCATTAGTGCACACGGTGCCATGACAGACATAGGCCGTGTCAAGTGGAAGTGGCGACAGGAGGAAGAAAGGACCCAACCTGGAAGGCTGAGGGGAGTTGCTGACAAGTTTTGGACCCATCGATTCCCCTTAACTGCGAAGAAGCAGGACCAGCAGCTGCCGGAGCTGGAACATTGACATCGGGAGCTGGAGGCCGGTGAACCGGAAGCAGCAACTACCCCTGAGGAGCCTGCGCCGGAAATGAAGGCTGAGCCGCAGTGTGCAGCTGCATCGGGATCCGATGGTCATGGGACGGTTGCAGTCTGGATGCTGGAGCAGATAGCGGTGAGTGGTCTTCGGCCCCAAAAACCTAGAGGGTGGGCCCACGCTCATTAACACCTCGTCCCTTGGCTGCCTGGATTGAAGGTGTAATTCAACAAAAAAAGTAGCGGGAGAAGGATGTGTTGGCAAAGCTGCGCCGACCCGGAGGGGGCGCTATGGCCAGACGTCGCACCCATGGGCAGCTGGTATACATGGACATTGACCGTGGCTATGGATTCATTCATTAGGTGGGCACCAATGCTAAGGTGTACTTGAATGCCTCCTCAGTCAAATATGGTAGGCCCCTGAAGGAAGGGAATTGGGTCTCCTTATTTAAAGAGGATAGCCTCCGGGGATATTTTGCCGTGGCTGCCACATTGTGCCAGGAAGGTGACCTGGAACTTTATGCGAGCCTGGAACAGGCACAGTTAGCCCCCTTTACCCTGGCCACTGAACAGCCCAGTCCTACCTCTCTCCTATTGCTGCTGCAGGAACCCACACCTCTGCAGATATAGAGTCATCAGTAGCTGGAACAAGGGCTTGGTGCCTGAAGGAAGATAAAGCGACACTGAATCTGTGTCCTTGAACTGTGATGTTTTGCTGGTAAGAGGAAGTAGTGCTCGTTGCATAATTGAAAGTGTACGAGACTGGTCCGCAACCCTGTGGAAAAAGGAGCCCTAGAGCACCAAAGTTAGGTGCAGTGGGCCCAGCACTGGCCATAGTTGAACGCTGCTTAAGTTTTAACCTATCCCAGTTCTTTTGCGCCTGTTACAACTCCCATGCTGGATAGCAGAACATCAACTCTTGGGGTTACGGGCCCTTGGACTAAAGAAGGACCGTGTGTAGGTGTAAAAAAGGACTGCGTTTTACTGTATTTACTTGGAAACTTTTCTTTTACGAAAATGCAGCGCACCTGTTTCTTAAAGGGCCATGCTCTGTACAAAGGAAGGGGGAAAAGCCCCTCAGGACTAAGGACCTTATGAGTAGGTCAAGTTATTGTGCAATAGACTGTGTAAAAATTAAAAAAATGGACTGTTATTATGCTCGAGTCCTGTAGGTGGACGGGACCGGTGCTCAACGGACTGAAGGTGCCACCTGGTGGACTGTGTACCAGGCACCTATTATGAAAAATGGACTCATGCGGCGTAGGAAGGACGCTTTCCAGTGGCTACAGGTGGTCCCAACGAGCCAAAAGACTTTACTTATGTTGAGCTAGTAACTTTTCTACCTTGTCTGTCTCCCTGCGTGGGGTATTACCCTGTAAATATTAAATTTTTTAGCACAGTATGGTCAGGGATGGCCATTCTTAAAGGATGGGGGAGTGTAAGGGGGTTACAGAGACAGACTTATGCCTTAAACACGCCCCGATTCTGAATGTAATACTTTGTATGCCTTTTCTTCTGCATATATATATATATATATATATATATATATATATTGTGATGTCCTACTAATTTGTAGGGAAAGTTTAGTAATACATTTGGATCACTAGAAGGTGCACATTAGGACCAAGTAGTGATAATATAGGAACTGGTTAGAATTAGGAGGGGCCAACTGTGGGTAAGGCATAGTATTTCTTGCATCTGAGTTAGTAGGGCAGGGGAGCCTGGACAGTGCAGAGGGCCTTAGAGCCCGGACAAAGCAGTTGACCACATAACATTTAAGTAAGGGCCCAGTCATCCAGGGTCTGTGGGCCGAAAGTCACAACAGTGAAGGAATGCAGGGCAGCTCCAATATGTGGCAGCTAACTACGTGGGCTTATGCTCTTATGTCTGATGCAAAACGGATGGGAAAACGCCTGAAGATAGCTAAGCTGACCTGAAGGAACGCTGCAGTTCTGGACGTATCGGTGCGCCCCTGGGACTTTCCAGAAGAAGTGAGGAAAAGCACAGGGAGAGACAAGGATGTGTTCTGTTACATTTCCTATGATGTTACTGTAACTGAGCTGGATGTACTGAGAATGGAACCAAGTAAAACCGTTTATGTTAAGTTGGAATTGGACTCTGTTTCTCTTTGCTTGACGCCATCAGGAAGAACTCCTCAGCAGATCAGAGAGGACCCTGACAGGTCCGAAAGCGGAAAGAAAGGTACGCTATAGAGGGGATATTGTGTGCATGTAGCAGGGAACCGGGGCGTGAATGAACAACCTTTGTCAGCCATGACTATGTCCCTGGCCCATCTCATACAGGTAAGAACCAGGAGAATAGGTCACAGATGTATGTAGGAGACAGGTTTTGGAATGCTTTGCATGGCAAACTTAGGGTTCAGAATTGGAGTCTCTGGGCAATGGGGAGCTAATGCAGGGATTGGGGAGAAGCTGGGGAATAGCGGGTGACAGGTTGATTAGTCAGGCAGCAAAGTATAGGATAGATTGGATGTGTGTGATAGTGTTACAAGGAAGGCCACATAGCAGAAGGTTGCAGTAGTCGAGGCGGGAGATGATTAAAACATGCACTAGTTTTTTTCAGATTCATTGTTGAGGAATCTGCGCATTCGGGAGATATTTTTGAATTTGAGTCGGCAGGAAGGGGAAAGGTCTTGGATCTTAGATTTGAAGGAAAGATAATAGTCATGCCATTGATTTTGATGGATAGGTCAGTTTGGGGGGTTTGAATGAGATGGTGGAAAGATGATGAATTTTGTTTTATCCATGTTAAGTTTTAGAAATCTAGTAGAGAAGAAAGATGAAATAGAGGACTGACATTATGGGATTCTGGTAAGTAAGAAGGTGATATTGGGTCCAGAGAAGTAGATCTGTGTGTCATCAGCATAGAGGTGATACTGAAAACTGTGAGACTCTATGAGCTGTACCAGGCTGAAGGTGTAGATGGAGTAGAGCAGGGATCCTAAAACTGAATCTTGGGGGTACTGACAGATAGAGGGCGAAATGAGAAGGTGGTGTGTGAGTAAGAGACACAGAGTGCCCTGTCTGTTAGATATGAGGAGATACAAAAACGGGTCAAGTCTGTGATGCCAATAGATGAGAGAGTCTGTAGTAGGAGGGAATGGTCCACTGTGTCGAAGGCAGATGATAGGTCCAGGAGGATTAGTGTCACTTGGATTTGGCTGTTAGTAGGTCATTGTTAACTTTAGTCAGGGAAGTTTCAGTGAAATAGTGTGGTTGGAAGCCAAATAGTAAGCTGTCAAAGAGGAAGCAGGACGATAGATTTGAGGACAGTTCAAAATGGACATGTTGTTCAACTAGTTTTGAGGCCTAGGGGAGAAGTGATATGGGGCGATAGTTATACACAAAGGCTGGGTCAAGGGAGGACTTTTTGAGGATAGCTGTGATCAGGGCTGCTGCCAGGGCATTACTGTCCTTACTGGCGTATGGGGCCCAGCGAGCAGCGGGCCCCCTCTCTTCTACTCACTGTGCTCCAGCAGCAGGATCCAGCAGACTCAGTAACTGATCGTGCTTGCTCAGACACAGTTTCAGTTAAAATCTATTGCCATGCAGGAGGTTCCTCCCACATGGAAACAATTTACAGCCATCAGCCAATCACAAGCCAGCAGCTGACATCAACGCACATGTCACCGAGGTATGACGTCACTGCCATACACCAGAATGATGCTTAGCACCTCAGATGAATCCTTACAGAGGACACCGCTGGACCTCAGCCAGGTAAGGAGAAACTTTTTTTGTAAAAACACAGTATGGGGCGCATAATACTACTATGGGGGCACATTATACTAGTATGGGGGTTCATTATACTACTATGGGGGCACGTTATACTACTATGGGGTGTAGTGCTGTGGTAGCACACTTATGCAGTGAGGAGGCAGTAACCCACAAAGCTCAAACACAAAACTGCTTTAATGTGTTTCTTCACAGCATTAAATGTCCCAATTCACACAAGTGCACATAATCTCAGTGCATAGTATTAGTGTCCATTTCAACGCACTATATACTACACGGCATCCTTCCATATACAGTCAATAAACACGCTGGCCTTCCCTTTGACCATCTGTTAGCACCGCCATGTCAATATCTCTTCCTCACAGCTGTGCACAGTCCTTAATATCCTCTGGTTTGCAGTCGTTACACACGCCAGTCTTCCTTCGGGCACAGGACAGTCTACCTCAGGACATAAGATAGTCCACCTCCGAGACCAGTTACCGTGGACGGCAGCACTGCTGTGTATGCTGTGGGTGCTAGGCCTATTGGCTCTGCTTTGTCCTGTATCTCTTCACACAGACAAAGCTCTGCAGAGCCTCTGCTCTGCACTCTCACCTACACCATAAGTGAAACTGGCCCTGACACACCCAAACCCTTTACTGCAAGGCTTTTAGCAAAGAAACCTGTGGCTTTGAGCCACATGGGAAACCCAGGCCTGGAATGAAACAGACTGCATGATTACCATCCTGCAGTCTGTTTCACAACACATCCCAGAGCAGGTTTCCCCTACATCTGCCTTGGACACTAGCATGTCCAAGACTAACACTTTTATTATTTCTAGTCTGCATTGCAGCCACCGCTATGCCCGTGACTGCCATGCACTCCTATGGCCTTCATGCCTACATGCACAACCTAGGGAGAACACTCAGTGACCCCTACCTGTGACATCAGTCACTACTTCATCATGGCAATCACAGCTTCACCTGCTACTGCAATGCCCCCTCATGGCCTCACTACGCCTCCGTGCGCATCCTGGAGAGAACAAGACAATACAAGACAGTGGGATTTCTTGCCTTATAAATGGGGTTGGGACCATCAGTTGTGTTGTGCAGAAATCTGGTGGATACACAGCTGATAGTCCTACTGAATAGACTGTTAGAATTTGCATTAAGGCAAGAAAAAAGCAGCTAAGTACAGAAAAACGATTGGCCATCATTCCTTTAAGAAATGAAGGCCAGTCAGTCCAAAAAATTGGGAAAACTTTGAAAGTGGCCCCAGGTGCACTGGCAAAAACCATCAAGCACTACAAAGCGCTACAAAGGAACTGGCTCACATGAGGACCGCCCCAAGAAAGGAAGACCAAGAGTCATCTCTGCTTCTGAAGATAAGTTTATCTGAGTCACCAGCCTCAGAAACCGCAGGTTAACAGCAGCTCAGATTAGAGACCAGGTTAATGCCACACAGAGTTCAAGCAGCAGACACATCTCCACAACAACTGTTAAGAGGAGACTTTGTGCAGCAGGCCTTCATGGTAAAATAGCTGCTAGGAAACCACTGCTAAGGACAGGCAACAAGCAGAAGAGACTTGTTTGGGCTAAAAAACACAAGGAATGGACATTGGACCAGTGGAAATCTGTGCTTTGGTCTGATGAGTCCAAATTTGAGATCTTTGGTTCCAACCACCATGTCTTTGTGCTTTACAGATAATGAGAATGGATGGACTCTACATGCCTGGTTCCCACCGTGAAGCATGGAGGAGGAGGTGTGATGGTGTGGGGGTGCTTTGTTAGTGACACTGTTGGGGATTTGTTCAATATTGAAGGCATACTGAACCAGCATTGCTACCACAGCATCTTGCAGCGGCATGCTATTCCATCCGGTGTGCGTTTAGTTGGACCATCATTTCTTTTTCAACAGGACAATGACCCCACGCACACCTCCAGGCTGTGTAAGGCTATTTGACCAAGAAGGAGTGTGATGTGGTGCTATGCCAGATAACCTGGCCTCCACAGTCACCAGACCTGAACCCAATCGAGATGGTTTGGGGTGAGCTGGACCGCAGAGTGAAGGCAAAAGGGCCAACAAGAGCTAAGCATCTCTGGGATCTCCTTCAAGATTGTTGGAAGACCATTCCAAGTGACTACCTCTTGAAGCTCATCAAGAGAATGCCAAGAGTGTGCAAAGCAGTCATCAAAGCAAAAGGTGGCTACTTTGAAGAGCCTAGAATATAAGACATATTTTCAGTTGTTTCACACTTTTTTGTTAAGTATATAATTCCACATGTGTTAATTCATAGTTTTGATGCCTTCAGTGTGAATGTACAATTTTCATAGTCATGAAAATACGGAAAAATCTCTAAATAAGAAGGTGCGTTTAAACTTTTGGTCTGTACTGTATGTCCGGCTGAAGGTTTCTTCTTATAAGTTGGGTCCTCGGTTTATCAGGCCTTTCGAAGTGTTGAAGCGGATCAATGAGGTTTCCTATAAATTGAAGCTGCCTCCTTCGTTAAGGATTCCAAATTACTTCCGAGTGTCTCTACTGAAGCCAGTCATACTGAGTCCCTTTTTCAAGGATCCCAGTACCATGCCCATGCCAACTGTCACGGATGGTGTATTTGAAGTGGAGAACATTTTGGCCATGAAGAAGGTGAGAGGCAAGACTTTCTTCCTTTTTGACTGGAAGGGATTTGGTCCCAAAGAAAGATCCTGGGAACCAAAGGAAAACATTCAGGCTCCGATTCTCCTCCGGAAATTCCTCGATAGCCTGAAGGGGAGGGGGCGTATAGGGGAGTACTGTTACCACCACTCCGGGTCCCTGCTCTGACAGGCAGGGTCTCCGGTATGTCAGTTCCCTCATCCGCACTGCACTTGGTTCCTTTCTTCCTCATGCTCCACATGCTTCTAGCAGCACTATCAGTCCAATGCTCACTTAGTCACACCCCTCCAAGCTCTCCGCGGCACAGTGGTTCCACAAACCACGTCAGCTTAGGTAGCCATTGTTATGACCACTAACATTAAATGGGTATTCCCATCTCCAAAATCCTTTCACGATATGTAGTATATGTCATGATAAAAATATTAGCAAATACCTCATATTTGAAATGTAGTATAGTTCTTCTGATACTGATTAAAGATGGGAATACCCCTTTAACGTCTCATGAAACAAATCACTTTTTCTGTTCTATAGCCATCCACCTAGGATACAGCCCATTTTTTAATGAAACATAGCTTTTCTCATCATGTATTATGCATAAAACAGAGTACAGGGTTATCTTATTCGGTCAGGTCGTTTCTATAAAATATAAATCAAGTCTGTGATTTGATGACTTATTTTCTTTCGCACAGCTTTTAGAAATAACCTCAAATGTCCCTGGAGAAATCCTTTCAAATAGTAGAATTTACATTTTAATCACTCTAATTCATTTCCTTACATATTATTAATCACCAATGGCAAATGAATGACTTGAAAACTGACCTCCTTTATTGCTTATGACTAGTGTTGAGCATTCCGATACCGCAAGTATCGGGTATCGGCCGATATTTGCGGTATCGGAATTCCGATACTGAATTCCGATACTTCCCGCGTATCGGATACCGGAATCGGAAGTTCCCAGAATTCAAATTGAACGCAGCAGCCAATGAGGAATGAATGAAAGTGTGGGCACATCCTGTTTAGCATGGTGGGCATGTAAGTACTGGCAAGGCTTGGATTGGCTGCTGAAATGATGTCACTCTGCACTATAAAAAAGCGCTGCCGCCATTTTGCGCTCACTCTGCTGTGATTTCAGTTAGGGACAGGACGCTGTGTTCTAACTGAGGGCCAGTTGAGCTAGCTAATTGCTTTATTTTCCTTTCCAAAGGCTAATTTAGCAAAACGCTGTGTGTTCTTCACTGTTCACCTTGCTCTTGCCTTGCAGCGCTGTTTTAACAGCGTTCTGCAAGGTCTCTGTGTGTGTGTGTGTGTGCAGCTCACTCTGTAGTCTGTGTGCAGCCATATACCCGGTTGTATTCAGCTCAGGGGGGGTTCACACTGCCTCACACAGTTGTTCTTTTTTGCTCTTAGTGCAGCCTGCTGCACATTTTTTCTCAAATTTCCTATTAGTGTTTTTCCACCAGTCTCCAGCTCTATTGTGGAAAAACACTACATAGGATAACCTAGAGGGGGGTTTTTGGGCCTTGCAGCGCCGTTTACGGCTGTCTGCACGGTCTCCGTGTGAGCCCAGCTCGCCCTGTAGTCTGTGTGCAGCCATAGCCGGTTGGATTCAGCTCAGGGTTCGTTACTGGCTCATACCTTGAGAAAAATTTTCCTTTTTTTCAAATAGTGCAGCCTGTTTAAAATTTGAAAAAAAAAAATCCTATTAGTGTCTTTCCACTCGTATCCAGCTAAATAGTGGAAAAACACTATATAGGATAACCTAGAGGAGGGTTTTTTGGCCTTGCAGCGCCGTTTACGGCTGTCTGCACGGTCTCCGTGTGAGCCCAGCTCGCCCTGTAGTCTGTGTGCAGCCATAGCCGGTTGGATTCAGCTCAGGGTTCGTTACTGGCTCATACCTTGAGAAAAATTTTCCTTTTTTTCAAATAGTGCAGCCTGTTTAAAATTTGAAAAAAAAAATTCCTATTAGTGTCTTTCCACTCGTATCCAGCTAAATAGTGGAAAAACACTATATAGGATAACCTAGAGGAGGGTTTTTTGGCCTTGCAGCGCCGTTTACGGCTGTCTGCACGGTCTCCGTGTGAGCGCAGCTCGCCCTGTAGTCTGTGTGCAGCCATAGCCGGTTGGATTCAGCTCAGGGTGCGTTACTGCCTCATACCTTGAAAAACAATTTCCTTTTTTTCAAATAGTGCAGCCAGTTTAAAATTTGAAAAAAAAAATTCCTATTAGTGTCTTTCCACTTGTATCCAGCTAAATAGTGGAAAAACACTATATAGGATAACCTAGAGGAGGGTTTCTTGGCCTTGCAGCGCCGTTTACGGCTGTCTGCACGGTCTCCGTGTGATTTAAACTAGCTCTGTAGCCCGATCTGCACCAAAAAAAAGGTTAAGTTCACCAAACACAACTTACACTTGTGTAGGCCACATTTGAAAAATAATAAAGTTTAGTCCACAATTTACAACATTAGTGTTTCTTACACCTGTTAGGAGGAGCATTACAGGAATAAGCACACTAAGGCCTTAGTACTTTTCTGCTTATCTTTATCTGTCAACCAAGATGAAGAGGGCAGGGAGTAAGGCACGTGGGCGTGGGCGCGGAGCAGGGAGAGGAGCAGGGAGAGGACGTGGTGATTCTGTGCCTGCTGCGGGCGCCGGTGACTCGTCGTCACTCAGTTTCAGCAGGGAACAGTCCTTCATGCGCAGCTTTGTCGGAGAGCGCCGTGCACCGCTGCTGCGTGAAGACCAAATTGAAGCCGTTGTCGGGTGGATGGCAGCTAACGCCTCGGCATCGACTTCAGTTAGTGCCACATCCTCTCAGGCACAGAGCACTGGAGAGCAGCCATCTGTCTCTTCACCACCTGCCAAATTGGCCAGGCAGTCAGAGAGCCCAGGACAGGAGCCGTCTCTACTTCTGTTCTCTGAATCTCTTGGCTTGGAAACAGGGGGCCAGCCAAGCAGCATTGGAGAAATGGAAGAAGAGGCAGTGTGCAGTGATGCCCAACACCTTTTTCTCTCTGACTCTGAAGAGGCAGGTGGGCCAGTGCCTCCGGTGACCACAGCGCAGTACGCATCTGATGATGAAACTCAGGTGCCGCTTTCTCGTGCGTACTGTGCTGCTGAGACTACCCAGGAGGAGCAGTTGGTGGCAGAGGGTAGTGGAGATGATGAGGTCCTTGACCCATCGTGGCGTGAGGAACAGGAAGGTGGTGGGAGCAGCTCAGAGGAAGAGCTTCCTCTTACGGGCCAAAGAGGGAGAGGGAGGGGGAAGACTGCGGAGCCTGTAGCCTCCACTTTGGCACCCGTTAGGAGCCTGTCTCTTTCCAAAGCCAAAAAGGGCGCTCCCAAGACTTGCAGTGCCTGGTCCTTTTTTGACACAGTTGCAGATGACATTTGTTTTGTCAAATGCAAGCTGTGTCATCATAAAGTAAAAAGAGGGAAAAATGTCAGCAACCTCAATACCACAAATATGTGGAAACATGTGCGGACCAGGCACGCGGTGGAGTTACAGAAACACACTGAAGATGTAGGCCAACCAACAGCGGCAGCTACCACCTCTTCAGCTCGTGTTGCCTCTTCCTCCAGCTCACGCACAGCTGGTTTGGCTTCCTCCCAGAGACCTTGTGTAATTCCACCCACAGCACCACCTTCCCAGTCATCCTCACACTCCCAGTCTACTCTACAGCCATCGGTAGTACAGGCATGGGAGAAAAGGCGGGCATTCTCGGCCAACCACCCCCGAGCACAGGCTCTGAATGCAGGCATTGCCAAACTGTTGTCCCTGGAAATGCTCTCGTTCAGGCTGGTGGAGACTGACAGCTTCCGTGACTTGATGGCATTGGCAGTCCCACAGTACAAGGTGCCCAGCCGCTTTTACTTCAGCAGGCAGGCTGTCCCTGCCCTGCACAGGCATGTTGAGGCAAACATAAAACATGCGCTACTGAACGCCGTCAGTAGCAAGGTCCACCTCACCACCGATGCGTGGACCAGTCAGCATGGACAGGGGCGATATGTTTCCCTCACTGCCCATTGGGTTAATGTTGTTGAGCCAGGTACAGATCGTGCGAGTGGCGCAGGACGTGTCCTGCCCACTCCAAGGATTGCAGGAATCCAGTCTGTACGCATCGACTCCTCCTCTTACACCAGTTCCTCTGATTCCTCTCTGCAGGATCCGTCACAGTCCACCTCCACATGGACCCGTGAACGTTTACCTATGACCGACATGAGCACAGCCGTGGCCAAACGTCAGCAGGCCGTCTTGAAACTAGTTTCATTGGGGCATCGAAGCCACACAGCGCAGGAGCTCTGGAATGCCATCAAGCAGGAGAGCGATGTGTGGTTACTGCCAGCGAATCTCCAGCCAGGCATGGTAGTGTGTGACAATGGCCGAAATCTGGTGGCAGCTTTGGCCCTTGGCAACCTCACTCACATCCCATGTCTGGCACATGTGCTCAATTTGGTTGTGCAGAGTTTTCTGAGGGACTATCCGGATCTTGATGCCCTGCTGCACAAGGTCCGCCTAGAGTGTGCTCACTTGCGGCGTTCCAGCTTGGCCAGATCCCGCATTGCTGCTCTGCAGCGCCGATTCCGCCTTCCGGAACACCGCATCATATGTGACCTACCTACCCGGTGGAATTCCACGTTACATATGTTGGAGCGGTTGTGTGAGCAGCAGCAAGCAGTTATGGAGTACCAGCTGCATCAGGCGCAAAGAAGTCGCAGTCAGCGCCGATCAGACTTCACAACCACAGAGTGGGCCACTATGAAGGACGTCTGCCAGGTTTTGCGTCCTTTTGATTATTCCACGCGGATGGCAAGTGCAGATGATGCACTAGTCAGCATGACTGTCCCCCTTATCTGCCTGCTTCAGCAAACTTTGCAAGGGTTAAGGGATGATGTGGTGGAAGAGGTGGAGGATGAGGAGTCACCTTTTCCATCAGCTTCTGGAGAGTCAGCGCCACGTGGTTCCTCACAAAGGGGTACGCAGGGGCCAATTTGTGAGGAGGATGAGGAGGAGTCAATGGAGGAGGAAGAGCTCCGTCCAGAGGAGGGAGCGACACAATTGTCCAGTGGTCAGTGTGTACAGCGAGGGTGGGGTGATGACGAGCGGGCAGAGATCATGTCTCAAGCAGGGGACAGCGTTTCTGGGCCGGTTGGCACTCTGCAGCACATGGTGGATTTCATGCTGCAGTGCCTGAGAAACGACCGCCGCATCGACCACATTCTCAACATGCCTGATTATTGGGTGTTCACCCTCCTCGATCCTCGCTACCGGGACAACGTCCAAAACCTCATCCCTGCGTTGACCCGGGAGCGTAAATTGCGGGAGTACCACGACACACTGGTGAATTCCATCATCTTCTCCTGTCCAACTGAGAGGAGTGCTGCTAGTGCTTTACAAAGCAGCTCAGTGCGTCGAGGCAGTGGGGGAGGCTCTGCCCAAAGAGGGAGCAGAAGCAGTGCCTCTGCCCAAGGCAAGCCCAGTATGGCACAACTCTGGCACACTTTTGTGTGCCCGCCCCAAATGTCTACACCATCACCGGCGGCTCCAGTCAGCAGGAGGCAACGGTTCCGTCAGATGGTGACAGACTACATGGCTTGCCCTCTTACTGTACTCCCAGACGGCTCTTCCCCGTTCAAGTTTTGGGTCTCTAAGCTGGATACATGGCCAGAGCTAAGCCAGTATGCATTGGAGGTGCTGGCTTGCCCTGCGGCTAGTGTCTTATCGGAACGTGTCTTTAGTGCCGCAGGTGGTGTACTAACAGACCGTCGCATGCGACTATCCTCCGATAACGTTGACCGGCTTACTTTCCTGAAAATGAACCAGGCCTGGATCTCGCAGGAATTTGCCACTCCTCTGCCTGATTAAGTAATTGGGTGTCATCCAGGTCTCCTGCTGTGTTCATCTTTCTACCACCTGAACTGCTATTCCTGGGCTCCAACACCGCCAGTTGCGGCTCAGAAGTGCAGGCTGCACAGTAAAAACATACGACCCAGTGTTATTGGGTTTCAGTAACGTCAGCTGATCCCCAGCTGTGTAGCCGGCAATGTGTCCTGCGACCGCCACGCTGGCACAACAACCTAAATGTAAGGGAACCTGTCCCCCCCCCCCCCCCCCCGTCGTTTGTTACTGAAAGAGCCATCTTGTGCAGCAGTAATGCTGCACAAGGAAAAGGTAGCTCTTTTTTTTTAGCTCTTTGCACACGCAGAACTTAACACTTATAAAATGTGTTCACTGATACCGTTATACCGTCCCGGAGCTGGGACTTTCCTTCGTAATGTGACGCAGCACAGCCGTCATTCCTACCCCCTTGGTGCCATGCGCTGCCTCCTCAGCGTTGTTTTAAGCTGTCACGGAGCCTGCGCTGTTCTGTTATCCCTTGGGCATGCCCTATTTGCGCTGCCTGTCTTCTGACATAATTTGGTGTCAGGCTGGCTGCGCCTGTGCGGCCGCGGTGCCCGAGATCCCGCCTCGCAGTGTCTTCTGATTGAGTCACACTGCGGGCCTGGGATCCATGGGCATGCGCAGTGCATATCTTCCCCTCGGGCTCTCGCTCATTTCCCTCCGCCTTCTTTAGACTGTGCGCCGTCAGCTGATCCCTAGCATGCCACGGCCGTGACACCGCACAGTCTGAAGAAGAGGGAAGGAGGGGAGTGAGAGTCGAGGTTATGCACTGTGCATGCCCATGGTTCCAAGGCCCGCAGTGGGATTACGTTAGATGAGACTGCGAGGTGGGATCTGGAGCAGCGTGGACGCACAGGCACTGACAGCCTGACACCAAATTATGTCAGAAGACAGGCAGCGCTAATTGGGCATGGCCAAGGGCTAACAGAACAGCGCAGGCTCCGTGGCAGCTTAAAACAACGCTGAGGAGGCAGCGCACGGCATCAAGGGGATAGGAATGACAGCTGTGCTGTGTCCCATTACGAAGGAAATTCGCACCTCCGGAACGGTTTAACGGTATAAAGGGACACATTTTTAGTGTTTACTTCGGTGTTTGCAAGGAGCATAATTAAAAGAGCAACCTTTTCCTTTTGCATCCTTAGTGCTGCACAACATGGCTCTTTCAGCTACAAACGTCTTGGGGGGGGGGGTTAAAGGTTTCCTTTCAACTTGCTCCAATCAGGCTTCGGCCTACACTCTGTTCCTCTGCTCCTCCTGCTGTCCCTGGGCTCTAACACCGCCAGTTGGTGCCTGGAAGTGCTGTGTGCACAGTCAACAGTCGCTCCTCTGTTATTGGGGTTCAGTAACGTCAGCTGATCCCCAGCTGTGTGTGCGGCAATACCTCCAATCTGCTCCTCCTGCTGTCCCTGGGCTCTAACACCGCCAGTTGGTGCCTGGAAGTGCTGTGTGCACAGTCAACAGTCGCTCCTCTGTTATTGGGGTTCAGTAACGTCAGCTGATCCCCAGCTGTGTGTGCGGCAATACCTCCAATCTGCTCCTCCTGCTGTCCCTGGGCTCTAACACCGCCAGTTGGTGCCTGGAAGTGCTGTGTGCACAGTCAACAGTCGCTCCTCTGTTATTGGGGTTCAGTAACGTCAGCTGATCCCCAGCTGTGTATCCGGCAACGTGTCATGCGACCGCCACGCTGGCACAACTAAAATGTAAGGGGACCTGTCCCCCCCCCCCCTAGGCGTTTGTTACTGAAAGAGCCACCATGTGCAGCACTAATACTGCACAAGGGAAAGGTCGCTCTTGAAATTATGCTCCTTGCAAACGCTGAACTACACACTCATGTAATGTGTCCCCTCACACCGTCCAACCGTCCCGGAGGTGGGACTTTCCTTTGTAATGTGACACAGCACAGCCGTCATTGCTACCCCCTTGGCACCGTGCGCTGCCTCCTTAGCGTTGTTTGATTCCGTCATGGACCCTGCGCTGTTATGTTATCCCTTGGCCATGCACAGTTTGCGCTGCCCGTCCTCTGACATCATTTGTTGTCGTCCTGGCTGCGCCTGTGCGTCCACGCTGCCCGAAATCACACCTCGCAGTGTCGTCTAATGTGATCCCACAGTGGGCCTGGTATCCATGGCCATGCGCAGTGCATATACTAGCCTCTCACTCCCCTTCTTCACGCTTCTTCAGACTAGGCGGCGTCAGCTGATCCCTAATAGCATGCCACGGCCGTGACGCCGCACAGTCTGAAGAAGCAGGAAGGAGGTGAGTGAGAGGCGATGATATGCACTGCGCATGCCCATGGATCCCTGGCCCGCAGTGGGACTACATTAGATGACACTGCAAGGTTGGATCTCGGGCAGCTTGGACGCACAGGCACTGCCAGCCTGACACCTACATGATGTCAGAAGACGGGCACCGCTAACTGTGCATGGCCAAGGGATAACATTACAGTGCGGGCTCCGTGACAGAACCAAACAACGTTGAGGAGGTGGTGCCCGGCACCAAGGGGGTTGGAATGACGGCTGTGCTGTGTCACATTACAAAGGAAAGTCCCACTTCCGGGATGGTTTGACGGTGTGAGGGGACACATTATATGAGTGTGTACTTCAGCGTTTGCAAGGAGCATAATTTTCGGAGCCACCATTTTCCATGTGCAGTATTACTGCTGTACAAGATGGCTCTTTCAGCAACAAATGCCTGGGGGGGGGGGTTAAAGGTTCCCTTTCAACTTGCTCCACTGCAGGCTTCGGCCTACACTCTGCTCCTCTTTGATTCCCTGGGTTTCAACACTGTCAGTTGCCACCTGGAAGTGTTGTCTACACAGAAAAAAACACTAGGTGATGTGTCAGTGGGGTTCAGCACCGCCAGCTGTTCCCCTGCTGTGTAGTCGGCAACGTGTCCAGCACAAGCCACGCTGGCACAACAGAACAAAAGCTGCCACCAGTGCAGGCTTCGGCCTACACTCTGCTCCTCTCCTCCTCCTGCTGACCCTGGGCTCAAACACCGCTAGTTTTTGCCCGGAAGTGCTAGCTGCACAGAGAAAAACACCAGCCAATGTGTTAGTGGGGTTCAGCAACGCCAGCTGTTCCCCTGCTGTGTAGCCGGCAACGTGACCTGCAAACGCCATGCAGGCACAGGAACTGAAATTAAAAGGGAACCTGGCCCCACCCCCCCAGGTGTTTCTATGTATAACAGCCACCTAGTACAGCAGTACTGCTGCATTTGTACAAGGTGGCTGACTTTTTCTCCTTGCCCACGTGGAACTCAACACGTACAAAATGTGTCTCATTGAGACCATTCCACTGTCCCTGAGGTGTGACTTTCCTTTGTAATGATACGCAGCACCCCCCTTGGTAGCGTTTCCCGTCTTTTGTCATCATGGTTAGCTGGCTGCGCCTGTGCATCCGCCCTGCTAGAAACAACGCCCCTCGTTGTCATATTTATTTTGTCAGCGAGGGTGTGGTTTATGGGCACGAGCAGTGCATATGTTCGCCTGTCTTAACTCATCTCCTTCCGCCTTCTTCAGACTGTGCGGCCTCCTGGCCGTGGTAGGCGATAAGGGATCAGCTGAGGCCGCCCAGTCTGGAGCCGGTGTAAGGACATGTGTAAGCGGCAAACCTATTTACTGCACAAGGCCACGAATCCCAGCCACGTAGTGTGATTGTTTGAAAACACACTGTGGGTCTGGGATTCATGTCCATCGCTAACCGCAACGGCCGACATGAAATGAGGTCAGAAGACAGGAAGCGCTCACAGCGCATGGCCAAGGGATCACAATAGCGCAGACTCCTGTACAGCAAATAACAACGCTCAGGAATCTGCGCCCAGTACCTAGGTGCAAATTTTGACACCTGTGCTGCGTCTCGTTAAAAAGACAAGTCACGCCTCCACAACTGTTTGACAGTATAATGGGCTAAATAGTGTACGTGTTTTAGTCAGCGTGTGCAAGGAGCAAAACAAATAGAGCAACCTTTTACTTGTGCAGCATTAATGCTGCACAAGGTGTGGCTCTTGTACCTTGCAACACCTGAGGGGGGGGTTAAAGGTAACCTTTGAAATTGGTTCAACTAGGCTTCGGCCTACACTCTGCTCCTCTACTCCTCCTGCTGACCCTGGGCTCAAACAGCGCTAGTTTTTGCCCGGAAATGCTAGCTGCACAGAGAAAAACACCAGCCAATGTGTTAGTGGGGTTCAGCACCGCCAGCTGTTCCCCCGCTGTGTAGCCGGCATCGTGTCCAGCAAAAGCCACGCTGGCACAACCGACCAAAAGCTGCCACCAGTGCAGGCTTCGGCCTACACTTTGCTCCTCTCCTCCTCCTGCTGACCCTGGGCTCAAACAACGCCAGTTTCTGCCCGGACATGCTAGCTGCACAGAGAAAAACACCAGCCAATGTGTTAGTGGGGTTCAGCACCGCCTGCTGTTCCCCCGCTGTGTAGCCGGCATCGTGTCCAGCACAAGCCACGCTGGCACAACCGACCAAAAGCTGCCACCAGTGCAGGCTTCGGCCTACACTTTGCTCCTCTCCTCCTCCTGCTGACCCTGGGCTCAAACAACGCCAGTTTCTGCCCGGACATGCAATCTGCACAGAGAAAAACACCAGTCAATGTGTCAGTGGGGTTCAGCAACGCCAGCTGTTCCCCTGCTGTGTAGCTTGCAACGTGACCTGCAAACGCCACGCAGGCACATGAACTGAAATTGAAGGGAGCCTGCCCCCCACCCACAGGTGTTTCTATGTATATCAGCCACCTTGTACAGCAGTACTGCTGCATTTGTACGAGGTGGCTGACTTTTTCTCCTTGCCCACGTGGAACTCAACACGTACAAAATGTGTCTCATTAGAGACCATTACAATGTCCCTGAGGTGTGACTTTCCTTTGTAATGACACGCAGCACCACCCTTGTTAGCGCTGCCCGTCTTTTGACATCATTGGTTAGCTGGCTGCGCCTGTGCATCTCCCCTGCTCGAAACAACGGCCCTCGGTGTCTTATTTTTTTGGACAGCGAGGGTGTGATTGATGGGCATGTGCAGTGCATATGTTTGCCTGTGTTCACTCATCTCCTTCCGCCTTCTTCAGACTGGGTGTCCTCATGGCCGCGGCAGGCGATAAGGGATCAGATGAGGCCGCCCAGTCTGAAGCAGGTGTAAGGACATGTGTGAGCGGCAAACATATTTAGTGCACCAGGGCACGAATCCCAGCACCGCAGTGTGATTTTTTAAAAACACACTGTGGGTCTGGGATTCATGTCCATCGCTAACCGCAACGGCCGACATGAAATGAGGTCAGAAGACAGGAAGCGCTCACAGCGCATGGCCAAGGGATCACAATAGCGCAGACTCCTGTACAGCAAATAACAACGCTCAGGAATCTGCGCCCAGTACCTAGGTGCAAATTTTGACACCTGTGCTGCGTCTCGTTAAAAAGACAAGTCACGCCTCCACAACTGTTTGACAGTATAATGGGCTAAATAGTGTACGTGTTTTAGTCAGCGTGTGCAAGGAGCAAAACAAATAGAGCAACCTTTTACTTGTGCAGCATTAATGCTGCACAAGGTGTGGCTCTTGTACCTTGCAACACCTGAGGGGGGGGTTAAAGGTAACCTTTGAAATTGGTTCAACTAGGCTTCGGCCTACACTCTGCTCCTCTACTCCTCCTGCTGACCCTGGGCTCAAACACCGCTAGTTTTTGCCCGGAAATGCTAGCTGCACAGAGAAAAACACCAGCCAATGTGTTAGTGGGGTTCAGCACCGCCAGCTGTTCCCCTGCTGTGTAGTCGGCAACGTGTCCAGCACAAGCCACGCTGGCACAACCGACCAAAAGCTGCCACCAGTGCAGGCTTCGGCCTACACTTTGCTCCTCTCCTCCTCCTGCTGACCCTGGGCTCAAACAACGCCAGTTTCTGCCCGGACATGCTAGCTGCACAGAGAAAAACACCAGCCAATGTGTTAGTGGGGTTCAGCACCGCCTGCTGTTCCCCCGCTGTGTAGCCGGCATCGTGTCCAGCACAAGCCACGCTGGCACAACCGACCAAAAGCTGCCACCAGTGCAGGCTTCGGCCTACACTTTGCTCCTCTCCTCCTCCTGCTGACCCTGGGCTCAAACAACGCCAGTTTCTGCCCGGACATGCTAGCTGCACAGAGAAAAACACCAGCCAATGTGTTAGTGGGGTTCAGCAACGCCAGCTGTTCCCCTGCTGTGTAGCTTGCAACGTGACCTGCAAACGCCACGCAGGCACATGAACTGAAATTGAAGGGAGCCTGCCCCCCACCCACAGGTGTTTCTATGTATATCAGCCACCTTGTACAGCAGTACTGCTGCATTTGTACGAGGTGGCTGACTTTTTCTCCTTGCCCACGTGGAACTCAACACGTACAAAATGTGTCTCATTAGAGACCATTACAATGTCCCTGAGGTGTGACTTTCCTTTGTAATGACACGCAGCACCCCCATTGTTAGCGCTGCCCGTCTCCTGACATCATTGGTTGGCTGGCTGTGCCTGTGCGTCCCCCCTGCCCGACACAACGCCCCCCGTTGTCTCATATATTTTGACTGCGAGGGTGTGATTGATGGGCACGAGCAGTGCATATGTTCCCCTGTTTTCACTCCCCTCCTTCCGCCTTCTTCTGACTGTGCGGCCTCATGGCCGCGGCATGCGATAAGGGATCAGCTGAGGCCGCCCAGTCTGAAGCAGGTGTAAGGACATGTGTGAGCGGCGAACATATTTACTGCACAAGGCCACGAATCCCAGCACCGCAGTGTGACTTTAGGAAAAGCCACTGTGGGTCTGGGATTTATGGCCATCGTTAACCGCACCGGCCAACATGAAATGAGGTCATGAGACGGCCTGCACTAACAGGGTATTGCCAAGGGATAACACAAGAGCGCAGACTCCTGTACAGCAAATAACAACGCTCAGGAATCTGCGCCCAGTACCTAGGTGCAAATTTTGACACCTGTGCTGCGTCTCGTTAAAAAGACAAGTCACGCCTCCACAACTGTTTGACAGTATAATGGGCTAAATAGTGTACGTGTTTAATTCAGCGTGTGCAAGGAGCAAAATTAAATAGAGCAACCTTTGACTTGTGCATCATTAATGCTGTTCAAGGTGTGGCTCTTGTACCTTGCAACACCTGAGGGGGGGGTTAAAGGTAACCTTTGAAATTGGTTCAACTAGGCTTCGGCCTACACTCTGCTCCTCTACTCCTCCTGCTGACCCTGGGCTCAAACACCGCTAGTTTTTGCCCGGAAATGCTAGCTGCACAGAGAAAAACACCAGCCAATGTGTTAGTGGGGTTCAGCACCGCCAGCTGTTCCCCTGCTGTGTAGTCGGCAACGTGTCCAGCACAAGCCACGCTGGCACAACAGAACAAAAGCTGCCACCAGTGCAGGCTTCGGCCTACACTTTGCTCCTCTCCTCCTCCTCCTGCTGACCCTGGGCTCTAACACCGCTAGTTTTTGCCCGGACATGCAATCTGCACAGAGAAAAACACCAGTCAATGTGTCAGTGGGGTTCAGCAACGCCAGCTGTTCCCCTGCTGTGTAGCTTGCAACGTGACCTGCAAACGCCACGCAGGCACATGAACTGAAATTGAAGGGAGCCTGCCCCCCACCCACAGGTGTTTCTATGTATATCAGCCACCTTGTACAGCAGTACTGCTGCATTTGTACGAGGTGGCTGACTTTTTCTCCTTGCCCACGTGGAACTCAACACGTACAAAATGTGTCTCATTAGAGACCATTACAATGTCCCTGAGGTGTGACTTTCCTTTGTAATGACACGCAGCACCACCCTTGTTAGCGCTGCCCGTCTTTTGACATCATTGGTTAGCTGGCTGCGCCTGTGCATCTCCCCTGCTCGAAACAACGGCCCTCGGTGTCTTATTTTTTTGGACAGCGAGGGTGTGATTGATGGGCATGTGCAGTGCATATGTTTGCCTGTGTTCACTCATCTCCTTCCGCCTTCTTCAGACTGGGTGTCCTCATGGCCGCGGCAGGCGATAAGGGATCAGATGAGGCCGCCCAGTCTGAAGCAGGTGTAAGGACATGTGTGAGCGGCAAACATATTTAGTGCACCAGGGCACGAATCCCAGCACCGCAGTGTGATTTTTTAAAAACACACTGTGGGTCTGGGATTCATGTCCATCGCTAACCGCAACGGCCGACATGAAATGAGGTCAGAAGACAGGAAGCGCTCACAGCGCATGGCCAAGGGATCACAATAGCGCAGACTCCTGTACAGCAAATAACAACGCTCAGGAATCTGCGCCCAGTACCTAGGTGCAAATTTTGACACCTGTGCTGCGTCTCGTTAAAAAGACAAGTCACGCCTCCACAACTGTTTGACAGTATAATGGGCTAAATAGTGTACGTGTTTTAGTCAGCGTGTGCAAGGAGCAAAACAAATAGAGCAACCTTTTACTTGTGCAGCATTAATGCTGCACAAGGTGTGGCTCTTGTACCTTGCAACACCTGAGGGGGGGGTTAAAGGTAACCTTTGAAATTGGTTCAACTAGGCTTCGGCCTACACTCTGCTCCTCTACTCCTCCTGCTGACCCTGGGCTCAAACACCGCTAGTTTTTGCCCGGAAATGCTAGCTGCACAGAGAAAAACACCAGCCAATGTGTTAGTGGGGTTCAGCACCGCCAGCTGTTCCCCTGCTGTGTAGTCGGCAACGTGTCCAGCACAAGCCACGCTGGCACAACCGACCAAAAGCTGCCACCAGTGCAGGCTTCGGCCTACACTTTGCTCCTCTCCTCCTCCTGCTGACCCTGGGCTCAAACAACGCCAGTTTCTGCCCGGACATGCTAGCTGCACAGAGAAAAACACCAGCCAATGTGTTAGTGGGGTTCAGCACCGCCTGCTGTTCCCCCGCTGTGTAGCCGGCATCGTGTCCAGCACAAGCCACGCTGGCACAACCGACCAAAAGCTGCCACCAGTGCAGGCTTCGGCCTACACTTTGCTCCTCTCCTCCTCCTGCTGACCCTGGGCTCAAACAACGCCAGTTTCTGCCCGGACATGCTAGCTGCACAGAGAAAAACACCAGCCAATGTGTTAGTGGGGTTCAGCAACGCCAGCTGTTCCCCTGCTGTGTAGCTTGCAACGTGACCTGCAAACGCCACGCAGGCACATGAACTGAAATTGAAGGGAGCCTGCCCCCCACCCACAGGTGTTTCTATGTATATCAGCCACCTTGTACAGCAGTACTGCTGCATTTGTACGAGGTGGCTGACTTTTTCTCCTTGCCCACGTGGAACTCAACACGTACAAAATGTGTCTCATTAGAGACCATTACAATGTCCCTGAGGTGTGACTTTCCTTTGTAATGACACGCAGCACCCCCATTGTTAGCGCTGCCCGTCTCCTGACATCATTGGTTGGCTGGCTGTGCCTGTGCGTCCCCCCTGCCCGACACAACGCCCCCCGTTGTCTCATATATTTTGACTGTGAGGGTGTGATTGATGGGCACGAGCAGTGCATATGTTCCCCTGTTTTCACTCCCCTCCTTCCGCCTTCTTCTGACTGTGCGGCCTCATGGCCGCGGCATGCGATAAGGGATCAGCTGAGGCCGCCCAGTCTGAAGCAGGTGTAAGGACATGTGTGAGCGGCGAACATATTTACTGCACAAGGCCCACGAATCCCAGCACCGCAGTGTGACTTTAGGAAAAGCCACTGTGGGTCTGGGATTTATGGCCATCGTTAACCGCACCGGCCAACATGAAATGAGGTCATGAGACGGCCTGCACTAACAGGGTATTGCCAAGGGATAACACAAGAGCGCAGACTCCTGTACAGCAAATAACAACGCTCAGGAATCTGCGCCCAGTACCTAGGTGCAAATTTTGACACCTGTGCTGCGTCTCGTTAAAAAGACAAGTCACGCCTCCACAACTGTTTGACAGTATAATGGGCTAAATAGTGTACGTGTTTAATTCAGCGTGTGCAAGGAGCAAAATTAAATA